>NC_091157.1:48508574-48528574 GCF_040958095.1 Procambarus clarkii
GCCCTCAGGTCACCTTGAAGTCCTCCTCAGCCCTCAGGGCCAACAGTAACCTCAAACAGCCCTTACATCCAGAATACACTGTAAAACACATCAATACATCACACTTAACAAGACCTAAATATCAACCCCCCCCCCCAACGCTTTTAACGCGTTTCCAATACCCTGACGGGAATCTATTCAATATTATAAAATCATTTATAATTCACTATGTCAATGGCCGATTCGCTAATTACCGATGAGCTGCACAATTAGATCTAATTAGCAGGAACATTCGGTTGTCTTTAAATGTATACGAGTTGTCCCAATTGGTATAATTCAATTTGCAAACACCTGTTTATAATAATTCATCAACAGTGTTTTAGAACGCAAAATACGCTTATTTGCTGAAATAAGCGCGGGATTGAACATTTATCTATAACATTTACCCGAAGCTTTAAAGCTGAGAAAATACGCTGGCATTTTGGTGTGAGGCTGGTGGTATATACACTGATATCTTCCTGTGGCACTGGTGGTATATATACTGATATCTTGCTGTGGCACTGGTGGTATATACACTGATATCTTCCTGTGGCACTGGTGGTATATACACTGATATCTTGCTGTGGCACTGGTGGTATATATATACTGATATCTTGCTGTGGCACTGGTGGTATATATACTGATATCTTGCTGTGGCACTGGTGGTATATACACTGATATCTTGCTGTGGCACTGGTGCTATATACACTGATATCTTGCTCTGACACTGGTGGTATATATATACTGATATCTTGCTGTGGCACTGGTGGTATATATATACTGATATCTTGCTGTGGCACTGGTGGTATATACACTGATATCTTCCTGTGGCACTGGTGGTATATATACTGATATCTTGCTGTGGCACTGGTGGTATATACACTGATATCTTCCTGTGGCACTGGTGGTATATATACTGATATCTTGCTGTGGCACTGGGATATATAATGACATTTTGACATCTTTTATTTGAAAGGTCTTTGTTATCCAGCCTGTCAATTTTTTCTGGCAGTTGTGACAGCTACTTTCTCGTGTGCTTTAAAAGTCAAGTCTTCCGACATGATTTCCTCCAACACACGATCACCTATCCAGCCTCAACACTAGTCCTCTCGCCTCCCATTACAACCTATCCAGCACCCACAGTTAAACCTCCAACAACAGTACAACCTATCCACTGCAATCTTCACATTACAACTCCATGAAACAAACAGGTAATGCTCTTAATAACGTGGCACAGTTGTGTGCCTTGGAGTGCCACTATAGACACTCTGCCTATGATAAGTGCCACATCCTATTCCAAAATATATCTCACAGCTAGACAAACATTACTTATCCTACTTAGCCCCCCCCCCCCAAAATATCACTTACAAACGGAGAGAATATTTCCTAACCTTGTCCAAAATACACATTAAGATCAATGGTGAAATCCAAGAGACACTTTAGTGAAATCGAAGAACCACGTAGCGTATTCTGCAGGCTTTTTCGTCTCTTGAGAAGGTACTTATGACGATACATTAGTATAATGCGCTGGAATGGGCTCAATCTGCAATATTAAAGGGGACTTGCACGCCAAGCTTCCGCTCCACCAGCCCGGGGCAACTGCCCGCTATGCATTACTCAAGATTCAATATCTGGAAATCTATATTTTGCTCTGATTGGAGAGCTTAATATCTACCCCCTTCCCCTGTTGAACACTTTCCCTGTTACTTGGACCAGTGTTATGACGTCCGAACACGTGGTTATGTGTTGTGTACGTCGTGTAGGAGGTGAAAAAGACTCTCTAAGACCTATTGAGAGCTCTTAAAGACTCTCTAAGACCTATTGAGAGCTCTTAAAGACTCTCTAAGACCTATTGAGAGCTCTTAAAGACTCTCTAAGACCTATTGAGAGCTCTTAAAGACTCTCTAAGACCTATTGAGAGCTCTTAAAGACTCTCTAAGGCCTATTGAGAGCTCTTAAAGACTCTCTAAGACCTATTGAGAGCTCTTAAAGACTCTCTAAAGACCTATTGAGAGCTCTTAAAGACTCTCTAAGACGTATTGAGAGCTCTTAAAGACTCTCTAAGACCTATTGAGAGCTCTTAAAGACTCTAAGACCTATTAAGAGCTCTTAAAGACTCTCTAAGACCTATTGAGAGCTCTTAAAGACTCTCTAAGACCTATTGGCAGATTTTTTTTGAGCCAACGATGTTGTGAACGATCGTACCAGTTTATAGAAGATATTTAACAATGGATGTTATTCGATTGTGAGGGAGGGAATTATCAGGGGAGAGCACCAAGCCATTACGACTATATAGCACTTGAAAAGGATCAGGATAACGATTTGGGATGGGACGGGGAAGGGAAGGAATGGTGGCCCAACCACTTGAACGGTTTGGGATTGAACCCCGACCTGCAGGAAGTGAGACCGTCGCTCTACCGTCCAGGCCCAAGTAGTTGGGCTATTTGATTGTGAGATATTGCTTATTAGGTAGTGTGGTCACCCGTTATCTTGAGTTATCTTGACTTGAGTTATCTACCCGTGACATAACTACCACCTTAGGCTCGTTAACTTGAGGGGTGTCGTTAAGAGACTATTTCACCACCTCTCGTTACAACACTGGTTCGAGCTACATGACACGGCAGCCCGTTCTTGCACTTTCGAATAGTCAATATTGACTTATTAAATACGTGCATATGTGACATACTAAACATACTAATTTACCTTGAAAAAGCTTCATAGAAAACACCGACCTTACCTAACCTTCTTAGTATGTTAAGATAAGCATCATATTGCTTCGTAATTACAATTATTACTTAACCTATTATAGGTATAGATTAAGTAATAATTGTAATTACGAAGCAATAAGATGCTTATCTTAACATACTAAGAAGCTTAGGTAAAGTCGGTGTTTTCTATGAAGCTTTTCAAAGTAAACTAGTATGTTTAGTATGTCACATATGCACGTATTTAATAAGTCAATATTGACTGTAAGAAAGTGTGAGAACGGGTTGGACACGGCTGCCTAGAATAAAAGAAACCTGTTATTGAAGCCATAAACATATTTGTCATAATGTTAAGTACACCTATTTAAACCCCTTATGATCTTTACAAATATAAACACAAGCATTTGAATTACTTAAAGAAGTAGTTAAAGCCACCTCCATCCATAACTGAGATCTCGTACAATAATATTAAAACAAGTGAACAAATCCACAAGGGCCGTGATGAGGGCTCGAACCTATGTCCGAGAGGATCCCAGACGCTGCCTTAATCGACTGTGCTACAACATGGTAAACCCTTGTGGATTTGTTCATTTGATACATTTGATGATTCATTTGATTTTTTTCAAGAGGAAACTAGATTTATTCCTCCAAGGAGTGCCGGACCAACCGGGCTGTGGTGTGTATGTGGGCCTGCGGGCCGCTCCAAGCAACAGTCTGGTGGACCAAACTCTCACAAGTCGAGCCTGGCCTCGGGCCGGGCTTGGGGAGTAGAAGAACTTCCAGAACCCCATCAACCAGGTATACATTAGGCTATTGTGATTTTTGTGTGTAATTAAAACAAGTATTTGGGCACCATTCCTTTCCCCCCGTCCCATCCCAAATCCTTATCCTGATCCCTTCCAAGTGCTATATAGTCAAATGGCTTAGCGCTTTCCTCTTGATAGTTCCCTTCCCCGCAGTCAGTGGCATATGACAACAGAGAGTGAAGATAAAACCCATGACTCATCAGGCACTTACGTGTCCACTTACGAGATCTCTACTTCTTACGTGTCCACTTAAGAGATTTGTACATCTTACGTGTCCACTTACGAGATTTACACCTCTTACCTCAATCAAGGCAGTCTAGTTTCTAATCACTAAACAGTTTCCGAGCTCGTATAACCACTTTGAGGTCGTCCAAAAGGTATTAATGCTATTTAAATCACCATTGCAACATTATTGGTAACGCAACACTGCAACAAACATACAGGCATTTCAACCCTAAAAAACCTCGTGTCGATGACCACGTGAACACACCGTGGATGCATGGGGGACGGCGTGCCCCATGCCCATGGGGGGCGGGGTGCCCCCTGTCCATGGGGGACGGGGTGCCCCCTGTCCATGGGGGGCGGGGTGCCCCCTGCTCCCATGGCTCTAAAATGTCTTAAAGCCAATGACTCTGAAATCCGCGTCTTAATTATCCAGGAACTGCTCGTTAAGCTATTCTCGAGGCGAGGCGGGGAAGCTCGCTGCAAGGAGACGACGGCTATCTTTTATTCAGGTAAATCTAGGTAATTAGAAGCTGGTGTTGATACGCAGGTGGGGGGATAGGTGGTGTTAGATATCCCGTGGATAGGGGAGGGGGGGTCAAGTGGTATTGGATACCCAGTGGAGGATAGAGGGGTAAGGAATGGACGGTGGGAATTTACATTATGAATACATGTTTTAATCATTGTAAATGTAGTACTCTATTAGCTATGCATAACCTTAATGTTTCTGTGGACTTCCGTTCATCGCCAAAGTTTGAACAGAATGACTCAAAATGTCGTTCTCGTATACCTCTTGATATCGTAGATTGATTTACCGTTACTGGTTATTGTAAAACATTTCCACCAAGCTATCGCAAATTGTATTTATTGCCGCCGTACGGAGTTCATTGTTTACGGTTGAGGGCCACAACAATGCTCTCTATTCAGTCTGGTTTTGATAGCAGATATACACACTTCGACAACTCACGATGAGTTGAGCTGCGTAAAACGTGTATTATATATATACAAATCATGCTCTTCGCTCTAATGAAGTGTTGTGACAGTGTCTCATTTGTGTTTCAACCACAATGCTTCAGAATTAACACTGTATTGAGTAGTGTTTGGCACCGGGATCTTCTATTCCACTAAATTCATTTTGATTTGAAATGTTTTTGAAATCATGTAGTTTTCCCATGCTATTTTGAGTCTAATCTTCTGGTGGCACTGTAGTTCTGGTGGCACTATGTTTCTGTATTGTACTGTCATATGTACTTGCAATGTGTTTGTAATGAATTCGGAGAGGAAGGATCAACTTAGTTATGGGAGAAACTAAGGTGGGAATGATAGCCAGGTGTGATAACTGCTGTATGATGGAAGAAGACGTGCTAGTCAGGTGTGATATCGTATGGTGGAGGATAATGACCCAACCATCTAACCACTCTTCTCCCTTGCTTTAGATCTATCCATTGAATAAGCCAATTCCACATCATAAGCTGCAACTCTTCCACAACTCTCTTGATGATAAACAATAATTTTTGTATTTACAAGACATACAAAAGGACACGATAAAGCGGCTACTTGATCGGTGAAGTAATTGTATATTATATAAAGCCAATAATTACACAGCAACTTTTTGAGTGCATTTTGAATTTGATATTAAAATGATTCATGTGGAGAGACCGTTTTAGAGGCATTAGTATGCTTAACCACTTGTCTGTACGCTAAGGGTTACCATGAGCTACGGGAAGATTAAATTCTCAGCCTAAGATGCCTCAGAAGTTATTTACTCCTGTCTCCATTTGTGTTAAAAAAAACATGTGTCAGATTTACAAATAATTTTCTTTAATAATTTCTTGAAGGTAAAGGAATATTGAAAAGCCTAAATTCCAGAACTAACTTGAGTAGCAGGGCCAAATAGCTTCCGGCTATTAAACAAAGATTAATTATAATACTGTCATTAGGTAAAAGATTGCAAACTTTTTGAGTCAATTTTTTTATGAATTTTAGGAAGGGATTATCAAGATCAATCCTTCCTCTTAGAAAATCACTAATATCCTGAATGATGATGTATAGGACAGTTGTGGGGAGAGAGAGAGTTCATTTATCTTAGTTTACTGTCATAGCTGTTATTCGTTGTGCTTGGTAGAGTTTCTCGTCTATATAATAGTGGAAAAAAGAGGGAAAAACAGCGTTTTTAGGAACTTTGGATACTTATTCTCCGCTCTCCTTCCTTCACTCATTATTTTTCTATGAATAAGTAATAACAAAGCATTTCAAAGAGTCAACCGTGGCGGCGCTGACGTTCCGAGACGTACCCGCATGACTAAGCGGGTACGTCCCCGCTTAGTACCCATTACTTCTAAGGCCACGAATTTTCAACTTTTCCCCCTCCGAGTGCTCTTGTATTCATGGCCTCATTCGTCTACCCCATAATAGTAATTACACCCATCTGTCTACCCCACAATGGTAACTAAGCCCATTTGTCTACCCCATAATGGTAACTACACCCATCCGTCTACCCCATAATAGTAACTTAACCCATCCGTCTACCCCATAATGGTAATTAAACCATTGTGACAAATAACATTCAGTTGTTTACATTTGTAAATGTCGTGAATAAATGGGTAACTACAAACCCATTTAATAATATTTCCATTATCATCCACGACAATTGAAACCAAAATTGTAAAAAAAAAATCCATTCTTCACCTGTACAGTATTCATTTCTAGGCTAATTTACTCGGTTTCTGATGCAGAAAACTCGGTCATTAACAATTATTAGATACCAATTCATACATAATCCACAGCAAAACTAAAGAAAAAGTTTGCAGCTGTTTTCTCATATATATATTTTTTTAATTACTAATAAGGCCTCAAATACCATTTGAATTAATGTGAAGTGCGGGAGGCTTTTGGTCTAGTAAGGTAGAAACTTGAGGAGCAATTAAGAATAAGACACATGGATGGTCAGCTTTAATTTTAAGTTAAGCTTCTTGAGAAGTAAGCTGGGAAATCCAGAGGCCAGATTCACGAAGGAGTTATGGAAGTACTTACGAACCTGTACATCTTTTCTCAATCTTTAGCGGCCTTGTTTACAATTATTAAACAGTTAATGAGCTGCAAAACAATAGGAGGCTGTTTATAACAATGACAACAGTTGATTGGGAAGTTTTCATGATTGTAAACTGTTTAATAAATGTAACCAAAGCCGTCAAAGATTGAGGAAAGATGTACACATTCGTAAGTACTTGCGTAACTACTTCGTGACTCTAGCCCCAGATACACACATTTAAGTTGTGTGAATCTGGGGGAAAGTTCCTCTTCTTATTCCTATCTCCTTCTCATTGGGTGGTTATAATAGGAGCTGCCTCGTATGGGCTGATAGGCCCTCTGCAGCGCTTATCATTATTACTATCCCCTCTACTACACCTTACTTTGCTCCTCACCTCTCTCTTGCCTATTTATTGCCTGTCTCTACTTCCTCATCACGACCATTTGGTCACCATTTGGTCCGGGAGACATTTCCCGTCACGCAGGGTGCAGTTGCACCTCCACAGATCTCCAGTATCATCTATTGATACTGGTAATGGCTCAAAAGGGCCACCACTTACGGGCTATTCATGCCCGTGCCACCTCTTGGGTGGCTTAATCTTCATCAATCAATCAATTCCTCATCACAATCGACTTGAGAATGGTCCAGGGCGGACCGAAACGTCGTCGTCCCTTCACCTTCTAGTGTGTGGTCTGGTCAACACAGATATAAGTTGTTGGTTAATGTAACAGAGTACAAACAGCTTCCTCTTCGAGAAGTGAAGCATTACTTGGAGTTCTTAGTGACAGATTCTTTCTCAAAGAAACCGGAAGCACTGTAGTCGTTCATGGAGTTTTAAGCTCTTCCTGAAAATCGTCATTAACAGCAGGAAAACCTGTATGAAAAAAAAATAATTTGTATTAAATCCAATTCAGACATATTTATATATTTTTAGTTAATTTTACAGTTAGTAGAGGTGTTCCACTATCACACATGTCACCTTTGATTGGCTTAGATCTGTTCTCGTTAACAAACTCAAGTCAGTTTATTAAGACAATGACAAAAACATCAGCCCCTTTCACATATCGGATGAGAATATTTCGGTGAGTAAATGTATAAAAGACATAATAGGCAAAATGAATATGCTTACCTTTGATGTTGACCAAACCACACACTAGAAAGTGAAGGGACGACGACGTTTCGGTCCGCCCTGGACCATTCTCAAGTCGATTGTCAATGATAAATTCTCAAAAATATCTGCACATGTAGTTGAAGCTTCAGAAGGCTTGCCAAAAATTAACACTTCCTCAAAATTACCATCGTGAATGCCACCAACCGAGCACCAATGACGTTTCGGTCCGTCGTGGACCGAAGTGTTGCAACGACTCAATAATGGTCGTGGATGGACCGAAACGTCGTCGTCTCTTCCGTTTCAGTTATGGGATGAATATCAACTCTTCCACCACGATATTTTAGCAGAGTCATCACGACTGTGATTCCACAAGCAATTACATCTAAGTGGGCTGTTCCCGTCTATGATATCTGTGGACATGTGAGACAGACATCGCTGGACATTATCTGACAAAGCCAAAATATTGAATTTATTTATATAGCGATTCCAACAATTTTTCTTTATCTGTCTTTGATACTTGAGTGGATCAGCGCTTCTCCAGTGGAGGGAAGTTCAATCCTCAGCGAAACGACTTTGAAAATGTGAAGAACGGCTTTGTTTATCATGTGTTTATTGAGGCATTTCGATTACACTTGTAAAGCCAGACGCAACTTTGAGTAAACATGAGGCTTGGAGTGCCCCCTTATAAGTCGCTGCCGTACCCACATGCCCAGGATGTCTAAGACGTACCCGAGTACTTGCCCGGGTATAAATGGCTTTTTAGAGATTTTAAAAATTTAAGAGATTCTAAAGATTCTAATGGATACCTGTATGGCTGAGCGGGTACCCATTAGTTCCTTAATGCACCCGCACGACTGAACGGGTATCCAAAAATAGTAAACCAAACAAAACTCTGTGTAGAGTTTACACCAAATAAAACACTTTAAAGTGACGTTTTAAACCAACCAAGGGCAGCAAAAAGCTATAAAATTTCGAAAACAAAATATACAAGAAAATTCTTATCGTTTTCATACGAATAAAATGTGACCACGTTACACAGCTATTATGATCCTCAACACACACTTCAACCCACTTGCAACGCAGCCCACTCTGCCACTTACACCCACTTACACCCCCCCAGACAATAGGTGTCGCACGGGAGCTCCTTGTTACCGCCTCAGTTGACAAGTGCTCTTCACATTCCACAAGCACTTCAAACCACAGTTGCCTCAGCCTACAAGTGCCTTCAACATCAAGTACTTCATTTCCAAATTGCAGTAAACAACGAGCAACACAATACTCAAGGGCTTGCAACAAGGACCATAATTGACAAGGCTTATACATAAGAGTCAACATGTAAAAATATATATATAGGCCTATATCAGTTGAAATATAGCTCACAAAGATATTGGCCTATATCAGTTGAAATATAGCTCACAAAGATATTGGCCTATATCAGTTGAAATATAACTCACATAGATGTAGGCCAACATGCTCCAGTCGACATTAATCTTATCATGTTAACAATATACCGGGATAACCCACGATAATAATATATATCAGGAAGTAGCTCACTAACATTCATAACTCAAGAACTCTGATAGTTTATTTAAAACATTGAGCAAAACACCGTAATTTAAATTGACTGTAAGACAAAAAAAAAATGACAAGTAATTAGCACATATTTACCACCTCCATGTTTGAATATTGAAGCCATCATGCAATTGTGATAGACAGGTTACTTTTTTAAACTAAACCCACAAAGGTTTGAACACAAATAAATGTCAATGTGATTGCATAATAGTGTAAAATAGACGGCACAAGACAGGGCCATAAAACTAGATGATTTTTATTGTTGTTTTTTTTACAGTGAATAATGAATTAAAATATGTAAAATATTCCCCGCACACACTAGCTACCTGATATCATCAAAAGCCGGGACACATTCAAGTAATTATCACCCTGAAAGGTTGATATACAATGCGTTCTCAAAAGTCAACTCTCCCTCCCCAAAAAAACTCAGAAATATGAAAGTTTGTGCGAGGTCTAACTGGTGTTTTAATGGCAAAACTTTAAATGTAACTCTCCCCATTTAACATATTAATGGGGAGGCGTCAGGCCTGCGTGGACGCAGCCTTGCCCATTATAACTGGTTGTGAATCAGGCAAAGACTTGTGCTTAAATGACCAAATTTTAAAATGGGGGAGACTGGTGGTAAATATCTAGGATGCTGGGTAGGGAAATGGGTAAGGGTGTGAGAAGGTAAGGGGGATAGAAGATAGAGGAGGAGAAGAGAAGGGTAGGTGTGAGAGAGATGGATAGTAGATGAGGCAGAGCGAGAGAAAAGAGAGATAGACAGTTTGCAAGCCTGTTGGTGGATGCTGAAGTAGTTGATTCTTATATATCAATATATGAATCTGTGTTAACACAATATATTCTGTGTTCTTTTTCTCTTTCACGGATCTTGGACGTAGGTTCGAATCCTCGTCACGGCCCTTGTGGATTTGTTCAGTTGATTATTATAGTTGGAACGGGAAGATAGTAGTAATGGTTGTGGTTTTGGGGGTTGTGGTGGTTCTGGGGATTGTAGTTGTGATGAAGGGGGTTGTGATTGGTGGTGTTCGGAAATATAATAGTGGCGCTGGAGTTGTAGTGTTGAGCGAGTGCTTGACCTGTACTCTCAGTGTTCCGCCCTGTGGTGTTGAGAGTGCACTACACTTACGCAGAGTACCACAATGAGGTTTGTATGAAGCACTTTGAGCACTCTGAGGGACAGGGACGAGGGGAATGGGTAAGGGGGGGGGGTCCTAAGTGAGGGGAGTTATTGTTATGTGATCTAAATACACATATAGCTACATGCACTATTGACATTGTGAAGTAGCACTTTGTATAAGTGTAGACTAAGTACCTCTGCACTCTAAGTACCACAGGGGGTGTGTCTCTGAGAGAGAGAGAGTGTGTGAGAGTAGTTCACTCTCGCTACCACTGGCTTTATATACCACAAGACCAGGATTTATAATTTCCCCCAAGACACCAATTACAGAAAAGTGTTCACCCACCTTGTTCTACTGATTATACTCCCCAAACACCAGGTAAAAAAATAGCCAAGGGAGCATTAGTCCCACCACAAGCAACACGAGAGGAAGATAACAAGTAGTAACCCATTAACTACATTAAATTAGGTTATTCCGAAACCACTGATATCTTTTTGTTTTCAACTTAAATTAATATTCTTAAAAAGTTGTTCCAGTCTAAATGTGTGACTCTCCTACGAAGAATCGGCCATTATAGAAAAAGTTCCACAATAGCAATAACACTTTAGCACGAGAAAACAAACTTTTGTGCAAGCCAAGTTCCAACTAGAGGTCAGACAAGGGTTTTATGGTATTAAACTCCTGTGACTAAATGTGGCGAAGCAATATCTCTAAGTAGCAAACAGAATGGAACTCCATTATGGTTAGTGGTACATTCTCTTATGCATCTTGTGCCCCCACCTCACCCCTCCTACCCCCCTCCTCATTGCATGTGGAGGGACGGGTCTTGGATGGACTCACAACGCACTTCAAGATAAGTGCACTCACGCAAACACAACCACTCAACCTCTGTGCATGTTTCGCTAAAGTATTTTCGGTGTATTTTTAATGGTCGGTTGCAGTACTGGTGGAGGAGACGAGATGGCCCTATGTTGCAAGCATTTTACAACCTCTTCGCTTGTAGAATCACTGTTGTGTTTGTAGACACCCGCATACGCACGCGAGCACGACGCTAGCACGCAATTAATTGTGTGCTTGCATACCTTCTCATATAGACACACAACACACAATATATATATATATATATATATATATATATATATATATATATATATATATATATATATATATATATATATATATATATATATGTCGTACCTTGTAGCCAGAACGCACTTCTCAGCCTACTATGCAAGGCCTGATTTGCCTAATAAGCCAAGTTTTCATGAATTAATGTTTTTTCGTCTACCTAACCTACCTAACCTAACCTAACCTAACTTTTTCGGCTACCTAACCTAACCTAACCTAACCTATAGGTTAGGTAGGGTTGGTTAGGTTCGGTCATATATCTACGTTAATTTTAACACCAATAAAAAAAAATTGACCTCATACATAATGAAATGGGTAGCTTTATCATTTCATAAGAAAAAAATTAGAGAAAATATATTAATTCAGGAAAACTTGGCTTATTAGGCAAATCGGGCCTAGCATAGTTTGCTGAGAAGTGCGTTCTGGCTACTAGGTACGACATATATATATATAAATATATATATATATATATATATATATATATATATATATATATATATATATATATATATATATACATATATATATATATATATATATATATATATATATATATATATATATATATATATATATATATATATATATATATATATATATATATATATATATATAGAAAAGATTATGGAGAGAAAAGATTAAAGTGTTCAGTGAGAATCCACAAGATCTTCTCTGAAAGCTCTTTGTTTTCTTCTTCGAGGTTGTGGGTCCCTGCAATTGCACCAGAGGTGGTACCCCTATACATACATACATATAGTGGATAAAGTAACTGATGCCATGCTCAGCACTGCAACATCAGACAAGGAGAAAGCCCGCCTCAGAGCAATGTCTGCCCTCATGAAGGAGACTTCCTACTGGCAGTACCCATGTCGGCAATGGGCACGCGTCTGCATCCAGAATCCCTTCGTGTAGCAGTGGCCCTCCGCCTTGGTGCCCAAATTCACATTGAATACAAGTGTATTTGCAACTGAGTGGAAATAGACCAATACGGACTGCATGGGTTGCACTGAGGAAGATCCAAGGGCTGGCCTGCATGACACAACGAGGTTAATGGCATCATCAAGAGGAGCCTTGCCTCAGCTCAGTGCCCAGCAGAGAGAGAGACTCGAATACAGGGGACCAAAACCCGGATGACCCCGCACTCATAATATATGATCAAAATATACTCCTGGAAAAGGGGCAGACAGCTGGCGTGGGCCTACACATGTGTATCCACCCTGGCTGACACCTATGTACACTTCGGTGCTGATCAAGCAGGTGGGGCGGCAACCACAGGGAAATTGCAAAATCAGTAAAATACAGGCGATTAGAAGGTCATATTGACAACTCCAGAGACCCAAGAGCTCCCAGTTTCTTTTTCAGCGCCTCAGTGTGGCGATCCAAAGGGGAAACGCCTGCTGCGTCCTCGGTTCCTGTCTGGAAGCAGAGTAGCTCCAAGAGATCCATAACCTTGAAACATTCATTGTATTAACCAATGTACATCTTGTATCCTTTAAATACCTAATAAAGCAGAACAAAACACAAAAGGAAAGGGTGGTAGGAAAAAAAAACACAGAAACCGTATTGAAAGGGACCTAAACATCCCTTCTAATATGTTATGTGTGCTTTTCTCCGAGGCTAAAGGTCCCCTTCACCCAGCCACAGGTGGTACCCCCTTCCATATTATTAAAAAAAAAATATTAATATTATTATTTTAAAGCTATGACCCCTCAGAGGATTTGAACCCAGACCGCCTGAGGTTTCCCCATCAACAGACTGGATCTCTGACCTCTGCACCAGAGATCAAACGAGGGTACAGTGGTGTCTACCTTCTGTCTATTTACTGTGTCTGCCTGTTTCTGGGTGTATGTCTCTGTCTCTTTTTTATCTCTGTCTCTCATAAAAAAATATATAATTTTCTACCATTGCTGTGTATGTGATTACAAGTGGGAGGAGTTTAATTAGCAGTGTGAAATATTAGAAAATAGTATAATCACCCAATTTAATTTGAGAAATGGGCGTGACTTGAGACATCTTAACAGCTGTGAGAGGATCATCTGTTTTATGTGACAAATTGTCATTTTTTTATGTTCGTTTTCAAAATATTCAGCTATAGGCAGACGGCATGCAGTACCAAAAATCGTCGTGGGGGTCTAAATGTGACCCTGACACGCTGTTCTCTTTTCAATTATGGCGAGCCTGACTATCCTGTGTTCATCCCAAAGGGAGCCGTTCGGCCGAGCGGACAGCACGCTGGACTTGTGATCCTGAGGTCCTGGGTTCGATCCCAGGCGCCAGCGAGAAACAACGGGCAGAGTTTCTTTCACCCTATGCCCCTGTTACCTAGCAGTAAAATAGGTACCTGGGTGTTAGTCAACTGTCACGGGCTGCTTCCTGGGGGTGGAGGCCTGGTCGAGGACCGGGCCGCTGGGACACTAAAGCCCCGAAATCATCTCAAGATAAAGTGTTTCGTTTTGCTTTTTTCATGAATTCTTATCCAACCATACGCTTTGTTCATTCACTAAAACGTTCTTAACAAATTCTCTATGTTTCAGGGTGACAATAAATACGTCAGCAAATAAAGATGAAACGTCAAGTTTCACTATACTGTGTCCTTATTCCTTCTGAAACAAGCCAGAAAATTTTAACCTTAACTATAGTCCCTGTTCAAACCCCCCCCCCCCCACTTGGTATCTTGTACGTCGCTATCATGTCCTCCTGATCAAAAATATCATCGGGATCCACTACTCGGGTTTAATACCGGAGAGAGAAAGAGAGAGAGAGAGAGAGAGAGAGAGAGAGAGAGAGAGAGAGAGAGAGAGAGTCCTAGCAATTCACAGGAGCAGGATAATAACGAAGGTGCCAACAGGACGTAAATGCAATATTAACAGGAGCATAGACGCGCCTCGTAATTACCAGTTTATAAATATTCCAATTAAAAAGGAACACACTGAAAGTGGAACAGTTCGTCGCACACAGTTACAAGTTCAGTTACAGTAATTACAGTGAATATATTGCATGCAAAATGGATATTATTCCATCTCCGTCCATCGTCATCGAGCTGGGACTGTTATACATTGCTTTTTACGGCTATTGTAGTTTTTATACAACTATGCATAAGCAACGCTGTAGTTGCAAATGCAATAATAGTAACGTTAATTAGATAAATGAAGTGTTTATATTAGGAGAAAAGTCCATTTTTGATAGATCACAAAAATTCAGTAAAATTTTGAGTGTTCCTCTTGTAGTTAATAAGGTCCTTGTGGCAAGGAATTGTTACAAGATAACAAGATAACAAGAAATTAAGGTGTAGTTGAGTGTCATCAGAGGAAGAGAGGTCATGCTAGTTCACCTCGCCCCATACAAGACAAGGGCCACCTCGCCCCATACAAGACAAGGGCCACCTCGCCCCATACAAGACAAGGGCCACCTCGCCCCATACAAGACGAGGTCCACCTCGCCCCATACAAGAGAAGGGCCACCTGGCCCCATACAAGACGAGGGCCACCTCGCCCCACACAAAACAAGGACCACCTCGCCCCACACAAGACGAGGGCCACCTCGCCACACACAACACAAGTGCCACCTCGCCCCACACAAGACGAGGACCACCTCGCCCCACACAAAACAAGGACCACCTCGCCCCACACAACACAAGTGCCACCTCGCCACACACGCCACAACGCCACACTTGCAGCAGCCGACACCTCCAAGCACACACACACACACACACACACACACACACACACACACACACACACACACACACACACACACACACACACACACACACACACACACACACACACTCACACCAGATAGAATATCAAAGACGCACAAATACTTAACTAAATCTCAGCTTATCCCGGAGAGATTAAGACCTCGTCCTGGCTTAGTGTGAGACAGCGACCCCCACCAACAGCGTGTCTTAGATGTCCGTCGTCGCTTCGAACCCCTCTCACACTATAGCATCTTGTCCCTTCTGTCGCCTCCTCCTCCGATCTGCCAAGTGTATCCACGTATGATTCATCTCAACGCAATTACGAGAAATAACCAGTCGTTGATTTTCTGGGGCGGACAGAGCACAAGTTGTTGCAATTACTTGATTAACGCTAGCGTTGCTTATGGCTGCGTGCCTCTGGCGTTCGTCTGTTCCGTAGCGTTTGGGCCGGGGAGGCCACAGCCGGCCCCCCCCCCCACCTCTCTGTGTACAGTTCACGAGAATGTATTTAATTTCTCTGTGCCAGGCTCCCTAGAGATGATCTTTATATAGCCGGGTCTTTTTATACCAGCAGGAAGCATTTAACCTAAACGAACTCGATCCTAAGAAATTCTACTAAAGTTTCGAAACAAGTGACCAATCAGCGAGCGAACCCTTTGTGCCTGGTTGATGTAATTTGATCCTGTGTGTATACACGTTGATTGCATTAAGCTAAGTGGCAGACTCACAGTTAATTCACCAGGAACCCGAATGTTTCGCTCACTTCCACAGTGAATCGTTCACAAAAGCACGCAAAACCCGTGAGCTGGGATGCCGGCTCGAATGAAAGGCGGTGAAGTTCGTCCGGTCTCCAAATCGTTTAACCATTTCTTGATCAACTCCCGTCCATTGTGTATTGAACTACTCGATACCACTGCATAGTTGTATGATGAAACTGCGCGCTGGATATCTGATTTCTCTAATTGAATTCCTTTATTTCTCCCCCACGTTTGTGTCCCGTTGATTGGCCCACTGTAATTAAAACTTGCTGCGCGCCAGAATTGAAAGCCGAATAAATTTGAAAACATCATATATGACGTACTATGTCCCTTTAATTTGTTAATATATATATATATATATATATATATATATATATATATATATATATATATATATATATATATATATATATATATATATATATATATATATATATAACACACAAACATGGGCCAGTGTCTACAGCAAATTGGAGGACTAAGAATAATTACATTGGGAAACTAACGAGCCTCAGTGTAATTGGGGAGACGGGAACAACGACACCTCACAGGGCCAATACTTCAGCACCGCAGTAAGTGCCAGAGGCCGGCACTCGGGCATTTAATCTGCGTAAGTGACAGCACTGAGCTACGAGTAGGTTTCTGACAACATTAAAACTCGCAGCTCGTAGCACATGACGAAGCTGAAAATGTCAAAACTGCAATGAAAATAAAAACCAGGGGCTGGGTTACTGTACATAGGCCTGAGTGTACATAGGTAACTGGGTGTACAGTACATAGGGGTAACTGGGGGCTACTGGGTGCACAGTACATAGGGGTAACTGGGGGCTACTGGGTCTACAGTACATGGGGGTAACTGGGGGCTACTGGGTCTACAGTACATGGGGGTAACTGGGGGCTACTGGGTGTACAGTACATAAGGGTAACTGGGGGCTACTGGGTGTACAGTACATAGGGGTAACTGGGGACTACTGGGTGCACAGTACATAGGGGTAACTGGGGGCTACTGGGTGTACAGTACATAGGGGTAACTGGGGACTACTAGGTGTACAGTACATAGGGGTAACTGGGGGCTACTGGGTGTACAGTACATAGGGGTAACTGGGGGCTACTGGGTGCACAGTACATAGGGGTAACTGGGGGCTACTGGGTGTACAGTACAAAAGTAAGATTCTTGTAAGTAAAGGGTTAGTACTGAGGAAGATCTGCAAGCCCATGGCAGCAGTCGTCGTGTTAATGACGAAGATAAATATTATAATTCTTTGTAGTTTCAGTGCTCTTAACACTCTAACAGGCAGGAGTTAGGGCAGAGTAAGTGGTCATTCGCATTCCAGGTGTCAGTTCAGAGCAAGTGGTGTTAGAGTGACAGGTGCAAGGGGCTCTCCCCCATTAAGTGCCGTCTTAAACCCCCCACGGAGGAACTAACCGTAAAAAAATCGTCAGAATTAAATTCATTTTTCCTTTCCCCAGATTTTGATTTCTCGGGTGCGGGGCTGTCAAGCCCATTATCATAAAGCCATTAAAAGCCCGCAAATAAACCGATCTTTACTTTTTCATCCTGATCTGAGAGCGAAGAAGACAATACACAAAAGGACCTAAGCCACTGGTAAGCATCAGAGCAGAACCGACTCTGCGGAAACTCACACATAAAGGCCACTTTCGCTTGGCAAGAGTGTTGAGGGTAACAGCCATTCCGACTCACCGACCAGGCGGTTTTTAGGCAATATTTCTCTTGATGTCAAATGCAAATTTCCACATTCTAAGGCGCTTAAGGCAAATGGTGGCTTGTTTGATGAGGCGGAATAAATCCCAGTGTTTGTGCGCGTTCTGTATGGTAATAGCGACACTCAGGTACTAGTGACTGGTGTTCTGTATGGTAATAGCGACACTCAGGTCCTTGTGACTGGTGTTCTGTATGGTAATAACGACACTCAGGTCCTAGTGACTGGTGTTCTGTATGGTAATAACGACACTCAGGTGCTAGTGACTGGTGTTCTGTATGGTAATAGCGACACTCAGGTGCTAGTGCCTGGTGTTCTGCATGGTAATAACGACACTCAGGTGCTAGTGACTGGTGTTCTGTATGGTAATAGCGACACTCAGGTGCTAGTGACTGGTGTTCTGTATGGTAATAGCGACACTCAGGTGCTAGTGACTGGCGTTCTGTATGGTAATAGCGACACTCAGGTGCTAGTGCCTGGTGTTCTGCATGGTAATAACGACACTCAGGTGCTAGTGCCTGGCGTTCTGCATGGTAATAACGACACTCAGGTCCTTGTGACTGGTGTTCTGTATGGTAATAGCGATACTCAGGTGCTAGTGACTGGCGTTCTGCATGGTAATAACGACACTCAGGTCCTTGTGACTGGTGTTCTGTATGGTAATACCGACACTCAGGTGCTAGTGACTGGTGTCCTGTATGGTAATAGCGACACTCAGGTGCTAGTGACTGGTGTCCTGTATGGTAATAACGACACTCAGGTGCTAGTGACTGGCGTTCTGTATGGTAATAGCGACACTCAGGTGCTAGTGACTGGCGTTCTGTATGGTAATAGCGACACTCAGGTGCTAGTGCCTGGTGTTCTGTATGGTAATAGCGACACTCAGGTGCTAGTGCCTGGTGTTCTGTATGGTAATAGCGACATTCAGGTGCTAGTGCCTGGTGTTCTGTATGGTAATAGCGACACTCAGGTGCTAGTGACTGGCGTTCTGTATGGTAATAGCGACACTCAGGTGCTAGTGCCTGGTGTTCTGTATGGTAATAGCGACACTCAGGTGCTAGTGACTGGCGTTCTGTATGGTAATAGCGACACTCAGGTGCTAGTGACTGGCGTTCTGTATGGTAATAACGCACTCAGGTCCTAGTTAAGTGCGTTATTACGTACGGAAGAATTACAGGACGTCCACAATTAGTGAGAAAATGAATTACCTCAACGGTAAAAGCAAGTCTTCAGGAGCTACTATGGAATGTACAGATTTCCATTTACTATGATGGTTTTTAGAGAGAGAGAGAGAGAGAGAGAGAGAGAGAGAGAGAGAGAGAGAGAGAGAGAGAGAGAGAGAGAGAGAGAGAGAGAGAGAGAGAGACAGAGAGACAGAGAAAGGTGGAACCAGAATCCTCTACTGACTGCACTGGTGCGGAAAGCTATGAGAGTTTTTCAGTCAGTCTTATGATCAAGCAAATTCAAGAAAAAGATACTCGCAAATCCACTGAATCATATTAACCTGCTAAACTTGCCTGCTTCTTAAGTGTTTCCTTGGTATATATATATATATATATATATATATATATATATATATATATATATATATATATATATATATATATATATATATATATATATGAACAAATCCGCAAGGGCCGTGATGAGGTTATCTTGAGGTTATATTGAGATGATTTCGGGGCTTTAGTGTCCCCGCGGTCCGGTCTTCGATCAGGTCTCCACCCCCAGGAAGCAGCCCGTGACAGCTGACTAACACCCAGGTACCTATTTATTGCTAGGTAACAGGAGCATCAGGGTGAAAGAAACTCTGCCCATTGTTTCTCGCCGGCGCCCGGGATCGAACCCGGGATCACAGGATCTCGCGTACAATATTCTGTCCGCTCAGCCACCGGCTCCATCCACCGGCTCCAGAGGATTCGAACTTACACCCGGGATGATCCCAGACGCTGCCTTAGTCGACTAATCCACGGCATGGTAAAAGAATTGTAACCTGGAGTTCCATTGACCTCATACGGATCCTGCAGCCTCATTTGTTCATTTGATGCATCACGCTATTGTGATTTCTGTGTGTATTGAAGTGAGGGCGAAGAGGTAGAACAGCTGG
>NC_091157.1:48533574-48603574 GCF_040958095.1 Procambarus clarkii
ATCAACACAAGACAGAACACGAAACAATGGATATTGAATAGAAGTGTTTGTAGAAAGCCTATTGGTCCATATTTCTTGATGCTTCTATATTGGAGCGGAGTCTTGAGGTGGGTAGAATATAGTTGTGCAATAATTGGCTGTTGATTGCTGGTGTTGACTTCTTGATGTGTAGTGCCTCGCAAACGTCTAGCCGCCTGCTATCGCTGTATCTATCGATGATTTCTGTGTTGTTTACTAGGATTTCTCTGGCGATGGTTTGGTTATGGGAAGAGATTATATGTTCCTTAATGGAGCCCTGTTGTTTATGCATCGTTAAACGCCTAGAAAGAGATGTTGTTGTCTTGCCTATATACTGGGTTTTTTGGAGCTTACAGTCCCCAAGTGGGCATTTGAAGGCATAGACGACGTTAGTCTCTTTTAAAGCGTTCTGTTTCGTGTCTGGAGAGTTTCTCATGAGTAGGCTGGCCGTTTTTCTGGTTTTATAGTAAATCGTCAGTTGTATCCTCTGATTTTTGTCTGTAGGGATAACGTTTCTATTAACAATATCTTTCAGGACCCTTTCCTCTGTTTTATGAGCTGTGGAAAAGAAGTTCCTGTAAAATAGTCTAATAGGGGGTATAGGTGTTGTGTTAGTTGTCTCTTCGGAGGATATCCTCTAATATCCTGATGTGGCATTAGAGGATTAATATCCTCTAATGCCACATCATCCTTCCCACCTTACTCAAATGTAATGCCACATCACCCTTCCCACCTCACTCAAATGTAGATATAAAATCAGGGAAACGCAAGTTCTAATCAGTTGTGTATTTGTGAAGTCTTTGAAAATGTAATAAGTTTTACGAAACGCGCCCGTGTCGCGTCAGACTAGAAATAAAAATGAATTTTGGAGAAGTGATTTTTGATTTACCTCCAACAGTGAAGCATAATGTACGAAAGATTGAGAAAATTCGTGTTAGAATTATTAATCTTACTTTTTCGGTCATATTTAATAAAATATATATATATATATATATATATATATATATATATATATATATATATATATATATATATACATATATATATATATATGTATATATATGATACTATAAGGAACTTACTTAATTTAAGAGATTAACTTGGAGTTTTATAAGAATAAAATTTACTATATTCAGAGGTAGAGAACTAGAGAAGAGGTAGAGAAGAGGTAGAGAAAGAGAGAGGTAGAGGTAGAGGTAGAGAAAGTGGTGGAGTTAGTGATTTATCGAAGAGAAGAAGCGGACAGTGCTCAAGTGGAGGACCTCACCAGGTGAACAGCGTCAAGTGGTACTCAAGACTCAAGTGGTAACTTTACACATGTAATAGCCTGAATATGGCACTATAATTACCTGTAATTAATAGGGTGAGAGAGTAACTCTATCATCTATGGGAGTACTACAGTGAGAGTAGCACTGTAATTTGTGTAATACAGTGAGAGTAGCACTGTAATTTGTGTAATACAGTGAGAGAAGCACTGTAATTCGTGTAATACAGTGAGAGTAGCACTGTAATTCGTTTAATACAGTGAGAGTAGCACTGTAATTTGTGTAATACAGTGAGAGTAGCACTGTAATTCGTGTAATACAGTGAGAGTAGCACTGTAATTTCTGTAATACAGTGAGAGTAGCACTGTAATTTGTGTAATACAGTGAGAGTAGCACTGTAATTCGTGTAATACAGTGAGAGTAGCACTGTAATTTGTGTAATACAGTGAGAGTAGCACTGTAATTCGTGTAATACAGTGAGAGTAGCACTATAATTCATGTAATACAGTGAGAGTAGCACTGTAATTCATGTAATACAGTGAGAGTAGCACTGTAATTCGTGTAATACAGTGAGAGTAGCACTGTAATTTGTGTAATACAGTGAGAGTAGCACTGTAATTTGTGTAATACAGTGAGAGTAGCACTGTAATTCATGTAATACAGTGAGAGTAGCACTGTAATTTGTGTAATACAGTGAGAGTAGCACTGTAATTCGTGTAATACAGTGAGAGTAGCACTATAATTCATGTAATACAGTGAGAGTAGCACTGTAATTCATGTAATACAGTGAGAGTAGCACTGTAATTCGTGTAATACAGTGAGAGTAGCACTGTAATTTGTGTAATACAGTGAGAGTAGCACTGTAATTTGTGTAATACAGTGAGAGTAGCACTGTAATTCATGTAATACAGTGAGAGTAGCACTGTAATTCGTGTAATACAGTGAGAGTAGCAATGTAATTCGTGTAATACAGTGAGAGTAGCACTGTAATTCATGTAATACAGTGAGAGTAGCACTGTAATTCGTGTAATACAGTGAGAGTAGCACTGTAATTCATGTAATACAGTGAGAGTAGCACTGTAATTCATGTAATACAGTGAGAGTAGCACTGTAATTCATGTAATACAGTGAGAGTAGCACTGTAATAACCATCAAGTTGTGGAAATTATACATCCCACATTCCACTGCTCCATCCTGGTGGGTTTTTAAGTGGTTATTCATTATTCAAAAATATTAATGTGGAGTTATTATTTATAGTGAGCATAGCATTTATAGGTTGACAAGTTCATGATTAATATATCACCATTACTCCCTGTAATTACATGTACTCGAAATCGCTGCCATATTAACAAAAGTTTACGGAATTACCCCAGGAAACTTATTGGTAAGAAACTACAGGAAATTGTTAGATCTAAATAAATAATTAACATTCCTGGGTATGTGGCCAATGGAAATACAATACCGTAACATGAAACTGTTGGAATAACAGTACGTGCAAGAACTATATCACGCTATTGGGATTTCTGTGTGTAACGGGAGTGATTTCTTGAAACCTTGAAACCATCTTGAAATCTTGAAACCTTGAAACCTTGAAACCATCTTGAAATCTTGAAACCTTGAAACCTTGAAACCATCTTGAAATCTTGAAACCTTGAAACCTTGAAACCATCTTGAAATCTTGAAACCATCTTGAAATCTTGAAACCATCTTGAAATCTTGAAACCATCTTGAAATCTTGAAACCTTGAAACCATCTTGAAATCTTGAAACCTTGAAACCTTGAAACCATCTTGAAATCTTGAAACTATCTTGAAATCTTGAAACCTTGAAACCTTGAAACCATCTTGAAATCTTGAAACCATCTTGAAATCTTGAAACCTTGAAACCATCTTGAAATCTTGAAACCTTGAAATATTGAAACCATCTTGAAATCTTGAAACCATCTTGAAATCTTGAAACCATCTTGAAATCTTGAAACCATCTTAAAACTTTGGTGGCTGGTACATTTGCACTACATTGGTTGTCTTACATTTCTTTGACAACTCCGTCTTGTTTTCAGTGATGAGTCAAAGAGTTAATGAGAGGCTCAAGTCCTTAGCTGCATCTTCCAGTCTTCACAAATACCATTTTTTGGTTTACAGTATAATAAAAATACAATAATAAAGGTCTGTCTGTCCACAGCACAATTGACAGTTTAACCGAGAGTCTCCTTAAAGGGAGGAAACTCTCCCCTTAAGGAGAGTAGAGGAAAATAAGAAAATAGAGGCCTTAAGAAAATAGAGGTCACACTAGCCTTTAAAACATACTATCAGTGGGAAGTTTTAGCCGGTCCTAATATCCCTGAAGCCGTTACTAGCTCACAGATTTTAACTCAGTGGGAACGTGAAGGTTTGGGAAGGCGAGACCTTTTCATCGTGAAGGAAAAATGACAATGCAATGCAATACTACAAATCAATTTGCAGGTAAGGCACTTGGTACAAGGCGGTGCGGACCTTAGAGTAAACGATGATAAATCCATAAAATGCTGTGTAAAGTAGTGTAATAATTTGAAGAGGGGTTTCATACTAGGAGGTTATCTTGAGGTTATCTTGAGATGATTTCGGGGCTTTAGTGTCCCCGCGGCCCGGTCCTCGACCAGGCCTCCACCCCCAGGAAGCAGCCCGTGACAGCTGACTAACTCCCAGGTACCTATTTACTGCTTGGTAACAGGGGCAGTCAGGGTGAAAGAAACTTTGCCCATTTGTTTCTGCCTCGTGCGGGAATCGAACCCGCGCCACAGAATTACGAGTCCTGCGCGCTATCCACCAGACTACGAGGCCCCTCAGGCCTTTGGCTACTAGACAAGATAACTATTCTGCACCATTTAAGTATTGTGAGGCCCCTGATTGCAATTCTGCCATCAGAACTACGTGTTCTGATGGCACAACAGGAATATGATACGTGTGCAGGCGATGAGTCACAATAACGTGGCTGAAGTATGTTGACCAGACCACACACTAGAAGGTGAAGGGACGACGACGTTTCGGTACGTCCTGGACCATTCGAACCGAAACGTCGTCGTCCCTTCACCTTCTAGTGTGTGGTCTGGTCATCAATATTATACGTGTAACTATCTTCAACATTACCCGGAAACGTCCGGGGTCGACTCAAAATATTGCACCATTGCAATCTTGGGATTCCCATAATGCAACTTTGCCATCACAACATTTGAGTCTTGCGAGTTAATAACAAAAACTAATATGAACAGCTGGAAATGTCTACGACAAAACAAAAAATTATTTCGGGCTTGAGGTGTGGGCCGATTTCACTTAAGGGCGCAATAGAGCTAACCAAGACTGCCTACGACAGTCCCCAGCCCCTCACCAGTCACCGTGCAAAGTTTAATGCTGCTAACCGCAAGCGTCTGGTCTCCAGCCTTGGCATAGTTGTCGAATTCCATTAAAAAAAGTATTTGTTTTATAATTATGCATTGATAGTTATAATTAATACAAAACCTAATAATTCCAAAATAAATATTTGTTATGGAAGAAAATTCTTAAGCATTGATACTTATACTAAATTCAATACTTATGCATTTTATATATTTGGAGCCAGAATAAACTCACCAATTTCACTTTACATAATATAAAAACAAATTAACAGCGAAAACCGAGCAATATTTCCTCACTCAATAAAGATAGAAACAATAAAGCATTAGACTCCAAAATAAAGTACATATGAGTATTACATCAGTTTGAACACCGCAATATATAGACCACATTAACGGGGTAAACAAAGCTAATTCTTTAACTCAATATTAAGAAAATAAAGGAATCTATACACACAATAATCCCATAATCATTGACTTTTGTCGTGATGCATAGTCAACTTTATTATTATTATTTACGAAAAAACTATTGGATCTTATTTACTTATATGAAGTATCACACTCATCAATATATATAGAGTTTAGGAACGGAACTATGAATATAAGATATCCACTGAATATTCTCTCCTGTCGATCATTGCCATGATTTATTGATAGTAACAGACCATCTCAACTATCTCAATCATGGTTCCTAGTTTCCCAATAGTGAGCAGTTTTTCAGCTTCTGATATTATTACACGTTCTGAGGGGGGGGAGAGTGAGAGAGTGAGAGAGAGAGAGAGAGAGAGAGTGAGAGAGAGAGAGAGAGAGAGAGAGAGAGAGAGAGAGAGAGAGAGAGAGAGAGAGAGAGAGAGTGAGAGAGAGAGAGAGAGAGTGAGAGAGAGAGAGTGAGAGAGAGAGAGAGAGAGAGAGAGAGAGAGAGAGAGAGAGAGAGAGAGAGAGAGAGAGAGAGAAGTGAGGGAGAGAGAGAGAGAGAGAGAGAGAGAGAGAGAGAGAGAGAGAGAGAGAGAGAGAGAGAGAGAGTGAGAGAGAGAGAGAGAGAGAGAGAGAGAGAGAGAGAGAGAGAGAGAGAGAGAGAGAGAGTGAGAGAGAGAGAGAGAGAGAGAGAGAGAGAGAGAGAGAGAGAGAGAGAAGTGAGGGAGACAGACTTCACAGGGAGACCCCCCCCCCCCCGAGTCTAAGAAAGAATGTCTGTTTATCTGTCTGTCTGTCCAAAATTGAAGACCAGCTGCTAAGGGCTAGCCTTACCCTAATTTGCAGGGTTAACGGTCTGCGGTACGGGACGGACATAGGCTGGTCGGGGGTAAACCAAAGTTAACTTTTAAGAAATTAGCTTTAAGAAACATTAGCACTTATTAAAACCGATTTTCGTGGAATCAAGTGTGAAATATATTGTTTGATTAACGTGGATTTGTTTGTGATCGTAATATATTTTCTGAGAGACCCATACAGTTATCCCAGTGCTTCTTTAGGAGTCTTCTGAGAGAAAGGAGAGGGGAAGCAAAAGGGGAAAAGGGGAGGGACGAAGGGAATAAAGACTTAAGGGGGAAATGGGGGGAGGAATGGGGGGAAGGAGAGGGGGAGGAAAATAGATGGAAAGACGGGGAGAAGAGACAAGGGTGCAGCCGAGTATACCTTCTTAATAAATAAATGTAAATCTCATTATTTTCGAAGTTTGAGGGGAGAGAGTAGGGTGATGGTGGGAGAGGGTAGGGGAGATAGTAGGGTGATGGTGGGAGAGGGTAGGGAAGAGAGTAGGGTGATGGTGGGAGAGGGTAGGGAAGAGAGTAGGGTGATGGTGGGAGAGGGTAGGGGAGAGAGTAGGGTGATGGTGGGAGAGGGTAGGGGAGAGAGTAGGGTGATGGTGGGAGAGGGTAGGGGAGACAGTAGGAAAGGAGGACAAGGAGGGAAGATGAGAGGGAAGAATAGGAGTGGAAGCAAAAAAAAAGAGAGGGAAGAATGATGGTAGTGGACGGAAGGGGAGATGCTGGAAGAGAAGGAGAGGGGAAAAAAAAGAGGGCCCGGGTTCCAGGCACAACACAGGATGGTCGGAGTGAGTCTAGCATGTCCCCTCTTGCAAGAAAAGGTAACTTACATTAACTTCCAAGCTCGCTAAACAAGACAATATTCTATCCTCACTAAGATTCATCTGTCATATTAAATGTTATGATCGACGGTGGTGATTGGGAGAGAGTTGGATGGATGGGGGGGTTGATTAGGATAGAGGGGGGGGGGCGTTCATTAGGATAGAGGGAGGGATTGGAAATAGGGGATGAGATAGAGACCATGACACAACCTGCGTCTGTGTCCCATACTCGTTAAATACCAGTATAACTGTCTATAAAGATAACAAATCCTTAGTATTTAAGATATCAATGATATATTAAAATCACCCCTCATATAACTATGAGACAATCATTGGAGCAAAAAGGAGCATCGAACCAGCATCCTGATTTACACCCGACACGCGCTATGTCCTGGCCCAGGGGTATATGGTGTGTGTCTACTGTTAACCAGATATGCTGGTTCGATTCCCTATAGTGCTCCAATAATTGTATATTTATCCTTAATTTCGTATTCATATGTTATACATTCAAACGTAGCAGTCACTTTATATAAAACAGGTCCTTCAAAATTATAAAATTAATATACACATATCTTCAATAACATGAAGATATATATATATATATATATATATATATATATATATATATATATATATATATATATATATATATATATATATATATATATATATATATATATATCCGAAGCTTTTCGAAATTTCAAAGACGTAAATTCAAACAACAACAACCCAAGAACTGACGCAACAGCTGCACCTAATATATATGAGTATTGTTTACTTATATTTATTGTTTACTTATGCACGTGAGCATTGTTTACTTATGCACGTGAGCATTGTTTACTTATGCACGTGAGCATTGTTTAACTTTGCACGTGAGCATTGAGTCGTTTGTTGTGATTATCAACTTAAACAAGTTGTTTTCTTTGTTAAACAAAAATTACGTATATTTCTAATTATTAGAAATTATCTGCGCTGCTTTACGTGGAAAGTTTGTTAAGTACGGACTCGACATCCACACAAACTATAACCAGTTTGTAAACACACAGAGATCATACTAACGTGATGCATCAAATGAATCCACGGCCCTTGTGGATTTGTTCAGTTTGTAAATATTGACTCATTCATAGTTGCACTAACTTTGTAAATATTGACTCATTCATAGTTGCACTAACTTTGTAAATATTGACTCATTCATAGTTGCCCTAACTTTGTAAATATTGACCCATTCATCCTAACCACAACTGTATAAATATTGACTCTCTCATACTAGCCATAACTATGTAAATATTGACTCAACATTCACACTAGCAATGGCAATGTGTATAAATTTTGACTGAATAATCAGATTAGCCATAAGTGCATCAATTTAAAAAACTTCGAAGTGCTAATTACTTTCAACCATGCACTCATTACTAGTAAAAGGTACAGTAATACGTACTAAAAACAAGCCCTAATTTGTCATGAAAATTCCAATATAAAACCCAGTTTCCTTGTCAAATTAACACACACATATCACCTCGTCAAAGGCGTTAATATAACTCAAATCTAGACCTCCCTTTATAGTGAAAGTGTAGATGCTCTCTGAGGTGACAAAGGCCTTCAACAGCCTTTATGTTTTATTAAGCATGCTTGTGCTATCTCGTCCTCGGGCGTTACTCTACCCTCAAAGACTACAAGGACTACCTGGAGGCAGCCGCGGCCTCTCAGGTGGAGCAGAGGTATTCCTCCAAGTATCTTGACACTCGAGAAGGGAGAGATTAGGGTCGTTTGAGCTTCACTAACGGTAACGTCAAGAGGCTCTATAGGGTAGGAGAGAGAGAGAGAGAGAGAGAGAGAGAGAGAGAGAGAGAGAGAGAGAGAGAGAGAGAGAGAGAGAGAGAGAGAGAGAGAGAGAGAGAGAGAGAGGGGCCAACCAGACACCTTCTCTCTCCTCACTAATCCTTCCCTCACTCCTTCCACTATTCGTTCTCTCTCTCTCTCTCTCTCTCCTTCTCTTGCTTCTTCTCACACTCCTGCTCTCCTCACATACAATATACGTGTATAAATTATCACGTAAAGTTTTTCAAATAATTTGCAAAGCTAAATATTTTTTTTTTCGTTAAATATTTCGATGCAAAGTAATTCTTGAAAAGTAAATATATCATAAACTTTTTGGCAAATTCACCATCACTAACACCAGTTGACAGCTACACCCCAATAACTCAACACCAGTTGACAGCTACACCCAATAACTCAACACCAGTTGACAGCTACATCCAATAACCCAACATCAGTTGACAGCTACACACCAATAACCCAACACCAGTTGACAGCTATACCCCAATAATTCAATACCAGTTGACAGCCACACACCCTAATAACTCAACACCAGTTGACAGCTACACCCAATAACCCAACACCAGTTGACAGCTACACTCAATAACCCAACACCAGTTGACAGCCACACCCTAATACCCCAACATCAGTTGACAGCTACACACCAATAACCCAACACCAGTTGACAGCTACACCCCAATAACTCAACACCAGTTGACAGCCACACCCTAATAACCCAACACCAGTTGACAGCCACACCCAATAACCCAACACCAGTTGACAGCCACACCCTAATACCCCAACATCAGTTGACAGCTACACATCAATAACCCAACACCAGTTGACAGCTATACCCCAATAATTCAATACCAGTTGACAGCTACATCCCAATAACCCAACACCAGTTGACAGCCACACACCCCAATAACTCAACACCAGTTGACAGCCACACCCTAATACCCCAACACCATTTGACAGCAACACCCAAATAACATAAACTTTTCTAGAGACCAAGAATTGACATTTTGCACACGTCATCTATAATAACCATAGATACTATAAGTTATAAAAACTGGATGCTCCATTTTCTATTGGATTACTATTACTAATTTGTCATTATAATAATAAATCAAATAATCAATGATAATTCAAGCCGTGTGAGGCGGCTTTTATCACGCGGTCAACTATGCAACATAAAAAAATAATAGTTTTTTTTTGGCATTTCAAATGTCATGATAAGTTTTGACATTTAGAAAATCGCCATTATATTAGAGACTTCAGTATCATCGCTCTCCCCTGATAGGCTATTGCACTTAGATGAATCAGTCTGATGATTGATGGTAATTATCAGCCCCCCACAGGCTGTCTCTCCCTTCAGTCAGACGAGAGTCTGTTTGTCTGTCTGTCTGTCTGTCTGTCTGTCTGTCTGTCT
The DNA here is from genome assembly GCF_040958095.1 of Procambarus clarkii. Taxonomy (NCBI): domain Eukaryota; kingdom Metazoa; phylum Arthropoda; class Malacostraca; order Decapoda; family Cambaridae; genus Procambarus; species Procambarus clarkii. The sequence continues at coordinate 48,543,557 of NC_091157.1, forward strand.
GTCTGTCTGTCTGTCTGTCTGTCTGTCTGTCTGTCTGTCTGTCTGTTGGCAGCCTGAAGATTTGTCCTGAAAATCATCAACATGTGGCTGCAGTTATTCGTGAAATTTCCCCTGAAAATACAGGAATAAATTTCATCGTACTTCATTATACAATATCAGACAATAACAGAATTAATCAAAAATATATTTTAGTTTTTCATTTTTTTCACATTCATGTATTTTTATTTATTTTTTTTTTATCTAAATTTTTATATATGATAGTGTTAATATAAAGTAGTTCCATGCAGTAACTTTTGGGCATCCTTAAAGAAAGTTAAGAAGTATCTTAGATAAAAATAAATATTTTATCAAATAATATCAAATGGGTTTAACAGTATGATAAGGAATATAGTTTCCTAAGGCGTTTGGTTAGAAGTGGAGAGGAGGGTGACCTGCTGCATGGGTAACAGCTTCCCCATATCGACCTACCTTGGCTTCGACAACCAGAGCGCAACTCCATAGTCTCCCGAGACTGCAGGATGCCTGCTATACTTGGTTAGAAGTACCCAGACCACAAGTTCGAATCTTCTACACGGCTCCTACTGATTTTATAATATCTTCACGTCTTTAAATACAATATTGGTATAAAGATATAATGTGATGAGACATATTAGACGCGTGAGAGTCATTGTATCACATTCGTTGCTGGAGTATAATGCAATATTGCAATAATTCTTTGCTGAGAGGTGAGGAATTATTTGGTATTCTTAAGTAAACCAATACTAATGTAAATTTATTATAGAGACTTATATTAGGCTTATAGATTATATTATAATAATATAATATATATTATTATACAATGAGTGGTGTCTTAACCAATTACAATAATGATATACAAAATTTATAATGACACTATGGCATAAGTGATATAAAATTGATCATGTGAATAATGTCAATCATTAATCATGTGGAAACATACATGTGGCTCATTGATTCTCTCACTTAATATTGTAATGTCGAGTGTATGTGCTTGAACAACAAAGTATTGGAGAATTGCCAAGGTCTAGGAGCAGGCTGTGCCATATATGACCACCTCCTGCGGTGGTCGAACCGTTTAGGTAATGTGGGGGAAGGCGATTGTAGGCGTTAGGTTCGATCTTAATCTCAGATCGTGAACCTAGGGAGTATTTTGGGTCGTTTAGACCTGTAAACTTAGAATAAGGTTGATAGTAAACAATGTGATGTTGATAGTAAACACAGTGTGAGGGTGATAGTTTTATGGTGTAAGAACAGTGAAGTAGTTGGTAGTAAGCGGAGAGTGATTTAGTGTAGTCCTGTCGGTTCTTGAATGATATAATTCATATAACTTTCTTATTGTCAATCTAAACTTTTCTTACGACAATCTCCTTAGTTGTTAAGTTGCTTCCCGGAATGTGGTCCCAGTGTGGACTTGCTGTCTTGCAGTGAGTCTTGCTTAAGTCTTCCTTAAAGTCTTTAAGTCTTGCTTAAAGTCTTGAGTCTTGCTTAAGGGAGAGAGTGTCTCCTGGCCCTAAGCTATTTATAAAGGTTGTCTAATTCTGTGTGTAACGAGAAGTTAACGATGTCGTAGTCTTCTCCAGCTGTGAAGATCTTTATTAGTAGCGAAGATCTTTAGCATGGTGTAGCCTGGGTGAAGTGAGGATCGTTTCGTAGCGAAGATCGTGAGGAGTGAAGATCCTTTACTGTGAGTTTCGTCAGTCGTAACGAATTGAGTGTAGTGATTGAAATTGAAATAAGTTCATTGAGATATTCGTATACACGCAAATGAACGAGGAAGCTCAAACTATTCCTCAGCCCCGATCGTGAATAGCGAAGATCGTGTCTAAGTGACGATAGTTGATGACGAAAAAAAAAGAACTTTTTCTTATTATCTCTCGAAAGAAAATTGGACGAAAAGCGGAACTAGCTGACGATGAACACAATCGACTTGAGAATGGGTATCTTGAGGTTATCTTGAGATGATTTCGGGGCTTTTTTTAGTGTCCCCGCGGCCCGGTCCTCGACCAGGCCTCCACCCCCAGGAAGCAGCCCGTGACAGCTGACTAACACCCAGGTACCTATTTTACTGCTAGGTAACAGGGGCATAGGGTGAAAGAAACTCTGCCCATTGTTTCTAGCCGGCGCCTGCGATCGAACCCAGGACCACAGGATCACAAACCCCGCGTGCTGTCCGCTCGGCCGACCGGCTCCCTATGGTCCAAGACGGACCGAAACGTCGTCGTCCCTTCTAGCGTGTGGTCTGCTCAATAGAACAAGTTCAGTCTTTCAGCAATATCTGCTCAAGGTAGACTTGACGACTGGAGCTATAATGAGACAATCAGATTGTGGCTTTGTCCAGACTTGTGTGAGTGAAAGCAACAATCCAATCATCAAGTTCATTAGACTTGGTCAACATCATGAATATTCCGTCAAGTGGGTAGAATAAATAAACTCAAATCAGTGGGAACGGATTGCCCTCCATTCTCCCCCCTCCCCCCCCCCCCTTTCCAATCCCCCCCCCCCAATGACAAGTAATCAAGCAGATTTGACCCCCTAACCCCCTTTCTCCCCCACCAAGTCTCACCACAGACTTGGCTGCAATGATGCTTCCCCTCACCGCTATATTGGCAGCACTGGTGATTGGTATACACCCTTCACTGCAGGGTTGGCTACACTGATTCCTTCCCCAATCCCCCCCCCTCCACCCCTTCCCTCTCTCTCTTGGCTACACTGATTCCTTCCCCAATCCCCCCTCCCCTTCCCTCTCTCTCTTGGCTACACTGATTCCTTCCCCAATCCCCCCCTCTCCACCCCTTCCCTCTCTCTCTTGGCTACACTAATTCCTTCCCCAATCCCCCCCTCCCCTCTTCCCTCTCTCTCTTGGCTTCACTGATGCACTCGTTATGGAATTCGATTTTGCCCCAGCGATAAAATACCTTTATTTGTAGCCCGGGCGGTCATTAGTGCACGTTCCCTTGTTAGACCAGAATTAGTCTGCTCATCGAGTCACTGAATGGAGATAATTGGTCTTCTTAGTGAAATAGTTGCCTGTACAGAGCTCCAGACTCATAAACCCTCAGAAAATTTTGGTGTATAATGATCCGTTGATGTTATCATATATATGTGTATACATATATATTACGGACGTATTCATATGTGGTTAAATACATAGGTATTCTCGTTAATATTTTCACTTATACATGTGCACGCGACGAAGTTGTTTGGAAATAATTCAATATATATATTTTTTTTGTAAATATAAATATGGTTAGATAAACGCGTCAACTGAGGGAAACTTTTTGGGGGGAATTATCAGGGGGAAAGCGCGAAGCCATTATAACTATATAGCACTGGGAAGGGGTCAGGATTGGAATTTGGGATGGGACGGGGGGGAAAGGAATGGTGCCCAACCACTTGTGGACGGTCGGGGATTGAACGCCAACCTGCATGAAGCGAAAGGTAGGTCCTGGCCCCCCAACCTTGTAAGAAGGTTGGGGGCCAGAAACTGAGCTCAACCCTGCAAGAACATCTAAGTGAGAACAGGCTATTCTTGGTAAACTCTCACACACACACACCACACACACACACACACACACACACACACACACACACACACACACACACACACACACACACACACACACACACACACACACACACACACCACACACACACACACACACCACACACACACACACACACACACACACACACACACACACACACACACACACACACACACACACACACACACACACACACACACACACCACACACACACACACACACACACACACACACACACACACACACACACACTCACACACACACACACACAAACACTGACCACAGATGCTGGCATTTACCAATAAACGCCAGGCAAAAGACATCTCTGCGAAATAATTGCATTTGAAAAAAAAACTTTTCTGGACAATTTCGAGCACAAGACAGAAATAAAGATGAAGATAGAACAACAAATGTTCAAAACAGGAGGAGGAAGAAAGAGGAGAGTTAGTGATTGATGGAAAGAGAAGAGAGGCAAGAAATAGGATAATAGATCACATCTCCCTATTAATTACCATTATTACAATTTCTCATCACCTCTTCAAGTTCTTTAAGACAGCTTTTGTACCCAAAACTTTCTTTTTGTGCCGCGTGTTCAAGGCGGAGCAAATCCACCAGTGGATATCGAATATATTTTGAGATATACTACACGCGTTATATACTGCCTTGTGTATGTCAGCCCTCGTGGTATGTTCTGGTAACGTGACGCAATTTACACGAACTAACGTGTAAATTATTATTTACTTTATTAGCTCTTCTCTGTGTTTATTTTCATCTTTACTATTCTCTGCTTTACTCCGTTAATATTCACGGAACAAAGCCTTATTGCGTCGAATATTATTTTTTCTTTTCTCTGGAAAATCGTGATAAAAAAGGAAGAGGGAAATGTTGAAACAGATCACATTATGGAGTTGTGCAATGATTTGATGAAGTCACAATGACTTCTTCAGAGAATGATGTCACGCCAGGCATGACATGCTGGGCTGTAGGCAACTTGGAGACTAAATTGAAGTGGAAAAAATGATCGCCCACGTCTGCAAAGGCATAGTTTTACCTATTATAACCTATTATTACCTATTATTACCTATTATTACCTATTATTACCTATTATTACCTGTTATTACCTATTATTACCTATTATTACCTATTATTACCTGTTATTACCTGTTATTCATGTTTCCGTTTCGTTCTTAATCTCTGGCATTATATAAACACTATAGTGAGAACTTTATTTATATATAAAATGTAGCTTCTAAGCGTTTAAATTTTAAATTAATAAAAATGTTAATAAATAAATAAATTTTAATAAATTTTATTTAGCTTCATATTAGAGTTTTTGTGTATGATCTTCAGTAGATCATTTATCTGTTGGTTAATGATTAATTTGAAGCAAAAATATCTAGGATAAGAAACAGTTAAAATTTGGCAACTGTTTAGAATCAGTATTAATAATCAACACTATATTTTGAGACATTTAACATCTCTAAAAAATATTTAGATTCTCACGTGTTTAATAATGTAGGTAAACCTTCTCCACTACCACCCATGGGATGGGTATGGGACACACTACTATCCAAGGGATGGATATGGAGCCCACTACTATCCAAGGGATGGGTATGGGGCCCACTACTATCTAAGAGATGGGTATGGGGCCCACTACTATCCAAGGGATGGGTATGGGGGCCCACCACCGCCCACAGGATGGATATAGGGGCCCACTACCGCCCACAGGATGGGTATAGGGGTCCTACCACCACTCACAGGATGGATATAGGGGCCCACTACCGCCCACAGGATGGGTATAGGGGGCCCACCACTACTCACAGGATGGGTATAGGGCCCACCACCACTCACAGGATGGGTATAGGGCCCACCACCACTCACATGATGGGTATAGGGCCCACTACCGCCAAATGTAGAGATCAATATATATCCCACTGTGGAGAAATTAGCATATTAAGTTGCCTTGATTATAGTCTTCGTATAAACCTGAATCACTGCCACATATCCCACATTTATGTGTACAGGACACACACGTCTGTTCAATGTTTACAAATTAATTGTAAGTTATAAATCAGCCCGTTGACCAGACCACACACTAGAAGGTGAAGGGACGACGACGTTTCGGTCCGTCCTGGACCATTCTCAAGTCGATTTGAGACTTGAGAATGGTCCAGGACGGACCGGAACGTCGTCGTCGTCGTCGTCCCTTCACCTTCTAGTGTGTGGTCTGGTCAACATACTTTAGCCACGTTATTGTGTCTCATCGCTTGCATCAGCCTCTTGTTCACCACCTGTAGCCTCACGGGCGTGCTTGGATCAAACACTGAACACACACAGCGCCTTTGTTCAAACCTCGAGAACTGTTAAGTTCTGGAGGGCTAACCTCTGGAGGGTTATTGGGGTCACAGGAAGAACACGCAGACCACTGCGACCAAGCAGTAAAACCGGGTCTATGTTAGTCTTTACTACCGTCCAGGTATACCTTGAGGTTACCTTGAGGTGCTTCCGGGGCTTAGTGTCCCCGCGGTTCGGTCGTCGACCAGGCCTCCTGGTTGCTGGACTCATCAACCAGGCTCTTAGACGCGGCTGCTCGCAGCCTGACGTCTGAGTCACAGCCTGGTTGATCAGGTATCCTTTGGTATCTAAGGTAAACTCGCTGAGTATACACACTGAGAAGCAAGGTATATATTTGGGTTTACATGTATCTGTTTGTACAGTTAATCCGACACGAATCAGACTTCAAAAAGGATTTCAACTTTTTATCAGCAAGACATCTCTTTCAGATATTAATTCCTAACTAATATTAAGTATCCAACTAAGCGGTATATATCTGCTTCTCCTACTAACTCGACAGGATACTTGATCAACCAGGTTCATACGTCAGGCTGCGAGCAGCCGCGTCCAACAGCCTGGTTGACCAATCCAGCAACCAGGAGGCCTGGTCGAGGACCGGGCCGCGGGGACGCTAAGCCCCGAAAACACCTCAAGGTAACCTCAAGGTGACTAATTGTTTGGTTCTAGCCTGTAAACCTGCTTTCTTACAATTATGTTGTGTCTCTACTTTCTTACAATTATGTTGTGTCTCTACTTTCTTACAATTATGTTGTGTCTCTACTTTCTTACAATTATGTTGTGTCTCTACTTTCTCTACATGTTTGTTGCATCATATCTGAGTTGTAACTACAACTCAGTTACTGCTGAGTGAACAGAGGCATTAGGTGAAAGGAAACGTGCCCAACCATTTCTGTCCCGCCTGGCATAAAGTTATTCTTTCTATAATATATTCTAAATCATTATATTTTTCCGACAGTCTCCTCAGAGGGGGCGGAAAAAAAACCACAACGATCTTGCATATTTTGATCATCAATAACCTGCCTCTGGCCTGACCCTGACACCCGCACCCCCGGCAGTAATACCCGTCCTGACCCCCTGAACCCCCTCTTGTCACCCTGACCCCTGTCACCCTGACACCCTGCCACCCTGGTCCCCAGTCACCCTGACCCCCTGTCACCCTGATCCTTCTGTCACCCTGACCCCCCTGTCACCCTGACCCCCCTGTCACCCTGACCCCCTGTCACCCTGACCCCCCTGTCACCCTGACCCCCTGTCACCCTGACCCCCTGTCACCCTGACCCCCTGTCACCCCTGACCCCCCCTGTCACCCCTGACCCCCCCTGTCACCCCTGACCCCCCTGTCACCCTGACCCCCTGTCACCCTGACACCCCTGTCACCCTGACCCCCTGTCACCCTGACCCCCTGTCACCCTGACCCCCTGTCACCCTGACCCCCTGTCACCCTGACCCCCTGTCACCCTGACCCCCTGTCACCCTGACCCTTCTGTCACCCTGACCCCCAGGGTGACAGGGGGGTGCTTCCTGTATTCTTCCTTACTTCCTTCCTTCTTCTGCTTCATCTAATTCATTTCAATCAATTCTTTCAATTTCAATTCTAATTCTTTCAATCAATTGCTTCTATCCAGCACTTTCTCTCACCTCATATTTATCTTTAACCTCTCATCTATCCTTCGGTCCTACAAACAACCCTACAGCACTAACCCTCAGTGGTGCGTGTGCCTCTGGAGGCCAAGACAGTTCGATCCCATTCCATGACCACAGTATTTTGTATTAGATCGGGGTTGTTGTTGATTTCAGTGTACTTCAACCTCAACTTATATGTCTCTCACTTTGCCTCACATACAAGGGTTGAGAGGCGGGACCAAAGAGCCAGAGCTCAATTTCGCTCAAGCTCAAGCCAGAGCTATAATGCTCTCTTGCATGTTGCCTCACCAATCCTTATATATATATATATATATATATATATATATATATATATATATATATATATATATATATATATATATATATATATATATATATATATATATATATATATATATATATATATATATATAATCCTTTTTAACACTATCAATTACTTAGTATTCTGCATAGAATTTACGTTACTTCTCATATTTTCGTCCTCAGCTTTTCTACCACTATCCTCAGCTTTCCTACCACCATCCTCAGCTTTCCTACCACCATCCTCACCAAGCAGCAGCCGTAGCAGCATCTACAGCAGCATTCTAGCATTCCCCCTCATACCATTCCTTTCCCCCGTCCCATCCCATATCCTGACCCCCTTCCCAGTGCTATATAGTCGTAATATCTTGGCGCTTATCCTTACCCATTCCCTTCCCTTCATACCCCATTATCATCCCATTTAGCCCCCTTAACAGCCCTATCCCAGCATCACCCCCCCAGCATCCAAGATCAGCACCTCCCCTCATCTTCTCCCCTTACCCGTGACCTCACCGGATGCCGACCAAAAAAGGGCTAATGACAATGGTGGCAAATGATGCAGATATTAATAATAGGGGTAATAATGGGTTTTGTATGTAAATAGGAGGCTGCGAGCCACGCGCGGCGGACCACTTATTAGTTTCTTATTGATAAATGCATTGGCCAGAGAGGCAGAAGTCTTAAATTGGAGGAAATTGGGCGGAATAGGGAGATTGGGGAGTGTTATTAGGGATGTGTGAATAGGGATTAGGGAGTGTGCAAATCCCTTCGTTGGGATCACGAGTAAAAGTGTGTAGCGTTTTGGATAATAGGGACTATGTAACGAAGCCTTTCGTTAAGATCCTGTGAATGTAGCATCGATAATTTTGTTGTAATTTTCATATAATAAGGGGCATATTGTAATTATTGCCCGTAATGATCTTACGGGCAAAAATTACTCTTAATTTTCACTCTTAAACTCTTAAACTTGAAGGAATAATTTAGGAACGAATGATGTTTTTTTGGTCTGAATGGAATCATTCTATCTAGCAAAGGTAAATAATTTATTTTATTACATTTGTTTTACAAGGGCTGTGATGAGGGTTCATCATCCCGGACGAAGGTTCGAACCCTAATTAAGACCTTGTGGATTTGTTCAGTTGATTTATCACGCTGTTGTGATTTATGTGGGTATTAACGATGATGAATATAATGGATTAACGGGTTTAAATGATAGAATAAAACGCCAGGATACAAATCAGATAAATCCATGGATGGATTTTTGCCGTTGTTGATGAGTTAGTCACAAAAATGTTGACTTGTTGACTAGTAGTTTCAGTTCTTGTGAAATCAGATTTTCTGTTACATGATATACATCCCTTTACCAGTCTCCGTGGTGTAGTGGTAAGACACTCGCCTGGCGTTCCGCGAGCGCTTTGTCATGGGTTCGTATCCTGGCCGGGGAGGATTTACTGGGCGCAAATCCTTAACTGTAGCCTCTGTTTAACTCAACAGTAAAATGTGTACTTGGTTGTAACAACGATTCTTCGCGGCGGGGATCGTATTCCAGGGACCTGCCCGAAACGCTATGCGTACTAGTGGCTGTACAAGAATGTAACAACTCTTGTATATATCTCAAAAAAAAAAAAATGAGGAGCTGTTCTCACCTAGTTTGTACGTGTTCAAACAGCCTGTGTACCAGACTTGTACCAAGTACACAGGTTCTGCGATATATTGGAACTATTCTGACGTTCGAATTCTTTGTCGAATCTGGCCTTAAAGATGTGGATAGAGGTGGCTTCTACACCTTCTTCTTTTAGTGAATTCCACATGTAGATCACCCGTACAGGGACGAATACATCCTTACATTTCTTCAACATTTGTGCTTCCAGCTTCCACCTGCTTCCCCTGGTTCTTATTTCTCGCAGTTTACATTTAATTTCATCAGATATTATGATCTTATACTTTTTTTAATAAATCTCAACAGGAAACTAAGAAGAGGAATCAAGATAATGTATAAGAAAGCTTAGCATTGAAAACTAAAAGAAAACGAGATACGATACGTGCGTGAATTCGCTCTTTGATAAGTATTAAAGAAAATGTGTTTCTTTTAGCACAGACTAAAGTTGACTCCATTTTATATTGTACAGAGAATGACGTATATATATATATGTATACGATTTTTAAAAATGAGATATATATTGCCAACCCACAAAAATCACAAATTTAGACAACAATTTACCGATCTTGAGAATAAATATTTTAATTTACGTAATCAGAGATTAAAAAAACATTGTAAAAGAGGAAGAAAAGATTGCCAAACAAAACAGGGAAATAACTCAGTGTATCGGGGGGGGGGGACAGGTACCCAGTGTATATATACATGTTAGCCTTATATCGACGTCCCCTACAAAGGGCGAATTATTGACCCTCCCCCCCTCCCCCCATCCCCAACAGGATACAAACCCACAACAAGCTAACAAACTCCTGGGAACCTAGCTGTTACCTAGCAGTAAAATAGGTACCTGGGTGTTAGTCAGCTGTCACGGGCTGCTTCCTGGGGGTGGAGGCCTGGTCGAGGACCGGGCCGCGGGGACACTAAAGCCCCGAAATCGTCTCAAGATAACCTATTTACTGCTTGGTGAACAGTCGCACTAGGTGATAGAAAACGCGCCCAATCATTTCTGTTCTTTTCCCGTAATTCGAACCCAGAATTGATTGATTCACAAACTCGATTGTGAGGCGAGAACGAATCCGACTGTGCCACCTTAGCAAGAATGGTGAAAGATTTGCTCAAATTCTCTGTAGAAGCATATATATATATATATATATATATATATATATATATATATATATATATATATATATATATATATATAAGGCATATTTTGTATGTATAATTATCACAAACCTTAAGTACAGTCTGTTCAGAGCCGTAAGGTCCAAAGTTAGATTCCCGGTGCAGGACGGAAACATTTGGGCATATTTCCTTTCAACTAAAAGTAAATATGTACCCTGGGAGTTAGGTAGCTGTTGTGTGCTGCATCTTGCATAAGATTAGGTGTTTATCTTGAGGGGTGGGTGTGTGGGGGGGGGGGGGGTTGGATCTCGATAAGCCCAACAGGCTTCGTGACCCCGATCACAGGAAACCATACACTTAGAAAGGTCCAAAACGTGAAACAGCTGAATGTGTATAACAACACTGTGTAAGCTGGTCGGCCGAGCGGACAGCACACTGGACTTGTGATCCTGTGGTCCCGGGTTCGATCCCGTGCGCCAGCTAGAAACGATGGGCAGAGTTTCTTTCACCCTATGCCCCTGTTACCTAGCAGTAAATAGGTACCTGGGAGTTAGTCAGGTGTCACGGGCTGCTTCCTGGGGGTGGAGGCCTGGTCGAGGACCGGGCCGCGGGGACACTAAAGCCCCGAAATCATCTCAAGATAAGAAGAATCTCAAGATATGGTATTGAGAAGAGAGCGCCCAAGTCCTCTATACAGAACTATCTCATAAGAATTTTTGTTTAGTAAGATAGAGACCAAACCAGTGTCATGGGTGGATAGATCTCAGTACATATACATATGCATATACATATGTGACATATACACCTTGAGGTTATCTTGAGGTTATCTTGAGATGATTTCGGGGCTTTAGTGTCCCCGCGGCCCGGTCCTCGACCAGGCCTCCACCCCCAGGAAGCAGCCCGTGACAGCTGACTAACACCCAGGTACCTATTTACTGCTAGGTAACAGAGGCATTCAGGGTGAAAGAAACTTTGCCCATTTGTTTCTGCCTCGTGCGGGAATCGAACCCGCGCCACAGAATTACGAGTCCTGCGCGCTATCCACCAGGCTACGAGGCACCTATCCCGACGAACAGACAGAAACGCAAAGGATTTGTGTGTGCTCGTTCTCCGTCTCTCCTCTGTCCTTGCCTACACACTCCCTTCCTCCGTCAACCAAGAGTGTCGTCCCAGAAAGTCAATCCATCATCTGAAAATACGTTTTGAAAATCAATATCTAAATTCCCTATTATATAAACTAAGGCTAAAGTCTATGGATTCGTGACCGAACATTACACATCAACAGACTTCGTGAAGGGGGCACTGGGATCTCTTCTCCCTTCATGGGGGTACACGGGGCCGACCCCAACCCTCCTATGACACATAAAAATCCCCAATAACGCAAACAAAAATTTAATTAGGCTAGCCCGAAGCCTCTGGCCTCCAGTCACAGAGACAAACTGATATTTCCTTCTTGTTTTCCCCTCTTCGTATTGGTGGTAAGACCTGGCATTACATTGCTATCATATATTAATTTACAACTTAACAGTTTTACAAGTATTGTACATTTTTTACAAGTTAGAAAACCATTAGGTTTACAGTGTCATTAAGTTTGCCAAGTTATCAAGTTTACCTTGCCATCAAGCATATATGTTATGTATTACTAACTAAACATACGTAACATACGTTTATCAACAGTCCAAGTCAGACGAGAACCTGCATATATAGCACCCAACTACTTGGGATAGACGGTAGAGCGACGGTCTCGCTTCATGCAGGTCGGCGTTCAATCCCCGACCGTCCAAGTGGTTGGGGCACCATTCCTTTCCCCCGTCCCATCCCAAATCCTTATCCTGACCCCTTCCCAGTGCTATATAGTCGTAATGGCTTGGCGCTTTCCCTTGATAATTCCTTCTTTCCTACATCCCATCCCCTCATGTTGAATTCTACAATATACTCTAACCTTAACTTCAAACCATTTGAATTATTGACCTATACTGATATCCCAATTCGCCTACATGAATGAAAGTGGCGACATTTCGGTCCTTTTTGGACCTTGAAGGAATATGAATCCCAGATGGACCGAAACGTTGTCGCTTTCTTTTCATGGGTCCAAGACGAAGCCGTGGAAGAGTTATGGTTTCAACCTCACTATCATGACCTATTCTTTGCACATAGACCTATTTTCTGCACATAGACCTATTTTCTGCACATAGACCTATTCTCTGCACATAGACCTATTTTCTGCACATAGACCTATTTTCTGCACATAGAGCTATTCTCTGCACATAGACCTATTCTCTGCACATAGACCTATTCTTTGCACATAGACCTATTTTCTGCACATAGACCTATTTTCTGCACATAGACCTATTCTCTGCACATAGACCTATTCTCTGCACATAGACCTATTCTCTGCACATAGACCTATCCTCTGCACATTGACCTATCCTCTGCACATAGACCTATCCTCTGCACATAGACCTATCCTCTGCACATAGACCTATCCTCTGCACATAGATCTATTGCTTTGTTGCAGCAATACCAACAAAACAATTATGTACGCGAATTGAAGAAAAACAAATAATAGACTATAAATTAATCAGTGAACAAATGTAAATCAATAAATACAAATATTGAAACATACAAAACCAAATAAAAATAAAAAAACCCACAAACCCATGATCCCGATGTGGCAACGTGTGGTCAGAAGGCTTTGTGTTTGTGTATTTCCACGAAAGTTTCCTCAAAGTTCATCTTATCATTAGTCTCCCCTGATGGTTCGGTGCCTCTTTTATAAAATGACTGTGACAGAGCAAGGATACAGGAGTGGGCGTACTGCTCACTCCGCCACGGACGAGGCTAATGCATCTCCACTCATCACGACGCTCTCATTTTTTTCCTGAACGGACGGATCAGACACATAACGGAATGGGGGCCGACTGACCGGACAAGGAACAACGGAATGAGGGCCCGTCTGACCGGACAAGGAACAACGGAATGAGGGCCAGTTTGCCCTGACAAGGAACAACGGAATGAGGCCCCGTCTGACCGGCCAAGCAACAACGGAATGAGGGCCCGTTTGCCCGGACAAGGAACAACGGAATGAAGCCCCGTCTGACCGGACAAGGAACAACGGAATGAGGGCCCGTCTGACCGGCCAAGCAACAACGGAATGGGGGCCGTCTGACCGGACAAGGAACAACGGAATGAAGCCCCGTCTGACCGGACTAGGAATAACGGAAAGGGGCCCGTCTGACCGGACTAGGAATAACGGAAAGGGGCCCGTCTGACCGGACAAGGAACAACGGAATGAGGGCCCGTCTGACCGGCCAAGCAACAACGGAAAGGGGCCCGTCTGACCGGACAAGGAACAACGGAATGAGATCAAATGGTGAATGGTATTGAGAATTCGAAACTATGTGATTTTTTAATTGAAAATTAAATTTTATAATTAAACAAGAAGTTCCTATTGTCACTCATGTTCGTGTTTATCTTAAAATTAAAATTCCGGAGCTTAATAAACCTTTAGAAATTTGTAGAAAAAGAGAAAGAAAGCCTTTAGAAAAAGGCTTATAAAGCCTTTAGAAAAAGGCTTATAAAGCCTTTTAGAAAAAAGGCTTTATAAGCCTTTTATAACAAGCGTTATAAGCCTTTAGAAAGGTAACGTTATCAACAAATTAAGCCTTTAGAAAGGTAATGTTATAAGCAGATTGAGCCTTTAGAAAGGTATCGTTTATATTATATATATATATATATATATATATATATATATATATATATATATATATATATATATATATATATATATATATATATATAATATGAGTAAAGAATGAGGGGAAACCATTCCCGGGACCCGCAGTAAGAGCAGAGGAAAGAAAAGTGGGAGACGTGACAGAAAAAGGCCTCAGGGGAACAAAAAGCCAATGACGGCGACACGCAAAAGCCACTAACAGCGACACAGAAGAACGGAATACAAAAATTAAAAGGCAAGAATCAACACAGAGACTCCCCCCCCCCCCTCCTTCCTCTCTCTCTCCCCGACCCGTGTGTCGTCGCTCTGTCGGCGACAACCATGCAAGCCAGTCGTTTCTACTAGCGACCACCATGCAAACCAGTCGTTTCTACTAGCGACAACCATGCAAGCCAGTCGTTTCTACCAGCGACAACCATGCAAGCCAGTCGTTTCTACTAGCGACAACCATGCAAGCCAGTCGTTTCTACCAGCGACAACCATGCAAGCCAGTCGTTTCTACTAGCGACAACCATGCAAGCCAGTCGTTTCTACCAGCGACAACCATGCAAGCCAGTCGTTTCTACTAGCGACAACCATACAAGCCAGTCGTTTCTACCAGCGACAACCATGCAAGCCAGTTGTTTCTACCAGCGACAACCATGCAAGCCAGTTGTTTCTACCAGCGACAACCATGCAAGCCAGTCGTTTCTACTAGCGACAACCATGCAAGCCAGTTGTTTCTACCAGCGACAACCATGCAAACCAGTCGTTTCTACTAGCGACAACCATACAAGCCAGTCGTCACTACCAGCAACAACCACGCAAGCCACTGCACAAGTAATCACTCTGGCACTAACTACCTCAACACCGTTGTCACCTAACATAAACAAACAAATACCAGCCAATTGAAACTAGCAACAAGAGCACAACAAACCCACTCAGTCTAACATGGAAACCCATTAACTATAGATAGCTTTTACCCCTAGCAGTCACACACATACCTCACAGCTTCAGCAATAACCATAGTTACAAAATTAGAAGCAGATACTTCTTAGAAAAACAAAAGGTTCAGCCCCCCAAAAAAAGATATGACACCTCCAGAAACAGTGAGTGACATTAGAAATGTTTTCAACAAACTAAGCCTTTAGGAAGGTAGCGTTATCAACAAATTTAGTCTCTAGAAAGATAACGTTATCAACAAAGTTCATAGAAGAGAAACGTTATCAGCAAACTAAGATCATACAAGAGGCACGATATCAACAAACTTATAATGGCTATTAACGATATCAACAAATGTATAATGGTTCATTTGTTTTCTTTCCTTAGGCTTAAATCTTAATACTTGTGAACAGCTGTGTCGGGAGACTGCGTCACTTGTTAGTAACAAAGACTTCAACCAATAATAATAACAATTACAAAATAACAAACAATAACAGAGTTGACATGTGAAAAATACAGAGAGTTCACATAACTCTTGTAACGTATATAGTGACCAAATCCACAAGGGCCGTGACGAGAATTCGAACCTGCGTCCGGGAGCATCCCAGACACCCCGGACGCAGGTTCGAATCCTCGTCACGGCCCTTGTGGATTTGTTCATTTGATGCATCACGTTAGTGTGATCTCTGTGTGTATATAGTGATCCTCTGTACCGCTCTTTGCTTCTTTGCTTTATTTCGGTTCTGGATGGACTGAAACTTTCCCAAATGATGACGAAGGAATTAATTAAGTACTAAAGCTAAAACTATTTTATTTTCAGTGAAGCCTTGAACACACTGTAGAACAATGATTCAAACGAATTCTTAATGAATGTGATACCAATATTAGATATAAATCTAATATTGATTAGATTTATAATAGATTATATATATTACATTATAATCTAATACATATTAGATTATAAATACTAACCTCGCAAGACTTTGAAGTAACCATAGACAGCATGTCCTCACACCAGGCCCGGACTCTTGGCATTCTATACTCACCAAGAACTACAAAAATAAAAACACTATCATAGGCTCCAAACATCTTTTGGAGATGGAGTCTAGACACTTGTGTTATCCCCAACATAAAACAGCGAAGATAGCGCCACTCCACAAAAGAGGTAATAAAGCAGAAGCAATTTTTTCTAGACTGATAGCTCTAACATCACACATCATAAAAATATTTGAAAGAGAACTAAGAATAGTTTTGTGACCCTTTCCAAGTGCTTTATCATCCAGAAATGTGTAGTTAGTCGTATGGATGTATATATATACACAAATGCGAATGTGATGTTGCATTTTATAGTCATGCAAGCACATTACCCAGATAATAATATTTATCACGCATTTAACCAATAAGTCAGCATTTACGATAACGGAAATAAATACAATAGAATTCCGCTATGTAACCCCAGCAAGGGGCAGCAGAGGGAAAACCTTCCTGAAACCCATTGTCCTGGCTGGTTTAATGAGCCAACAGCCAATCAAAATATGGAAATATGTTCATCTAGTTCGCTAATCTGTTTGTGAGGCGTATGTCGGAGCAGCCGAGATGGTCAGCGGGTCTCTGCATCCAGATATTAATGCATTAGGCAGTCGGAAGCCGGCCTTGTGGAAATAAGTTGATGGCATAGCTGGAGTTCCGATGCTATTCAGAGAGGGAGGGTAGGCAGGTGTGTGTGTTGTGGTAGGTGTGCTGGGTCAGGTTTACACTACCGCAGGTGTGCTCTCCCTGTGCTGTTAAAGCTGAGTGAGAGGTGTGTGTACTAGGTGTACACACCTGTCACTTTAACACACCTAGGCTGTACTATGTGTGTTAAAGCAGGTATGTGGTGTGTATTGTGCTGTGCCAGCTATGTTCACCTGTCAGGTGTATTTAGTTATCAAATCTTTTAGCATGTGTGTAGAGTATTAAAACAATATCTAAAATACATATCCTGATACAATACACAGAATTCAAAAAACATTTTTAAATGAGAAATTAGAAAATATCTAAATTAATTAGCTACCCAATCAAATCAGTACATAATTTGCGGCTTACAGCCAATTATTGTTATGAATGATAACACTGAATTTATCAAATAAAGATTTATGAGTCACTCATAAATATTAAACGAAAGTTGAATAGTGAATGGTGTCTTAATTATTATTGGGAAGCGTGAGGCTGGTATAAGGTGAGTATGAATCTGAATATGAGGGGAAATGAGAGGCTGAATATGAGGAGAGTGAGTTTTTTGGCCTATGAGGCTAAATTACCATTCCGTGTGTATTTATTAATAGTGTACATGTAACCCCATTTTTCTAATACTAAATCTTGCAAGAGCCATGTTGGGTGTTATTTTTAAATTAACACATGTAAAAACACGTGTAAAACACAGGTCAAAACCTCAAAAAAAAAAGTGTGTTCAGAGCAACACACACTTCCTGTGCCCGTTTGGTTAAGTTTGGCTGCGATAGGTAAGCTAGGTTAGGTTAGATTTGGCTAGTTTACGTTAGGTTAGGGTTCGAGGGCTGTAGCACACCGTTTTCTGTCCGTTGTAGCAATTCAAGAAGTCCTCCTGTGTCCGCCACAGTCGCTTGAGGTGGTGGTCATCAGGTAAATTCAGGTATTTGCTAACGGCATCCCGTTGTTGAGGGCAGGAACCTTGTTAAGATAACAGAGTTTGTCCTCCGGGTGTTTCAAGCTGGGGTTCGGACGCCCAACCTAACTTTAGCTAACATACACTAACTATATATACAGTTGTAAATATTAGAAAACAAACTTTATCAGTACTTTAAGACTTTAAGTTACACTTACAGTGTCAGTATATTATCTCAATCCAGGTTCGAGAAATTATATATATATATATATATATATATATATATATATATATATATATATATATATATATATATATATATATATATATATATATATATATATATATATATATATAACTTTAGAAACACTTTCCCACCAGGAGACTCGAACCCTAGCCAGCACAGAAGCCTTCCAGCAACTGGCATAACAGGTACGCCTTAACCCACTCCACCACCTGCTCAGACCCTTAAAAGAGATGGTAATTTCGGAGTATTTAACACTCCAAAGACCACCACCTCCCAAGAGCACTAGAGCAAGTGAGGGGTCATTTTTACGTTTTTTCATCAAGTCCCTGTTAATATGGGAGATATTAAGATATATGGCATATGTATATATATATATATATATATATATATATATATATATATATATATATGTATATATATATATATATATATATATATATATATATATATATATATATATATATATATATATATATATATATATATATGCTTCGTGATGATGAACAGCCTCCAGGTGAGATTCATCTCCCAACATGTTATAAACCTCAGAAGCAGATTATCTGCCGACGCTGCCCGAGCACAAGCAGAGCTTTAATTACTTTTAAATACAAGTGGTGGGATTCAATATACATAATGGAGATATAGTACAAAAGTCATGGACTTACTGTCACTTAGATTACCACTAAACACTTTGAAGATCAAGGTAAATATCCTTGACAATATGTTACTATGAATCTAATCTCGCATCAGTTTGTGTCAGCTATACAAACTATTTCACATTCAAGATTGGTGATTTGTGTTGGGATTTGTATGTGTGAACGACTCTTGCGACTATCTTCACTCTGATAGAATATATGTAATATATTATTTACATATATTTGAATATATGTAAGTAAAAGGTGACTAAATTATACTTATGACTATCATATAATGAGTATTGTGACACTGTAATTCATCACGATTCTTCCCTCTGAACCTCCTTTCCCCCCTGAACCTCACCCCTGAACTTCACCCCCTCTTCTCTTTTCTCCTATTACTTCTCCCCCCTATTACTTCTCTTTCCTCTTCACCTCTTCCCCTTCCACAATGATGGACAATTCCCCTTACACAAGACTGACTGATAGATAAATACACATAATTTCCAGACAACAAAATCACACAAACTTGATGGGTATCGAACCCGCATTTCTGGCGAGCCCAGTAACGAGGGTTCGATCCCGTTAAACAACCCTAATATTCTCCCATGGATATTGTTATTTTATAGTAAGTTAAAAATGAATCAATAGATTTTGCATCTGAGAAATGTGAAAAATGTTAAAAAAAAAATATCAGAAAGGTGATTATTTACCAAGTAGAAATACCCAACTAATTCCGCGTTAACAGCTTCAATTCCATGCCTAAAGAGCCTCGTCTGAGCAAGAATCACGCACGTGACCAATTAAACAAAATTGCTTTGCATGGGATGAGTTCATTAGCCTCGGCAAAGAGGCTCCTACCAAAAGAACTCCCCCAGTAATAATATTAATCAGAAGGATTAACGACATTAATCATTGAAGGATATTCATATACACACACTCTCAAATCACCAATTTCACCGACCAAGTACATAGTTAAAAGGGTGTTAACACCGCGACTTGGCTTCCAGTTTGGCTTCCTCCTGGGCGTGTACCGTAACCCAGTTAATTTACAACTAAGACAACAGCTGTGTCTTGGATTCCAGGAATTTCTGACATTTTTTTATCCTTTGAGGAAAATAAAAGAAAGAAGAGATACAACACTGAAGAAAAGACATAAACAATCTACAATATACACTACAGCACTTGAGCAGTCTTAGGTGCTCACTACAGCACTTGAGCAGTCTTAGGTGTACACTACAGCACTTGAGCAGTCTTAGGTGCTCACTACAGCACTTGAGCAGTCTTAGGTGCTCACTACAGCACTTGAGCAGTCTAAGGTGTTCACTACGGCACTTGAGCAGTCTTAGGTGCTCACTACAGCACTTGAGCAGTCTTAGGTGCTCACTACAGCACTTGAGCAGTCTTAGGTGCTCACTACAGCACTTGAGCAGTCTTAGGTGCTCACTACAGCACTCAAACAGTCCAATGTGCTCACTATAGCACTTAAACGGCATATTTGTCCTCACAAAAGGACTTAAACAATCTACGATGCTCAATACAGAATTCAAATAGTCTGTGATGCTCTCTGAAGTATTTAAATAATCTTCGCTGGTCACTACAGCAATCTAATAATCTTCAATGCTCACTACAGCACTCAAACAGTCCACAGTGCCCACTACAGCACTCACTCAAGATTTTATACCTGAAAACGTTAGCAATTAGAGAAATATTTCTATCCCTCAAGTGCATAAGACAATAATATGATATATATGATGATAACAATTTTCTAATCTTCCTATTTATCTAGTGCTAGTGAGATCTGCCTGCACAGCGCAAGTAAATATTTTGCCAGTTATGTCAAGAAGCTGTGTTATGAGAGCAACTTTTCTCACTCAAATATGACATCAAATAAGACATTATATATATATATAATCATTAGCCAAAAATATTTTAAGTATGTTTAACTGAATTCGTATTTTCCCTATCTTGAACTAAAACTGCTAGGCATATAATTTCCAGTAAATTATTCTTAAAACAATATCTACTCATTCTTATACTTGCTGCCTGGCCTCATGTCCACACCTACACTTGCTGTGTGTGTGTGTGTGTGTGTGTGTGTGTGTGTGTGTGTGTGTGTGTGTGTGTGTGTGTGTGTGTGTGTGTGTGTGTGTGTGTATTTATTCATGAATATTTTTGCACCAGCCTCTGATTATATCCACGACGATCCGTTCTCACTCCAACTTCATAATACAGAGAATGGCAACTGAAAACACACTCCAATCACAAATACTCTTCCTCTAAAGCTCCCAACTTCAGACATTACGATCAATAACGTTTAAAAGACCCCCCCTCCCCCCTCCCTCGGCAGTTCATATCCCAAATAAAATAAAAATCGACTTTCCCACATAGGAATCTAACCAGGAAATCAATAGTCCGAGGGAAGATGAGATTCAGTCCTGTGAAGACCTGGCAACCGTGAACTTGCTCGGTTCCCCCCATGGAGCTGAGCTGTCAGGAACCAGAGTAGAGAGTTCTGTCTGGTTGATTGCGACGAGTCATCATCATTTTCATCCATTACTAATGCAAGCCTCTCATCAACACTAAATGCAATCGACGCTTTGAGGGGATCTGCAAGGCTGGGAGAGAGAACTCACCGGAGGAAAAGAAGGTGAGAGGGAAGAATGGGTGAAGAATAAGAGGCGAGAATGTTGGACGAAAGGGAAGGAGATGGAAGCCGTCAGGTTAGGAAGGGTGAAAGGTAAAGTTGTATAGGGAAAAGAAATTAGAATCCGAGGATAGAATTAATGAAGTGGGAGGGAGAGAGGTAGAGGTAATGCAGAGCTGAGTAATGGATGGGAAGGGAAGAGAGAGAGAAGGAGGAGGAGGAGGAGGAAGAGGAGGAAAGCCAATAAGACGGAAAAGGAGAATAAAGCACAACTTAAAATAGAACCTTCGAACATGTGTAGATGGGAAACTGTTTAAGCCTAAAAAGGTGGAAAATTATCCCGTGGACAGAAGTGGACAGAAGTGGACAAAAAAAGGGAAACTGAGAAACAGCATCAGTGCAACATTTATTGCGAACAATCTCAGCAAACCGTTTATTACAATAATGAGAAAATAAATTAAACATATGCTATTAAAACCATTATATAATTAATGAACAACACTGACGACATAAACAACATTTATTGCAACAACACGAAACAACTACACAAAATCAACGTAACAAACATTTTATTTGTCGCAAAATGTGATTTCAACCTGTGAATAAAATCTAATTATTTGATCTTTAACCAAAGGAAAATATTTCTACGGTAAAGATATTGTGATGCTAATATTAAGAATGGGACTCCTTCGCTTATCGATTTGAACTCTATAAAAAAAAATTACCATTGTGTTACTTTAAATGTGTGACCTTATCCTTGAACTTTGACCTTGGCTGACACATGTCATCCCATCTCCCAGTCACCCCCCAAAAAAATATACAGGCTTTGTTTTCAAATCTGAAGCTTCCAGTTTTTTCTTTTAAAACTATTAGCATTATTATATATATATATGTTACAAGAGAGGAAATTGCACATTAGGCTTGGCTCTAGGCAATCAAGAATATCAGCAGTTGATTTGCAGACAGCCATGATTCTTAAGAAATTGACGTAAAAGCTTAGAAGTAAATATATATATATATATATATATATATATATATATATATATATATATATATATATATATATATATATATATATATATATATATATATATATATATACATATATGAAGAAGCACCTCTGGTTGCCTTCGTAGGGAACCTTGGCCTCGAAGAAGAGGATATGTAGCATCCAGGGACGTCTTGTGGGGTACCCGTGTACACTCACATATTGTCTTCTCCTGCCACCCCGTATATATTGTGTATTTCGTCATTTTATTTTAATTTTAAACTTCATTACACAAAATGGGTTACAACATTGGTGACAGGCAAGGAACAAGGCTATTTGTCACAGGTTGTAGAGTTCCTCCAGCTCCTCAGATGGCAGGCAGAGACGACGGCTGCTGTGTGCGTTTCCTCTCTGTATCGCCACGCTGAGGCGCTGGAAAAAGAAGAAGCTGGCGGCTCTAGGATATCTTGTTATCTATCTACGCCTGCGGGTAATGGCGTTCACAGCCTTACGCCAATAGATATAAAACGCAATTGTGATTTCTTTGACGTCTGAAGGAGGAAGAGGAGTGGAAGAATAGCAATAGGAAATACAAATGGAATCTTCAACTCAATTTCAAATCTAGTATTATATCGTCTAATTTGAATCAAAATTATTCAATTTGTATATATTGTTTCATGTTCATTTTATGTTTATATTTAGCTACCAATTAATATGTCCCTCGATAAATCCATTCATCCATTTGAATACTGCAATCAGGTCTTCCCTTGCTCTTTGCCCTTTTTTTAAGAGAATCTTAAATAATCTTTCCTAATCTCCTTATACGACAGGTTTCTAATCCCTGGGAATAACTTTGTCATCCTTCTGTGTATAAGTTGAGGTGAATATATATTGGTTATGTTGTATGACAGCCAAAACCGTACTGGATAGTCTTAACGAGGCATTAACAAGCCAAGGATCCAATTGAACAATAACATTAGATTACTTATTACTAACACTTCTAGATATGAAAAACTCAGGTGCCTGACCTTTTAACATGAGTTCTAAATTGTTTTTTATATATTTACGTTTTAATTTTGTTTCACGTTTCAAATATACTTATAGAACAATAGTAAAGGTTTAATAATAATTCATATAACTTAATAATAATTATATAACTATAGTAATTCATATAACTTTATAATAATTATATTATAATAATTATATAACTATAATAATTCATATCATTTTATAATAATTAAATAACTGTGAGAGTAAGTGTTCCATCACGACGAATCAGAAGCTTGAGGCTCTATTCATATGTATGCATATGTATATTTGTATGTATACATACATGTACCATTGTTATGTGGGCTACCCTAAGTGTTCTCATTATTAAATTTTACCAAATACAAAACAGAGGAAAGACTCGCTATCAATCATATTATGTATTGCAACTTCTCTTTTTCCCTAAATAATATTCACAGTTACGAACACTGGAAATTCACAGTAAATACTGCAACAAATATTGATGCATTACGAAGCATGTTAAACTGTAGTTGCATTTTTCAGGAGGCAAGTTCACATTCATTATATATTCAGTACTTAAACTGTTGTCACCATAAAGCATTCATATTTATTAAACAATCAAATTTACTCTGTGTGGATAGTTTTACGTCAGTGCATACGTGTGTGTGTATATATATATATATATATATATATATATATATATATATATATATATATATATATATATATATATATATATATATATATATATATATATATACAGTGTGTGTGTGTGTGTCAAATATATGTCAATATTTAATGAAGCTATGGTCGAGGATAATCGTTTTGGCATTTTCTGCTTCGTCCGCGAGTTTAAACTAAACCGGGGTTGGGTATATATATTTTTATGGTGTTTTTTTGTTATCTGAAGCGTTTGTGCAATAAATGTAGTGGTAGACTTTCAGCTGTGAATCAAAATTGTGTGTGAATCAGTTTAGTGTTATAGACCTTATCTGTTAACTGCATTGTTCGTATCGATATAGTTCGACGAAGTAATGCGGAAATTCTGCCGATATGAAAAGCGAAGAAATTTGCTGATATTAATTTAAGTTGCTTTATACAAAGTTAATGAATCTTACTAAATATAAAATTCTCAATTATTATACAAAACCCACACACGAACGTCACACACACACACACACACACACACACACACACACACACACACACATAGAGCCCAGTAGGCTCAGGAATCTGTACACCTGTTGATTGACAGTTGAGAGGCGGGACCAAAGAGCCAGAGTTCAACCCCCGCAAGCACAATTAGGTGAGTACACACACACACACACACACACACACACACACACACACACACACACACACACACACACACACACACACACACACACACACACACAAGCTCAGAAACAACCACAGAGTAATGCACATCTCTATTTGTCATATAATCGATATTCACATCTAGATCATCTGTTTTGTGAAAGTGAATCCCACAAATATCCAGGAAGAGACGGAGTTTAGCCCCATTAAGCTTTTCCAATAATTTTGACATTGACTCTCTCCAATACACAGCTGTCTCCCTCATAACGTACTAGATGCTAAAAGATTGAAACTTGACTATTTACAAATATGTACCAATAATACAACAACAATTAACAATTACAAATGATTATGTGATCTACATAAAACATTAACAAGCATTTATTTGGTAGATGTGATATAATTAGGCGCGGGCTCACCATAGACCGTGCTACTTGGAACTTTGTGTTCCAGGTAGCGAATCTTAAACAACAACAACAACAACGCTTGCAAACTTTATACGAAAAAAAAATTCAGAATATTCTCAAAGTAATCAATCTCCAAATTTTTTTTATATTGCAATAAAAGTTGTTATTTCAATATCAATTAATTAATAAGTGACAGAGAATAACATAAAAGTTTTGTTATGAAGATGTTATGCATTTGCAAGTTCGGTAGCAGGTTGCAGACGTCTTGCAACTGTAGGCTTCGTTGCAAGCTGCAGAGAACTAATAACAATAGCAGGACTGAACATAAATAAACCAGCCCACACAAGTAGCATCAAATGAACAAATCCACAAGGGCCGTGACGAGGATTCGAACTTCGTCACGGCCCTTGTGGATTTGTTCATTTGATGTATCACCTTAATGTGATTTCTGTGTGTAAGTAGGATCAAAATAACAACGCTTCGGTCCGTAACGTTTCGTTCCTTGTCGTTTCGATCCTTGTCGTTTCGGTCCTTGTCGTTTCGATCCGTCCCGGACCCTCATGAAGACGTGAGTTGATGAAATTCGAGGACAACTCGAGACATTTTCATTGTCCTTGCTTTTCTTATATGTGGATTGGGTTACATATTTAGTAGGTTCACGTGTAAAATAAAGCCTTTTAATGTGTGAGGGGCGTTTTCTGTATTGTTACAGCAGGTATGTAATGTGCTGGCGACTGAGACACTATCAACATCAGGGTCAGCCACTCGAAGTACATATTTTCATACATATATAGATGATACATACAAGGGGGAGTCTTCAGTGATTCAGGAGATATATATATATATATATATATATATTTATATATATATATATATATATATATATATATATATATATATATATATATATATATATATATATATATATATATATATATATATATATATATGAGGATATATAGGTGGGTGAGGATATATATATATATATATATATATATATATATATATATATATATATATATATATATATATATATATATATATATATATATATATATATATATCTTCTCATTTGGGTATTCCAGCTATTCAGATGAAGTTTGATGGGGTGTAAACGGCTCTGTATATACCAAAGTGGTGGTGATACTCTGGAAAACAGCTGAAAGTAACGCTATTCCAAGCGATGTTTCGAGCTTCTAATTGCATGGATATAAACACAGTTTAAAATAACCACTTCACAGCCGTACCACACAAAATGCCATTTAAAAACAGGTTCAAAGACCAATGGTAAAAGTCGAAGAACTAACACTTCAGAAATAATGAGATTGTGTTTTTAAAAGTTAGAGACCATGCTTCAGGGGTTGAGCGCGTTACACTAAAACCCAAAACTAGAATTAAGGGCTATTCATGCCCGTGCCACCTCTTAGGTGGCTTAATCTTTATCAGTCAAAAACTAGAAATAGTGAAATCTTAGTTCAAAATTGTTATATTTCAATGAATAATTGAGTTGGGAAAAGAAGACTATTGTTGATCAAAGAGAAATATGATAATAAGAAACAAAATCAACGTCGTAGACCTGAATACAAATTTGCAATCAACAAAATAAGCAAAATATAGAACCAAGAAATGTGTGAATGACTAGAAGTGGAAAATCATTAACAAAACATATTATTGTAGAGATGACCAGAACACAGAGAGCGGAATGAGCATCGAACCCGCGTTTAATGAGCATTAAAATAAGCCATATTTGTGTTTGAACTTAATTGCTTGCCTATATTTCCATGGAGAGGAAGCCTCTAAGCTGTTGCGGGAGTCGTCATACAGGGCACTCATGTAAAGCCAATCATGTATTTTATGTAACACTAATTTATTTGATTAAAAAGGTCTTATGACAGTGATTGTATGAATATTATTATGTAGCGTTAACATACACTGGAACACATCAGGAATACAGAACATCAACAAGGTTAGTTCTTCACAGGTGAGACAACACCATAGAACTCTAAGGCATAACAATATAATAAATATAATCTTAAAACATGTATTTATCGAATTCAAGCGTTGATGTGCAACAATTGATGCCTTCAGTTGCAGGTACAGATGTGTATATGTCAATAATATTTCAGAGTTAAGACAGATGAGATGAACCAAGATATCTGTAGATTGGTCCACAGATGACAAGTTGTAGTAACAAACGTCCAGATGCAGTCACCTTACAATCATAGGTAGATAGATTGTGTGGGACTACACGTGAGCGTCTACATTTGCTGATACCTATCTACCTCAATACAGATAAGGACGGCGGGGCGGCCACCATCAGGAAGACCCAGAAAACTAATAAGTACAGGAACCTAGAACATTATTACTGGTTCGTGCCAATAGGCTCTGAGACCCTGGGCGTCTGGGGTTAAATGTGCACATAACGTTCTAAACGAGGTGGGTGAGGAACTCATGAGGCAAACTAGAGACTAAAGAGCAGCCAGTCTTTTGTTCCAGCGCCTTAGTGTTGCGATCCAGAGAGGAAATGCTTGCTGTATCTTGGCCACCCATCGCACCTAAACAGAGCTGGATGCGGTCTTGGAACAGTGACTGCTATGTGTGTGTGTCTTTTACAAACTGTAACAAAATGTAATAAATATAAATTAAAATAAAAAAAAACATTGTACAAAATAATACAAAAGTAGAGGCTATGGGAGATGAATATACTCAAGTATTTAGGGAGAATTTATAAGGTCTTCTCTCTGAATACTCTTTATTCTCTTCTCCGAGGCTTTGGGTCCCCACAATTGCACCATAGGTGGTACCCCTATATATATATATATATATATATATATATATATATATATATATATATATATATATATATATATATATATATATATATATATATATATATATATATATATATATATAATGTTAAGAGTTCCAGAAATAGATGCGGGCTCATGCTAGCAAACCCCGGATCATTAATTGCACCAGAGGAAGCTCTCAACACGGACTGATGCACAACAGGTCTGGTCACCTCTCCATCCACTCACCACAGGAAGTGTTCGCCTGAAGCCGACTTCTCCTGTTCTCTTGCTTCCGGAGGCAGGAGGAGCCAGTGTCGGGTGTGTGTCTGTGGCTCCGGAGGCAGGGGAGCCAGTGTCGGGTGTGTCTGTGGCTCCGGAGGCAGGGGGAGCCAGTGTCGGGTGTGTGTTTGTGGCTCCGGAGGCAGGGGGAGCCAGTGTCGGGTGTGTTTGTGGCTCCGGAAGCAGGGGGAGCCAGTGTCGGGTGTGTTTGTGGCTCCGGAAGCAGGGGGAGCCAGTGTCGGGTGTGTCTGTGGCTCCGGGGGCAGGGGGAGCCAGTGTCGGGTGTGTGTTTGTGGCTCCGGAGGCAGGGGAGTCAGTGTCGGGTGTGTCTGTGGCTCCGGAAGCAGGGGGAGCCAGTGTCGGGTGTGTCTGTGGCTCCGGGGGCAGGGGGAGCCAGTGTCGGGTGTGTGTTTGTGGCTCCGGAGGCAGGGGGAGCCAGTGTCGGGTGTGTTTGTGGCTCCGGAAGCAGGGGGAGCCAGTGTCGGGTGTGTTTGTGGCTCCGGAAGCAGGGGGAGCCAGTGTCGGGTGTGTGTTTGTGGCTCCGGAGGCAGGGGAGAGTCAGTGTCGGGTGTGTCTGTGGCTCCGGAGGCAGGAGGAGCCAGTGTCGGGTGTGTCTGTGGCTCCGGGGGCAGGAGGAGTCAGTGTCGGGTGTGTCTGTGGCTCCGGGGGCAGGAGGAGCCAGTGTCGGGTGTGTCTGTGGCTCCGGGGGCAGGGGGAGCCAGTGTCGGGTGTGTTTGTGGCTCCGGAAGCAGGGGGAGCCAGTGTCGGGTGTGTCTGTGGCTCCGGGGGCAGGAGGAGTCAGTGTCGGGTGTGTCTGTGGCTCCGGGGGCAGGAGGAGTCAGTGTCGGGTGTGTCTGTGGCTCCGGGGGCAGGGGGAGCCAGTGTCGGGTGTGTTTGTGGCTCCGGAGGCAGGGGGAGCCAGTGTCGGGTGTCTGTGGCTTAAAGTTCACATATGGTTTCATTTTGATGACTTCAGCACTCGTTGTTGCCTTCCTGGGTGTGTCTCTCTCTCTCACGTCGTTGGTCTCATTACTAATCCTCATTCGGGCGGTCCACTCCTTTCCTGAGGCTGGCCATACAGATGTGCTTGCGGACGCACTTGCTGGGGCAACATTTTTGGTCTTGGGCGCAGTACCCGTCAGAAGCACAGCTGGGGAGCCGTTTGGGCTCGCCAGACACAAGCTGCACTGATCCAGAAGTCTTGGCTACCTGCGATAGAAAGATGTAAGATTAGATCAAGTCCTCAGAAGGTAGAGATTCTAAGTTGTTCTTCCGAACTTGACGCGCTGTAAGTTAACTTAGCGTGCGTGTGTTGGGTGCAGAGATCAGCGTGTAAATACGCAGTTATAATGTCTTAGATGGAAGAAAACTTGTTGGAAGATAAGTTGGTCTGTTTTTAACAATTCAGTTGGGGATTGGGTGATTATAAATAGGAGCTGCCTCGTATGGGCCAATAGGCCTTCTGCAGTTACCTTTATTCTTATGGTCTTATTTTTGCAATGTTCAACGTGCCCTTTAAGATTCATCCGCGTACTGTAAGGGCAAATAATTGCCCAGAGAAGCAAGCCACCTAACCTAACCTATCCTAGGGCTAACTGTACACAAATTAATATCATATAATCTTTATTTACATATAAAAAGCATTATGAATGCCCAGCTTGATCGATCAATGCTACGGATGGAGTCTCTTCAGGTCCTTAGTAGATAACGTCAACTCAACCAGTAGTCAATACAAACCGAAATCACAATAGAGTGATGGATCAGTGAGAAAATATTGGAGGAATATGGTGAAACTGAACTCGTGTGTGAGTTCACTATTTGTACCTGCAGAATCGAGCTAGTAGCTGAAAGAGAAAATCAGTAGGAGTCCTGAAGAAGATTCGAACCTGCTCACTTAGTACTCCCAAGCAAGCGCCAACGACCACCAGACCACAACATGGTCCAAGAGCTATTGGATCTTGAACTCGGAGTTCTAATCAATCTATTTTTCCTGTTATGGCTACTACATATATTTTTAGCACACATCCCCAGGAAGCAGCCCATAGCAGCCGTCCAATTCCAAGGTACCTATTCACTGCTAGGTTAACAGGGGCATCAGGTGAAAGACGTTCTGCCCATTTGTTTCCGCCTCGGCCGGAAATTGAACCCCCGCTCTTAGGACTGCGACCCCCGAACGCTGTCCGCTCGGCCGCGAGGCCCTGTACTCACCTAGTTGTGCTTGCGGGAGTTGAACTCTGGCTCTTTGGTCCAGCCTCTCAACTGTCAATCAACTGATGTACAGGTTCCTGACCCTATTGAGCTCTATCATATCTACACTTGAAACTGTGTATGGAGTCAGCCTCCACCACATCACTTCCTAATGCATTCCATTTGTCAACCACTCTGACACTAACAAAGTTCTTTCTAATATCTCTGTGGTTCATTTGGGCACTCAGTTTCCACCTGTGTCCCCTAGTGCGTGTGCCCCGTGTGTTAAATAGTCTGTCTTTATCTACCCTATCAATTCCTTTGAGAATCTTGTATGTGGTGATCTTGTCCCCCCTAACTCTTCTGTCTTCCAGCGACGTGAGGTTTAATTCCCGTAGTCTCTCCTCGTAGATCATACCTTTCAGTTCGGGTACTAGTCTGGAGGCAAACCTTTGAACTTTTTCCAGTTTAATCTTATGCTTGACTATATATAGACTCCATGCTGGATCTGCATACTCCAGGATTGGTCTGACATATGTGGTATACAAAGTTCTGAATGATTCCTTTCACAAGTTTCTCAAGGCCGTTCTTATGTTGGCCAACTGGCATATGCCGCTGATGTTATCCTCTTGATATGGGCTTCAGGGAACAGGTCTGGCGTGATATCATCCCCCATGTCTTTCTCTCTCTCTCTGACTCTTGAAGAATTTCATCTCCAAAATGATACCTTGTATCTGGTCTCTTGCTCCCTACACCTATCTTCATTACATTACATTTGCTTGGGTTAAACTCCAACAAACATTTGTTCGACCATTCCTTCAGTTTGTCCAGGTCTTCTTGAAGCCTCAAGAAGTCCTCCTCTGTTTTAATCCTTCTCATAATTTTGGCATCGTCAACAAACATTGAGAGGAACGAGTCTATACCCTCTGAGA
Organism: Procambarus clarkii; assembly: GCF_040958095.1. Taxonomy (NCBI): domain Eukaryota; kingdom Metazoa; phylum Arthropoda; class Malacostraca; order Decapoda; family Cambaridae; genus Procambarus; species Procambarus clarkii. The sequence continues at coordinate 48,574,918 of NC_091157.1, forward strand.
CATCATTTACTTATCAGAAACAGGATAGGTCCGAGTAGAGCCTTGTGGGACTCCACTGGTGATTTCACGCCAATCTGAGGCGTGAAGGCAACCCTCACTGTAACTCTCTGCTTCCTATTGCTTAGGTGCTCCCTTATCCACTGGAGCACCTTACCAGTTACTCCTGCCTGTCTCTCCAGCTTTTGTACCAGCCTCTTATGCGGTACTGTGTCAAAGGCTTTCCGACAGTCTGTGTGTGTGTGTGTGTGTGTGTGTGTGTGTACTCACCTAGTTGTGTTTGCGGGGGTTGAGCTCTGGCTCTTTGGTCCCGCCTCTCAACCGTCAATCAACAGGTGTACAGATTCCTGAGCCTATCGGGCTCTGTCATATCTACACTTGAAACTGTGTATGGAGTGAGCCTCCACCACATCACCCCCTAATGCATTCCATTTGTCAACCACTCTGACACTAAAAAAGTTCTTTCTAATATCTCTGTGGCTCATTTGGGCACTCAGTTTCCACCTGTGTCCCCTTGTGCGTGTTCCCCTTGTGTTAAATAGACTGTCTTTATCTACCCTATCAATCCCCTTCAGAATCTTGAATGTGGTGATCATGTCCCCCCTAACTCTTCTGTCTTCCAGCGAAGTGAGGTTTAATTCCCGTAGTCTCTCCTCGTAGCTCATACCTCTCAGCTCGGGTACTAGTCTGGTGGCAAACCTTTGAACCTTTTCCAGTTTAGTCTTATCCTTGACTAGATATGGACTCCATGCTGGGGCTGCATACTCCAGGATTGGCCTGACATATGTGGTATACAAAGTTCTGAATGATTCTTTACACAAGTTTCTGAATGCCGTTCGTATGTTGGCCAGCCTGGCATATGCCGCTGATGTTATCCGCTTGATATGTGCTGCAGGAGACAGGTCTGGCGTGATATCAACCCCCAAGTCTTTTTCCTTCTCTGACTCCTGAAGAATTTCCTCTCCCAGATGATACCTTGTATCTGGCCTCCTGCTCCCTACACCTATCTTCATTACATTACATTTGGTTGGGTTAAACTCTAACAACCATTTGTTCGACCATTCCTTCAGCTTGTCTAGGTCTTCTTGAAGCCTCAAACAGTCCTCTTCTGTTTTAATCCTTCTCATAATTTTAGCATCGTCCGCAAACATTGAGAGAAATGAATCGATACCCTCCGGGAGATCATTTACATATATCAGAAACAAGATAGGACCGAGTACAGAGCCCTGTGGGACTCCACTGGTGACTTCACGCCAATCGGAGGTCTCACCCCTCACCGTAACTCTCTGCTTCCTATTACTTAGATACTCCCTTATCCACTGGAGCACCTTACCAGCTACACCTGCCTGTCTCTCCAGCTTATGTACCAGCCTCTTATGCGGTACTGTGTCAAAGGCTTTCCGACAATCCAAGAAAATGCAGTCCGCCCAGCCCTCTCTTTCTTGCTTAATTTGTGTCACCTGATCGTAGAATTCTATCAAGCCTGTAAGGCAAGATTTACCCTCCCTGAATCCATGTTGGCGATTTATCACGAAGTCCCTTCTCTCCAGATGTGTTACTAGGTTTTTTCTCACGATCTTCTCCATCACCTTGCATGGTATACAAGTCAAGGACACTGGCCTGTAGTTCAGTGCCTCTTGTCTGTCGCCCTTTTTGTATATTGGGACCACATTCGCCGTCTTCCATATTTCTGGTAGGTCTCCCGTCTCTAGTGATTTACTATACACTGTGTGTGTGTGTGTGTGTGTGTGTGTGTGTGTGTGTGTGTGTGTGTGTGTGTGTGTGTGTGTGTGTGTGTGTGTGTGTGTGTGTGTGTGTGTACCTGTCTTGTTATCTCTCTTTGTGCATGTCACTCTTATTACCTGTGTGTGTGTGTGTGTGTGTGTGTGTGTGTGTGTGTGTGTGTGTGTGTGTGTGTGTGTGTGTGTGTGTGTGTGTGTGTGTGTGTGTGTGTGTGTGTGTGTGTGTGTACCTGTCTTGTTATCTCTCTATGTGCATGTCACTCTTATTACGTGTGTGTGTGTGTGTGTGTGTGTGTGTGTGTGTGTGTAGCTCTCACATCTACAGTGTGCAAGAGCACTTTGGCAAATCAACTTTGCTTAATGGAGATCTCTCGCACACAGTCCTTTTCAACAACATTTTGCACATGTGATTATTTTTTTAATAGTTTTTGCTTGGTCTCTGGCACGGAGAGGCGGACTGTCGGGGGCTTTAAGTGACGTCTGACCAAGAACACCACTTATTGGCTGACAAGTTCGGAGTGCTGACTCTTGCAATAATAATTAAGTCTTCGGGTTTGGCTGCCGAGTCCTCAGAAATAAATAATACAGATTCACTGACGATGACGAGGAGTATTTAAAACGTCTTAACAATTCCAAAAATTGAAACAAGCAGTTGGATGGTTTTTGTAACTGTTATCCTGTTATCCTTCAATTGATGAGGAGAAATTACTGAAAAAACATGTTAGCTTTCACCTGGTCATCTTGACTGACACAATATGGTCGACAGATACAGGACGGAATGCAACTGTATCACTAAAGCTGTATTCTTAACAGCGTGCAACTCGAGTGAGGACGCTTGAGTGTTCCCTCAAGTGTTAGGTCTGGTTGCACACTCAACCTCATCCCGTTGTCACACTTGGAATGAAGTGACTTTATGCTCACTTCACAGGTTGTCACACGTGGAATAAAGTGTCTTAATAGCCTTCAAAATCCTTTTGAAAAATACAGTGTCTAGTACTGTCTTCAAACAGTAGTCAATATCATACACAGTATTAATGTGACAACTGCCTACATGATTCATACAACTATATATTTAATTGTATATTACACTTACATGCCTAAAAAACATTGTTTTGGGAGGGGCGTGGGACGCCATTGTTCGTATTGTACTATACAATAGATATTGTATCTGAATTTACGTGAATTTCATTTTATACAAATCATTGAAGAAACAGTGTTGCGTATACATACACATGTATGAAAACTTCAGATAGTTTATACAATTATTGCTTAAAATACTATTTGAATTTGCATATTGATTTGTATATTGCTTACAATACTATTTTAATTTGCATATTGATTTGTATATTGCTTAAAATACTTTTAATATAAATAATAATAATGATAATAATAGAATACACAGAGTATTTTAATTCATAATGATGTCAGCAGTATCAGCCTGAGTCAGATAATGATGGAGTTGGTGCGGCTGACTTCAGCTGACGTCCAGAGGATGGCAGCTACTGACTTTTACAACAATTATCAAACAATGTGACTTCCACGTGACGCGTCGACTTTTAGCACTCTCCTGATGGCTTGTCACTGATATCTACACATTTTGTCTTGTTTTCAGAGACCTTTTTTTTCTTGTAATTGGTAACATCTCTATTTTAAAAGAGTGTTTTCGCTCTCACGACAGTTTATGCCATCGCTCGAGACGAGGAAGTTGGATTTAGTTTGGGAGAATAGTTTAATTAGAAACAAAAATTGGTAGATTGTTTATGACTAAGGTGGAAGGAGAGGCCCAGTACATGCTCTTGAACAAGGTGCTAAGGCTTTAGCAAGGATCCTTTAACTAGGTGCTAAGGCTTTAACAAGGATCCTTTAACTAGGTGCTAAGGCTTTAGCAAGGTTCCTTTAACTAGGTGCTAAGGCTTTAGCAAGGATCCTTTAACTAGGTGCTAAGGCTTTAACAAGGATCCTTTAACTAGGTGCTAAGGCTTTAACAAGGATCCTTTAACTAGGTGCTAAGGCTTTAGCAAGGTTCCTTTAACTAGGTGCTAAGGCTTTAGCAAGGTTCCTTTAACTAGGTGCTAAGGCTTTAGCAAGGTTCCTTTAACTAGGTGCTAAGGCTTTAACAAGGATCCTTTAACTAGGTGCTAAGGCTTTAGCAAGGTTCCTTTAACAAGGTGCTAAGACTTTAACAAGGTTCCTTTAACAAGGTGCTAAGGCTTTAACAAGGTTCCTTTAAGAAGGTGCTAAGACTTTAACAAGGATCCTTTAACTAGGTGCTAAGACTTTAACAAGGTTCCTTTACCAAGGTGCTAAGACTTGAACAAGGTTCCTTTAACAAGGTGCTAAGACTTTAACAAGGTTCCTTTAACAAGGTACTGTCAAACCGTGTTCAATATTACACTGACTCATATATTAGATCTTTCCTTCGCCTTCATTCAAATACCAGGGAAGTGTGGTAAGTTTCTCCACCGTTTAGACCATCACGATTCATCATAGCAGTACAATAGCGTTCTTTGTGAGCCATACCTACGCACCAGCAGCATGAAGAGTTGCATAAATAGTTGATCGTATTACACCGTCTTGGGGGATTGTTAGTTCTGCGTTTCTCAGTATCATATAATGGAAAATTGTATGATTTCAGTGATTGTAACTCTGTATAGCACCGGGAGGATACACACACACACACACACACACACACACACACACACACACACACACACACACACACACACACACACACACACATATATACACAGTTTTAAGTGTAGATATGATTGAGCCCAATAGGCTCAGGAACCTGTACACCTGTTGATTGACGGTTGAGAGGCGGGACCAAAGAGCCAGAGCTCAACCCCCGCAAGCACAACTAGATGAGTACAACTAGGTGAGTACACACACACACACACACACACACACACACACACACACACACACACACACACACACACACACACACACACACACACACACACACACACACACGTGTACTTACCTTCGCCTTCTTAGTGACGAGGAAGATGCCATTGCTCTTGCACACCTGATCTTCCTCCTCAGGGCAACGACCCTCATGCGAGTCGTGGCTCGTCGGAACTGAAACAAAGGGCACGACCCTCAGTCACTGTAGCTTTAATATTGTCAAGCAGTGAGTGCTCCCCAGGGGTCGGTCCGTCTGACGCCTGAGGTTCAAGTACGTTTATTGACACAATACAATACATCTCAAAAGGGATAGAGTAGCTTAGGCTATTTCTCCTTGGCTCCTGAAGTGATGATAAGGGGGAAGGAAGAGGATATAGTTGTGCTTAATGAGATAGTTCGAGACACAACTGCCTTGTTAGGCACAGTAAGGAGTTGTGAGTAATAAGAAGTTGTAAAACGTGATCAAATTATGAGACACAGATTGTAGGACTGAAGGGATTCGGGAATTGGCACTAAGACACAGGACTTAATTGAGCAACCAAAACTTTGCGTCCTAGTTATAAATTCAGTATATCAAATAAAATGCGAAACTAAAATCAAGCGTTCGAGTAATTGTATGCGAGGCTCTGAGACGTTGGGAACTTCTTCTTGGCAATTTTAGATGAAAATATGTCCTGTCATATTTTGACATATTTTGATCAAAAACCTGTCTCCCAAACATTTGTAGGTGTTGACAAGATTTCTGGGGTTGGAGAATGGCAGAGAGGTGCCATTAGATGCCCCAGGTATCCGGAGAGACCTGGGGCATCCATGCCCCTACCCTCACAACACAGATGTGTTGTGAGGGGTAGGGGCATGGGTAAGGAAGGGGTAAGGCACGCATGGGTAAGGGAGGGGTAAGGGGTTTTATTAGAGGAAGAGGTTGCTGTGAGGGAGTGGGGAGGGAGAGGGGGTGATGGGTAAGGGGAGGTGTGGATAGGTGAGGTGTGGAATGGTAAGGAGGGAGCAGGAGTGAGGTGTGGTACTCACTTGGCATCGAACTGTCGGCACAGCAGTAGACATCACCGTGGTAGACACAGTAGTAATAACAGTTACTGGGGGAACCATCTGTTGGAGAGATAAATCTATTAAAATGTATTCTATTCATATGTACATGTGTATATGTGTGCTGTATTATGTATGTTTGAGACACGTATCCTCCTCCTAGGTGACGTGCCAAGTCCACCTCATGTCTCACGATGTTTAAGTCATGTCTTCTTGAGTCAAAAACGCCTCGAATCGAATTGTAAGTTCCAATGTTTAAAAAAAAACTGACGTCTTTTCTCCATTACAAAAAATAATATTTGGATTCAAAATCTAGCCTGAAGTTTCTAAGAGTCAAAACGAGAGCGGTAAATTTTCTTCACAATGACTGCTTGAGTAGGAAAAGACGACTCAAGTTTTATAAAAAGTTGAAATTGGGAAATATGTTCATGTTTATGTTAAAAAATAAAAGATGTATATTTCAAGCTGACGAAAAGCAAACTTAACATTTTATGAAGTTTTGTGTGTGTGTGTGTGTGTGTGTGTGTGTGTGTGTGTGTGTGTGTGTGTGTGTGTGTGTGTGTGTGTGTGAGTCAGGTATTTTGGGTGTCTAGGTTGTGACAATTAGCATAGAATAAAACCAATTTTCGTCTTTATATCAATAACAGAGGATAAGACAAGGAAGGGAATTATCAGGGGGGGAAAGCGCCAAGCCATTACGGCTATTTAGCACTGGGAAGGGGGTCAGGATAAGGATTTGGGATGGGACGGGGGGGAAGGAATGGTGCCCAACCACCTGAACGGTCGGGGATTGAACGCCGACCTGCATGAAGCGAGATCGTCGCTCTACTGTCCAGGGAGAAAATAAATCGCAATTTACCGAAACTTAAATTTACCGAAACATCAATTTATCGAGACATCAATGTACCGAGACATCAATTTACCGAGACATCAATTTACCGAGACATCAATTTATCGAGACATCAATTTACCGAGACATCAATTTACCGAGACATCAATTTACCGAGACATCAATTTACCGAAACTTAAATTTACCGAAACATCAATTTACCGAGACATCAATTTACCGAGACATCAATTTACCGAGACATCAATTTATCGAGACATCAATTTACCGAGACATCAATTTACCGAGACATCAATTTACCGAGACATCAATGTATTGAGACATCAGTTTACTAAAATGATAATAGAAGCATTTTATTACACGTTTATAGGACTACAAATGCGTATCAATTTAGACGCTATCGAAAAATACGGTGTCCAAAAAATTGACACTTCCGCGGAATTTGTTTCTGTACGAATTATTAAACAAACGAACATCGGTCATGTTGGATTACGCGAGTTTTCCAAGGGTTCGTACGCCTATGCCTCGGTCAAGGCGCTGGAAAACTCGGTCAAAGCGCTCTAAAACTCGGTCAAAGCGCTGGAAAACTCGGTCAAAGCGCTGGAAAACTCGGTCAAAGCGCTGGAAAACTCGGTCAAAGCGCTGGAAAACTCGGTCAAAGCGCTGGAAAACTCGGTCAAAGCGCTGGAAAACTCGGTCAAACCGCTGGAAAACTCGGTCAAAGCGCTGGAAAACTCGGTCAAAGCGCTGGAAAACTCGGTCAAAGCGCTGGAAAACTCGGTCAGAGCGCTGGAAAACTCGGTCAAACCGCTGGAAAACTCGGTCAAACCGCTGGAAAACTCGGTCAAAGCGCTGGAAAACTCGGTCAAAGCGCTGGAAAACTCGGTCAAAGCGCTCTAAAACTCGGTCAAAGCGCTCTAAAACTCGGTCAAAGCGCTGGAAAACTCGGTCAAAGCGCTGGAAAACTCGGTCAAAGCGCTGGAGAACTCCGTCAAACCGCTGGAAAACTCCGTCAAAGCGCTCTAAAACTCGGTCAAAGCGCTGGAAAACTCTGTCAAACCGCTGGAAAACTCGGTCAAAGCGCTGGAAAACTCGGTCAAAGCGCTGGAAAACTCGGTCAAAGCGCTGGAAATTTGACGTTTGGAAAACCTTTTCGATCGGGCGAACGGACTGGCTTGAAGGGTAATGTTAAGTGAAGGAACAGAACATCATGTAGTTATCTTATGAAGGATGATCGCGAGGAGATGATTAGGAGAGGGAGAGGGAAGAGGTGTGGGAGAGGGGAGAGAGGTGTGGGAGAGGGGAGAGGTGTGGGAGAGGGGAGAGAGGTGTGGGAGAGGGGAGAGAGGTGTGGGAGAAGGGAGAGGGGAAAATTTTGGGTTAGAGTAGCTTTTACGACTTAATTTTCTAGACAATTTCATTAAAAAATTGCTTAGCTTAAAAATGTTCTTGTATAACAAGAGTAACAGGGATCAACCCTATGCACCAAGAGTGCCAGAGACCCATCCTAGGTAACAAGAGGATTACAGGGACCCGCTATGTACACCAAAAGCATTAGAGACCCATTCTGTACACCTGGAGTATTAGGGGCCGTCCTGAAGGCCCCTGAACCAGAGACATAAAGAAGGCTCACTGAACATGTACACAGAGGGAGGTGTACACCTGGTTTTCGGTGAATATACACTGATAATTCACTTTATTCCAGAATAATGTTCAAAAGTAAAGTATACTTTCTGTTTGGTCAGTAACGCACACTTTCTGTTTAATCAGTAAAGCTATTGACCTTAATTACCCTCCTGGGGCCAGATTCACGAAAGCACTTACGAACCTGTACATCTTTTCTCAATCTTTAGCGGCTTTGCTTCCACTTATTAAACAGTTAATGAGCTCCGAAGCACCAGGAGGCTGTTTATAACAATAACAACAGTTGATTGGCAAGTTTTAATGCTTGTAAACAGTTTAATAAATGTAACCAAAGCCGTCAAAGATTGAGAAAAGATGTACACGTTCGTAAGGGTTAGCGTAAGTGCTTTCGTGAATCTGGCCCCAGGGGTTGATGAGCCTTAATCCCAAATACCAAGTTAAAAAATGTTCACCATTACGTTCAAAGTTCAACCAGAACAAATTACCCACATGCCAAGTCCCAGAACAGAGAGTTCACATTAAAATTCACCTGGTACAAAAAGAGTCAAATAGGAATTACATTTTTGTATGCAAAGTTCACACACGGCAAATATGACCAACTTTGCAAACGATGCCAAGACTTATAATTGTAACTAATTGAAGTTCCAGCTAATTTGCGATTTCATGGATGAGTTCTTAAATGCAATTTGCTAAAAAAAACAATTATAAATGTAATTATTGTTTTAATGTTGTTTCAAGCGACGTTGTTTAGGATTTCTTGAATATAAATGACTCTTAGGATGTTGATTAGTTGATGTACTGATGAGCTAGAATAGTAAATACACAAAATCGCAATAAAACGAGAAGTCTTTATAGAAATTTGTATTATATCCGTACCTTTATTTATGTCTTACCACTGACGGGTGATATCTCAAGATATTCGCTATAGTCATTGGCGTTAGATATCTGGTATATGGGTGACAGTTACAGCATCACGTGATATACACACGTGTATAAGGTGTATATCACGTGATATACACACTCCTCTCGTCCCCCGTTTGTTCTTCTCAAGAACGTTCTCTGTTCATTGTTTGCTACTTGTTCAAGAGCATAAATTGGATATGTGTGGATACAGGAATGATCTGGGGAAAATACTGGTTTGGAAATAGTAGTAGCTGATCTATGGGGCACTTTAAGAGAGGGGAACATAATAGATATGGGAACAATTGATTGTTTCAAGCGTAGGATAGACATATATATATATATATATATATATATATATATATATATATATATATATATATATATATATATATATATATATGTATATATATATATATATATATATATATATATATATATATATATATATATATATATATATATATATATATGAATGTGGCTGTGTGGATATAAATAGGAGCTACTTCTTATAGACCAATAGATGCTCTCTCTCTTGTTACCTTCTAGTTTTATAATTAACAAAGAGCATAATGTATTCACTGTTACAGAATACTTTTATGTCAAGTTAAGAGCTCACAGTTTTCGCTGATATAATTGACATACCCAGTAAAGAGAATGTTTCATTCGTGTGTACATCAAACTAATATCCCGATGCTCTTGCCATTATGGTCAAGGGTTTTCTGTCCTGCAAAGTGTATGATATACTCGGTGCTGCATATTGCTTTCCCCAGAATCCCCCAACATGCTTACTGGAGTATGTTGACCAGACCACACACTAGAAGTTGAAGGGACGACGACGTTTCGGTCTGTCCTGGACCATTCTCAAGTCGTCCAGGACGGACCGAAACGTCGTCGTCCCTTCAACTTCTAGTGTGTGGTCTGGTCAACATACTTCAGCCACGTTATTGTGATTCATCGCCTGCATGCTTACTGGAATAGCTTGCAGCAGTTCAATAGCATGCACGCTGCGATAGTATGAGTGCTGGAATAGAAATGAGCTAGAGTGTCATGCAGGATGTTAACATTTGCTTCATCTTACCACTTGTAAGTGCTGCTGCTGCTGCTTCATTTTCGCCATTTTTTTCTGGAAAAAAGTGTGGCTGTTTAATACAGAATGAGAAATGCTTTCTATCTTGGAGCTCTGAAGATAAATTGAGTAAGAAAGCTGTAGGAAAGAGCTCTGCAGAAAGAATTCTTGGGTCGAGCCTCCCCTCAACCCAAGCTCACCAATGAACTTCCAAATGACACTTTATTTTAGAAAGCACTTTACTAAAAGACCTAATGTTGTTATACATCACAGGTGCTGAGTACAGCCATCGGAAAACCACCGTTTGTCCTGTTTATAGACATGATTACTACAGTGTGGTTAGTGACAGGGCTTCCTTCAGTCTAACTGGGTGTTATTCAGTTACCTGGTGATGTATCATCCTAGGACGTTATGACCTATCATGTGGTGACCTTTACTCAGCACACTCTGACCGGCTTAACGACTATATTCCCCGTCCGACCATTGAGAATCTACAGCAAGATTGCCCAATTCCTAAGACTTGCTAACACTTCATCTCGCTTCATTATGTATGGTTTATATATTGGCAAAAATAACACACTTTAGTTTGTTATTTTTTTTAACTTCCCAGGAAGATACAAAAACTATATAGAAGATTCGTGCTAGACTCATTGGGTCATTTTCAATAACCGACACGCATCTCATATATATATATATATATATATATATATATATATATATATATATATATATATATATATATATATATATATATATATATATATATATATATATACATACATAAACATGTGTTGTCCAACAACAGCTGTTTGCCCCTTTTCCAGGGGAATATTGTGATGCCATCGGTGCTAAGCGCGGGATCGTCTCGGTTTTGGGCTGTTAGTGTGCGAGGTTCTCTCTCTGCTGGGCACTGAGCTGAGCCAAGGCTTCTCAAGATGATGTCGTTAACTTCATTGTGTCTTGCGTGCCAGTCCTTGGAGCTCCCGCAGTGTCTATATTGCTCTGCTACCACCTTGTTGCAAATACACTTGTATTTAGTGTGAATTGGGGCTCCAAGGTAGAGGGCCACTGTTACATGGAGGGCCTCTGGATCTAGACGTGTGCATTTGGCAGACATGGGTACTGCCAAAAAAATTCCCATGCATGGGGGGCATGCACTGCGTTGAAGCGGGCTTTCTCCTTATCTGATGTTGCAACGATGAGCATGACATGAACTATTTCTTCCACTACTGGGAAAAAAGTCCCAGAAGAACTGTTTGTGTTTTTATTATTATTATCTCTAGCGTCCATATGGAGCAGTCAACATACGCAGCATGAAAATAATTTATTACCAAGACTGCAATGTTTGTATGGGGATAGACTTTAGGTAATGGCAGCTCAATGAACATAAAATCACTGTGAAAAGCACATTGTTTAAACCCCAGCATATAAAAAAACAAATGCAAGGAGATAGGACTCACCTTCATGCGTGTGGTTCCCCTCATCACAACACTCATAGGAGCTGGAGTCCGGAATCTTGCACCAGTACTTGCAGGCGGTGGCGGACCCAGCCACAGCCGTCAACAGCAAGAGTAACAAACCGCTCTGCATCATTGCTTGCTTCTGCAACAAGGAGACATCGTCCGTGTGAACATTAGATGCCACAATTCTACCAGGAATTTCCCTAGTGGCTAGGAAATTACCGCGTAACATGGTGGAGGTGGGGTCCCTCGATTGTTTCAAGCGTGGGTTGAACATGTATATGAGTGGGATTGGGTGGTTATAAATAAAAGTTGCCTCGTATGGGCCAATAGACCTTCTGCAGTTACCTTGTTCTTATGTTCTTATGTAAAAAAAAGGTGTTTATCCCCCTGTGTGAAAGAGTACTGATAATGGAGGTGGGGATTTGGGATGGGACTGGAGGGAAGGAATGGCGGCCAGCCACTTAGATGGTCGGGGATTGAACGCTGACCTACATGAAGCGAGACCGTCGCTCTACCGTTCAGATCAAGTGGTTGGTTACACTGATAATGGAGAATTGGATCCCACAAGTCGTCAACAGTGTGTGTGTGAGATCACCACCAGTGATGGCAGATGAAGAGTTTAACAGATATCAGCACAGATTATGAGATGTTGATGTACATTAGTGTACAGTGATGTACATCCATGCACATGGATAGCATATACGAGTGGTTATATAATGTGAAAACCATGAGGAAGGTGGATGTGGCAGATGTACTAAGACATTGTTAAAGCAGACATATATATTTCCATATAACTGGTGGACAGGAGTTATAGCTTTACTTAATATGGCTATCAATAACTAAACAATATGCAGACGAGGAGTCACAATAACGTGATTGAAATGTGTTGACCAGACCACACACTAGAAAGTGAAGGGACGACGACGTTTCGGTCCGTCCTGGACCATTCTCAAGTCGATTGTGACTTGAGAATTGTCCAGGACGGACCGAAACGTCGTCGTCCCTTCACTTTCTAGCGTGTGGTTTGGTCAACTAAACAATAACATTACAAACGAAAAAAAAAAAAAAGATATGACATAAAAACTGTGTATTTTCTTGTGTCTTACGAACTAAAGAAACACTTCACAATCACCGTTTGTTTTGCCATCAAAGACAAACACAACACTGAAAGTTGTTTTGGTAATTCTAGAGCTGATGCCAAGTCAATGCAAGATGCCAAGTCAATGCAAGATGCCAAGTCAATGCAAGATGCCAAGTCAATGCAAGATAACAGACTTAACCTCGGAACACATTGCTGCCACACTGGCCGCCCTCTACTCGTACCTATGTAGCGAGGACTTAAGGTCTGTTTCCCTGTGCCTCTGGGGCACCAACCTCACCCCCTTCCCCTCCCCCGTTAACGAGCCGGAAAGGCAATACGTTTGGGCTCATAACTCCCCCAAGAGGCATCAGACCAGCCAGATGATTGACTTAACCACAGGACGTCGGGAAGGTGAGGTTAGGACGCAGCCACCACCCAAGAACAGGAAAGGCAAATGACAATCAGAAGAACAAATGGGTAAGTTTGGTCTGATGGGGAAGATTTTCTGAGTGTATATACCTGTCTCACAAGCATATTGATTCAGAGGAATCTTGAGTTATACTTTTCAAATTGGAACCACACTAGAAAGGATAAGAAATGTAATGTTAGTTGATAATAGTGATTCGATTAAGCAGGTTGTTAAGGCGTAATGTCTACCCCACAATAGGAACAATTGGAAGAGATAAAACGGTTGAACCATTAAGAACGAACCATTCTCATAGACCATTATAATGGACCATTCTCATTGCCCACTCTCATGAATGGTATAATGAGAGCAAAGATGTGGACCCCAGGTGACGCCATCTTGCTAGTACAGCAGTTATCTTGCTTTCCCTTCCCTTGCCTCTGAAGGTTGCCACAGAGGCAACTTGTGTCAGTTATAAAGCCACTTGTGTCAGTTATAAAGCCACTTGTGTCATTGTTATAGAGCCACGTGGCACTCTTTTCCGTGAAGCCAATTCCGACCCTTCGATGTTGGACACACACCCAACAGGAATTACTGAGAAAACTGGGGGAAGTTTTCCTCAACTGACATGCCTCTAACCTTGACGGTTAGAGGCATGTCTCTCTAACGACAGACAGAATGACAGATATTTCCATTTGTTGTTATAGATATATGAAACTCAGTGGTTTACCCGGCTGCACCCGGGTCTCTCTCTCTCTCTCTCTCTCTCTCTCTCTCTCTCTCTCTCTCTCTCTCTCTCTCTCTCTCTCTCTCTCTCTCTCTCTCTCTCTCTCTCTCTCTTTCTCTCTAATTTTAATACTGGACTATGGAGAAATTTGAAAACTGCTTACAATCTACGGAAAACACATCAGCGATTTCATTTCAGTATTCATGAAAATCGCAGAGAGGGTCGATAAAGATGCCGATATTTTGTAAACAGTGGCACTTAGACCGACCCCAACTAGCCCATGCCACTCCCATACCACTCATGTTTCAAGTTGCAAAGTCAGGTGAGGCTAGCCCAAGACCTCTGGCCTCTCTGAACAGATAAGACTTTTTATTGTATTGATATAGAGGGATTCCTCTTGGATTAGCTTCTGCTGACATTCTGGAGAAATGGAGCTCTTATCCTGTGAACGTTCGTGAATTATCACTTAGATAGTAGACTTAAGATGACGGGGAAGATCAGACACACAGAGCACCTCGCTTGGCTGCCGCCTTAATTATTTAAGTGTTGGGCTAAAGGTTAAGCAATACTCTCTCTCTCTCTCCACTGCTCCTAATCGCTTCATTAGCATTAATAGCCTCATTTCAGCCGTGATCCGAACCCCTGTTCGGGGTTAAACATTGAACTCAAAAAATGTCAACACAAATGACCAATTATAGGCTAAGGGGGGTGAGAGGAGGGAGGGGATTGGTCACCCCAGCCTCTCCCATAAGTGGAACCAGTTTCTACTACATATAACAACACGACTAGACACAGATATTGAGAAATATAGATATACTCGCCTCTCTGTTACGTAAAAATAACTATGTTTAGATTTAGTCTTTATTGTGTTTCTATGTAAACAAAAATAATTTCTGAAAGTTGTTTGCATATCAAATATTTATTTTGCCCAAATTGAGGTATGGACATGCGACAGTTCTTGCTTTTGACAGAATAGTAATTATTTGTTGTAAATTAAAACTCCCGCTGTCAATAGTCATTACGGGAGCGGAGAGGCGATCGCCATCATTTTGGTAATTGGAGCAACTTTATAACGAAGCTGTCAAGCTTGTTGACCGAGGTCCGCAGCTTAGAGCCAGAACTGTCAAGCTTGTTGACCGAGGTCCGCAACTTAGAGCTAGAACTGTCAAGCTCGTTGACCGAGGTCCCCAGCTTAGAGCCAGAACTGTCAAGCTCGTTGACCGAGGTCCCCAGCTTAGAGCCAGAACCGTCAAGCTTGTTGACCGAGGTTCCCAGCTTAGAGTCAGAACTGTCAAGCTTGTTGACCGAGGTTCCCAGCTTAGAGTCAGAACTGTCAAGCTTGTTGACCGAGGTCCCCAGCTTAGAGCCAGAACCGTCAAGATTATTGACCGAGGTCCCCAGCTTAGAGCCAGAACTGTCAAGATTATTGACCGAGGTCCCCAGCTTAGAGCCAGAACTGTCAAGATTATTGACCGAGGTCCCCAGCTTAGAGCCAGAACTGTCAAGCCAGCAAGCCAGTTGACCGGGGTCTCCAGCTTAGAGCCAGAACCGTCAAGCAGCGGTGCTGAAAGCTGTCAAGACTGTGAACATGTACTTGCCCATTATGTTTATAAAAGGTCGGACTACAGCGCTTGGTCCCCTGCTTCTCCAGTCATCGGTCGTCCAATGCAATGACGACCTGCTGCTTCCTGCTTGTCTAGTACAAAAGTGATCATGTGTACAAGTGTACAGGGAACAAGATATCAGGTCGTTCCGGTACACCAGCTCAGAGCAGTCACAGGTTAAACCGGTTTTTGAGCTTAGCGCTATCACTCCTTCCAAACCTGCTATCAACTGCCCAGTGTCTAGGCACCAGTGCCTCTCACCCTCCACCAGTGCCTTTCATTCTTATGAACAGTGGCACCTGAGGGCCACCATCTTTCTGGTGGCCTTGACGTGGACAGGAAGCTGGCGGCTTGTCAATGGCAACCCCTCATTCGTCCTGATGATATTATATATATTTATATATATAAATGCAACTGAAAACTTCACACTCCAGAAGGATTCGAACCCAGACAGCCAGGGTTCTCATGGCTGTCTGGGTTCTCCCATTGTGCTCCTGGTTGTCTGGGTTCGAATCCCTCTGGGGTGTGGAGTTTTCAGTTGCATATATGCTTGGGGACCATTCAAGCTTGTTCGCATATATATATATATATATATATATATATATATATATATATATATATATATATATATATATATATATATATATATACATATATATATATTATATATTATATATTATATATATATATATATATATATATATATATATATATATATATATATATATATATATATATATATTATTAAATATGACCGAAAAAGTAAGATTAATAATTCTAACACGAATTTGAAAGATTGAGAAAATTCGTGTTAGAATTATTAATCTTACTTTTTCGGTCATATTTAATAATATATGTCTACAGGAAAGACTGCTACCAAAATATACTAATATATATATATATATATATATATATATATATATATATATATATATATATATATATATATATATAACTTAAAACTCACACCCCAGAAGTGACTCGAACCCATACTACCAAGAGCACTCTGCTGGCGTACAGGATCCCTTAACCGCTCGACCAACATATAGTTGCATATAGTCCTGGGAACCATTCAGCCTTGTTCGCATATTATATATATATATATATATATATATATATATATATATATATATATATATATATATATATATATATATATATATATATATATAACCATTTTTAGAGACAAACAGCAAGTTTTTCTCTGAATACTCTTTATTCTCTTCTCCGAGACTTATGGGTCCCTACAATTGCACTATATATATTTTTATGTTTTCTGTATATATATATATATATATATATATATATATATATATATATATATATTTCTATATCTGCATAATGTAACCACTGAACACACTAGGAGGCAAGGAATCACCGTAAGTACACCAACACAGCATACCTGCGTGGCGAGGTATTCCGGCTGCCACCACGCGCACTCACAGACTGTGGGCCTCCGGCTGCTGCACGCCCCTTTTATACCCTCGGTGACGCAGCGGGTGGAGGCACCACGAACGCACATCCACTCCAAAACAAGTCGCTTGGGGTCAGAAAAAGCGCTCGATAAATGTATTTCACAGAGCAAAAGGTCTTGTTTTTAGAACCCCAGAATAAAGTTCTAAGAGGCGTGTAGAGATATAACCTGTTTAACATGGGAAGGTTCTGATCAATGGGTCATCTTGAGGTTATCTTGAGAGGTTATCTTGAGATGATTTCGGGGCTTAGCGTCCCCGCGGCCCGGTCCTCGACTAGGGCCCCTTTTTTGTTACTCACCCTCGTAGCAGCTGTTTAACTCCCAAGTACCTATTTACTGCTAGTTAATAGGGGAATCAGGGTGAAAGAAACATTTTGTCCATTTGTCTCCACCTCCACCGGGGAGCGAACCCTGAACCTCAGGACTACGAATCCGGAGCGCTGTCCATTCAGCTGTTAGGCGTCAGTGGGTATTGCAATTGCATATGCAAATGAGCTGTATAGATGTTATAGAGAATGTAAGAAAATATTGAGGCAGAGATAGAGACAGAAAGAAAGAGAAAAGAGAGATAGAGAGAAGCAGAGATATATCTGGGGTCCCTAGGGCGACCCGGGCACCGCCGGGGACCCCACCTAGTAGATTTATAGGTAGAAATGAGGGTTTCAAAGGGATTGAGAAGCACGTAGAAGTGAGATTGATTGAACGTTGGAAGGCGGGGCCCTGGAGCTGAACCACAGTTTCCCCTGATCAAAAATATGTGAGTACACACGCACATAAACACATAGATACACACACATCAAGATATACATAGTAACACACATATATATGTGTCTCTGCATGTGTGTTGCACTGTGTACTATGTACTATGTGTTACTATGTGTACATACACACGCAACACACATATATTCACAGTTTCAAAAGTTGATATGAAAGAGCGCAATAACCCCAGGAACTTGTTTAACCAGTAGATTGATGGGTTGAGAGGTGGGACCAAAGAGCCGAAGCTCAACCCCCGCAAGCACAACTAGGTGAGTACACACGCACATAAACACACACAATACGCACATGCCCTTCACTGTAGCCTGCCCTTCACTGTAGCCTGCCCTTCACTGTAGCCTGCCCTTCACTGTAGCCCGCCCTTCACTGTAGCCCGCCCTTCACTGTAGCCTGCCCTTCACTGTAGCCTGCCCTTCACTGTAGCCCGCCCTTCACCGTAGCCTGCCCTTCACAGTAGCCTGCCCTTCACTGTAGCCTGCCCTTCACTGTAGCCTGCCCTTCACTGTAGCCTGCCCTTCACTGTAGCCCGCCCTTCACTGTAGCCCGCCCTTCACTGTAGCCCGCCCTTCACTGTAGCCTGCCCTTCACAGTAGCCTGCCCTTCACAGTAGCCTGCCCTTCACTGTAGCCTGCCCTTCACTGTAGCCCGCCCTTCACTGCAGCCAGCCCTTAACTGTAGCCTGCCCTTCACTGTAGCCTGCCCTTCACTGTAGCCCGCCCTTCACCGTAGCCTGCCCTTCACAGTAGCCTGCCCTTCACTGTAGCCCGCCCTTCACTGTAGCCTGCCCTTCACTGTAGCCCGCCCTTAACTGTAGCCAGCCCTTAACTGTAGCTTACTCATCACTGTAATTCGTCTTAACACCTAACCGTTCTTGGCTTCAATTTGACCGCTTCTGTAACTATAACCATATAATGACTCCAATTAGCTCGTCGAGTCGACTGGTTTGATCGTTACGGTACATTGTAGTTCAAACTGTATCACGCTCGTCAGGTAATTCGTATTTTATCCCGAATCACTTTTTTTTTTTTTTTGGTACTTGTAAATTACTGTGACTTGTTTGTCACTGTAACTCATTCGTTGTTGGCACTCGTTATTGATTGTTATCATGGACTGTCAAACTAACTCGTTTGCCGTTATTGAAATTGAATTTGAAGGAGTTTATTCATAAATGTATGTACATTTATAGTTGGGTTAATTTACATAAATTTACAGTACTCTATTTACTTGAGAATGACACCATAATTACATGATTTGTAATTATAAACTGTGCATATATTAGATTTAGATTTAGAAGTTGCACTAATCAATGAATTCAAAATCGTTTTATTTCAATATCGTTTCTCGCCAACTCGACATTTCTTTTAATTTTACGTCATTGTAACTCGCTCCTTACCTTAACTGAGCAACTACAGTGGGAAAATACGAACACTATTGAACTCTTTTTCTTGTGGTGTATGATGTGCTTGAGAGAAATTCAAGAGCTGTTCAATTATGTTTTTTTTCCAAACTCTTGGGATGTGAACTTATGAAGCTCTGAGTGGGAAGAGAGAGATTAAAGTATACTTGTATAGCACGTATAGTATAGTCCAGGATTAATGTATAGTGGTGTATAGTGGTGAGAGAGGTGATTCATTCACACACCAGCTGCCTCTCACCACCTGCCTCTCACCACCTGCCTCTCACCGCCTGCCTGGTTGGCCAGTTAGCTATTATGGTGGCCTTAACAACCCTCCAGAGGTTGATTGGTTGTATGTCCAACACCAAACCAAACTGCTTGTTGGGGTGGCGTAGTATTCCATATTCCTTAGCCCTAAATATTATATCATTCCTGTATTATTTCTCAATTTTTCTTATGATATTCACTTATTCATTACTTTATATATGTGTGTCAATTCTTTCTATCCTCTTTTATCACGTTTTCTTTCTTGTCTTATTGATCTGTTTAATCTTAGGATCATGTTCTGCTCCTTGAACGTGTGTGTTATAATCATCTGAATATTTCTGAACGTCCTGTGTTCAACTAGTTGTACTCAGCTAGTTGTGCTTGCGGGGGGGTTGAGTTTTGGCTCTTTAGTCCCGCCTCTCAACCAATCAGTGAGTCATGCTTTGTGCAATCACGTTCCTGATTTGAATCTTCTACTTAATTCATTCCAAAAATGGTCATTATTCTTGCATATTTTTCCTCCTAGCATGAAAGTTTTTCATCCCTCTCTCACTAACAGTCTTGATTTTGTCAACTATTACCTCAAAGACCACAAGTAGTTGGCACTACTTCCTAGTGGAAATTCGATGTGTTTTCTGCGTGAAGAATATATACTTCAAATTCAAATACCAACAAAACATGTTGGTATTCTCTCTCATTACCCTGGAACATATCGTGTTGAAAAGTTTCTCTGGTGACCAATCTCTCTCTCAACATATATCACATTAAAGTTTTTCAATTGCAATCTATTTTCTCATGGTTAAAAGTCTCTCATAATTAGACACTTTAATGCTTGTATTTTGCAAGCAGTTATTGCTGCATATTATATTATTATTACAGCTCAGTTGTTCACTACATATCCCTAGTTAGACCTTCTAATGTAAGCTGGTGGGTTGTATACACCACCATGACCATTATCTGGCTTGGGGCCTATTATCTGGGTAAGGGGGCCTCCAATACCCATCACTTAGGTAGGGGGGCACCAATGGATCAGGTAGGGGAACTGTGGCAGGTGGAAAAATGGGTCAGATGTGGGTAGGGGGGATGGGTCAAGTGGGGGGATGGGTCAGGGGGGGGGGAGGGGGGAGAATGGGTCAAGTGGGTTTCATGTAAATCTAGGATAAAAGTGAAAGGGTTGAACCCGGCTTGGGTGGCGTTGTCTACTCTCTGTATCACTACTGCCTCTCACCACCTGCCTCTCACCACACTGCCTCTCACCACTGACTCTCACCACACTGCCTCTCACCACACTGCCTCTCACCACACTGCCTCTCACCACACTGCCTCTCACTGCCTGCCTCTCACCACACTGCCTCTCACCCCCTGCTATACTACCTAGGTGATGAGGTCAAAAGGGGTCCTGTAGACCAGTGGGCTACGTCGCCCGGTGACAAACGAGGTTTCCATCTGCCTTCAATCTCCGAAGAGGTGAGAGACAGTTGAAAACGTTTTCTTTCACCTGATCCCTCTATTCACCTAAATAGATACCCGGGAGTTAAGCAGCTGTTGTAGGTTGCATCCTGGAATAGGTCGCTGTTAGGCCTAGTGGGACATCGATAAGGCTATAAATTTCCCTAACAACGGGAAATTGGATAGAGAGAGGGAGGAAAGAATAGGGAGAGAGGAAAGAATAGGGAGAGAGGAATAGGAGGTGGAGGAACTAGGAGAGTAAGAGAGAGACAGATGAGAAATACTGCCACTAATTTACTATTTTTCCCATTACTGAGGCACCTGTCTCAATCACTATCCTCAGTAGCAAGCATTAATATCAATCTATTCAATCGATCCTTTCAACTAGGTCACCAAATTAAATTACGGTATAATATGTTGATCACTTGTAGCTAGGCATCAAGTTACATTAATCAATAATTACGTCATTATATAAACATCAGGAATGATGTTTATACCACGATACATACCTCAAGACCACGATTATATAATGAAGATACCTCGCGCAGAGTCAGTTGAAAGAACTTAACAGTACATAGATCAAACTGACTCCCTGACATTTACAAACCTCTCGTACACAAACTTACCACCAGACTCACCTAAGTGAAGACTGATGAGTTCCCTGTAGGTAGTCTAATCTCTCCTCGCCTCTCAGAGCCTGGAATCAGATAGTTCCTGATCGTAATTCTAGGATCTGAATCGTCCTGAATGTTCCTGTACTATAGCTGTTACGGCGATTTAAATTCAATCAGGAACTAAGCTCTCCTACATTGACCGGCTTACGTACACAGTTGTCAGCCAATTCCTGACGCTTGAGCTGAATCCAAGCTTGACACTGGCAGCGAGGATGCTCCGGTAAGCTGACCTCAAGGCCAGTCAACCTGACCTGGCCTCATAAGGTTATGAGGTCAAGTTATGTGGCTATATTATAATATATAATATTATCACACTACCTCTCACCAGTTTTGGGACTGGTGAGAGGCAGTGTTATAATATCATTCCCAACGACATGTATAGCTTATACATGAATTCATACGCATACTGTTATGTATACCTCGTGTTAACCCTTCAAGCAAACTGCACCTACCTCAAGAAGAATAAACAAAACATGTAGGGAAGGGGCCTCGTGGATAGCACGCAGGACTCGTAATTCTGTGGCGCGGGTTCGATTCCCGCACGAGGCAGACACAAATGGGCAAAGTTTCTTTCACGCTGAATGCCCCTGTTACCTAGCAGTAAATAGGTACCTGGGTGTTAGTCAGCTGTCACGGGCTGCATCCTGGGGGTGGAGGCCTGGTCGAGGACCGGGCCGCGGGGACACTAAAGTCCCGAAATCATCTCAAGATAACCTCAAGAAGAAGTATTGTATTCAAGTCATTACTCAACCGAGGATTTGGATCTTGACTTACGGTCGCATCGAAGTCTCCAGGATTGCGAAGAACAGCAAGGAGCGGGAAACTTCGCACAATGATCAAATATTCGAACACATATTTACGTATATATGCAACACAGTGTACTCCTGACGCTGTTCACATTACTGACGAAACGTCGAACAATCAAAATGGAAAGATCAAGTGATCTAGTGTTTTATCACCCTCCAGATGGTATAAGATATTTGTGTAGAATGGAAAATATCCAAAAGAAAGTTATTAATGGTCACAATGCTGTTGTGTCTAATGACATTATATATATATATATATATATATATATATATATATATATATATATATATATATATATATATATATATATATATATATTTATATATATATATATATATATATATATATATATATAAAGATTTTCGCTTAGAAATGTTTAATTGAATATGACTGCATATTCCGTGTTGATTATTTTCTTGTTTAGTGCTTCTATCCCTGTGATTAGTGCTCTTGCTTCATAAATTAATTGGAAGAGGATTTCTCCAAATGTCATATTTGTTCTAGATTGACCAAACGAATAAAAAATAACTGTAGAATGTATTATACTTCTTATAAATTTACATAACGTTTCGAACCTACACGGTTCATTCTCAAGTGAGGAGACATGAGAGAACATATCGGATTTATGCTAGCGGCTTAAATCTGGTGTTAGCCTAGTAGTTACACACACATACACACACACGCACATACACTCAGGGCCTCGCGGCTGGGTGGACAGCGCTCGGGGGACGTAGTAATACGGGACCGGGTTCGATTCTCGGCCGAGGTAGAAACAAATGGGAAGAGTTTCTTTCACTCTGATGCCCCTGTTCACATAGCAGTAAATAGGTACCCGGGAATTAGACAGATGTTACAGGCTGTTTCCTGGGGATGTGCGTGTGTTAGAAATATATGAAGTTGACATAATAGAGGAAAATAGATTGATTAGAAAGGCGGGGTTCAAGAGCTAACAGCTCGATTCTGCATGCACAAATAGTAAATACACACACACACACACACACACACACACACACACACACACACACACACACACACACACACACACACACACACACACACACACACACACACACACACACACACACACTTCCCACAACAGAAGAGGACTGTTTGAGGCTTCAAGAAGACCTAGACAAGCTGAAGGAATGGTCGAACAAATGGTTGTTAGAGTTTAACCCAACCAAATGTAATGTAATGAAGATAGGTGTAGGGAGCAGGAGGCCAGATACAAGGTATCATCTGGGCGAGGAAATTCTTCAGGAGTCAGAGAAGGAAAAAGACTTGGGGGTTGATATCACGCCAGACCTGTCTCCTGCAGCACATATCAAGCGGATAACATCAGCGGCATATGCCAGGCTGGCCAACATACGAACGGCATTCAGAAACTTGTGTAAAGAATCATTCAGAACTTTGTATACCACATATGTCAGGCCAATCCTGGAGTATGCAGCCCCAGCATGGAGTCCATATCTAGTCAAGGATAAGACTAAACTGGAAAAGGTTCAAAGGTTTGCCACCAGACTAGTACCCGAGCTGAGAGGTATGAGCTACGAGGAGAGACTACGGGAATTAAACCTCACTTCGCTGGAAGACAGAAGAGTTAGGGGGGACATGATCACCACATTCAAGATTCTGAAGGGGATTGATAGGGTAGATAAAGACAGTCTATTTAATACAAGGGGAACACGCACAAGGGGACACAGGTGGAAACTGAGTGCCCAAATGAGCCACAGAGATATTAGAAAGAACTTTTTTAGTGTCAGAGTGGTTGACAAATGGAATGCATTAGGGGGTGATGTGGTGGAGGCTGACTCCATACACAGTTTCAAGTGTAGATATGACAGAGCCCGATAGGCTCAGGAATCTGTACACCTGTTGATTGACGGTTGAGAGGCGGGACCAAAGAGCCAGAGCTCAACCCCCGCAAACACAACTAGGTGAGTACAACTAGGTGAGTACACACACACACACACACACACACACACACATGTTTGCGGATGACGCAAAGTTGATGAGAAGAGTTGTGACAGATGAGGATTGCAGGATTCAGCAACCTGTTCAGGTCCAAGTGGACCTGAACAGGTTGCAGAGATGGTCAGAGAAATGGCTACTAGAATTCAACACGAGCAAATGTAAAGTTATGGAAATGGGACTAGGAGATAGGAGATCAAAGGGACAGTACACAATGAAGGGGAACAGCCTACCTGTGACGACGCGCGAAAGAGACCTGGGTGTGGACGTAACACCTAATCTATCTCCTGAGGCACATATAAATAGGATAACGACAGCAGCGTACTCTACACTGGCAAAAGTTAGAACATCATTCAGAAACCTAAGTAAGGAGGCATTTAGGGCGCTTTACACTGCCTACGTGAGGCCAGTCTTAGAGTATGCCGCCTCATCATGGAGTCCCCATCTGAAGAAGCATATAATGAAAATGGAAAAGGTTCAGAGGTTTGCAACGAGACTCGTCCCAGAGCTACGAGGGATGGGGTATGAGGAGCGCCAGAGGGAACTGTGCCTTACGACACTAGAAAGAAGAAGGGAAAGGGGAGACATGATAGGAACGTATCAAATACTCAGAGGGAGTGACAGAGTGGACATAGACGAAATGTTCACACGGAATAGTAACAGAACGAGGAGACATGGATGGAAGCTTGAAACTCAGATGAGTCACAGAGATGTTAGGAAGTTTTCTTTTAGCGTGAGAGTAGTGGGAAAATGGAATGCACTTCAGGAACAGGTTGTGGAAGCAAATACTATTCATAATTTTAAAACCAGGTATGATAGAGAAATGGGACAGGAGTCATTGCTGTAAACAACCGATGCTCGAAAGGCGGGATCCAAGAGTCAATGCTCGATCCTGCAGACACAACTAAGTGAGTACAACTAGGTGAGTACACAAACTGAGTACCCAAATGAGCCACAGGGACGTTAGAAAGAACTTTTTCAGTGTCAGAGTAGTTAACAGGCGGAATGCATTAGGCAGTGATGTGGTGGAGGCTGACTCCATACACAGTTTCAAGTGTAGATATGATAGAGTCCTGTAGGCTCAGGAACCTGTGCATCAGTTGATTAACTGTTGAGAGGCGGGACCAAAGAGCCAGAGCTCAACCCCCGCAAGCACAAATAGACGAGTTCAAATAGGTGAGTACACACACAACTCAAATGACTTACGCACTTACTCGTTCCAAGACAAAAATCCGGGGGAGGATTGACTGGGAATCAATCCATAATTATTCACCCATGTTCAACAGCAATTGGCAACCTGGAAGTAAAGCCGATTGGCGGATCGTGTTCCAGGGAAAAGCTTCTAGGGGGGGGGGGGGGTTACTCCACCTGTTCTTAGCTGTGTAAACAAAAAGCTTGAAGCTTTAGGAGCAGCTCAGCTGTGGCCTGTGGTCACGCTCAGCACGCTGGTCTAAAACGTCAGCTGTTCCTTCACCACAACACAACGTCAGGTGGTACGGCACTCATCAGCCCTCACACCCCACTCATCAGCCCTCACACCCCACTCATCAGCTCTCACACCCCACTCATCAGTCCTCACACCCTACTTATCAGTCCTCACACCCCACTCATCAGCTCTCACACCCCACTCATCAGTCCTCACACCCCACTCATCAGCTCTCACACCCCACTCATCAGCCCTCACACCCCACTCATCAGCTCTCACACCCCACTCATCAGTCCTCACACCCCACTCATCAGTCCTCACACCCCACTCATCAGCCCTCACACCCCACTCATCAGCCCCCACACCCCACTCATCAGCCCCTCACACCCCACTCATCAGCCCTCACACCCCACTCATCAGTCCTCACACCCCACTCATCAGCTCTCACACCCAACTCATCAGCCCTCACACCCCACTCATCAGCCCCCACGCCCCACTCATCAGCTCTCACACCCCACTCATCAGTCCTCACACCCCACTCATCAGCCCTCACACCCCACTCATCAGCACTCCCACCCACTCTGATATCACCTCGCCTCCTAGACACACCCTAACACCAACACCAAACACAAATATACACGAAGCGTTCAGACTGCATTTTCGCAGACTTCCAGGGAGCGTTTGGTGTTGTTCCTCTCGAATAACTACTGTACAATATGAAGACACAAGTACAGATAACTGAAGAAACAAAATCATTGATTTTGGTGAGATAATGGCTGATAGTGAAGACGTCACAGTCAGAGAGATGTCGAGCTGGAGAGTCGTGAGAAATTGGGTCCCCCAGGATCGATCTCTGGACTGCAGCTGTCTAGGGAACCCGGGAGCCCTACATGATGGGGTGGTGTTAGCAGTTGCTCCAGGCGGCTCTGTCACTAACTCAAATCTTTCATCCTTCCACATCTGTTCACTCATTTTGTTCCCTTTCAAGATGCTGAAGGTCTTCCTCTGCCATATGATCACTTTACTGTGACATTTTACACTATTCTTATTAGCGATTATCTGGCACTCACATAGTCTATCGACACCGTTCAAATAGTCTATCGACACCACTCAAATAGTCTATCGACACCACTCAAATAGTCTATCGACACCACTCATTCCACAAATTAAGATTTCACTCACTCGTCCCTTTCAGTAATACTAAATCTTTCATATTCTTCAGTATTGTCATTCTGCATTCCACACAATTGCATCAGCTGCCCCGACCGTCAAAGTGGTTGGGCACTATTCCTTCCTCCCCCCCTCCCCCATCCGTCCCCATCCCAAATCCTTGTCCTGATCCCTTCCAAGTGCTATATAGTCGTAATGGCTTGGCGCTTTCTCCTGACAGGTCTCCCCTACCTTCCTCCTACTGCACTTTTCCCTATCATTATCCTGTCTCATTTCACCATCCACACCTTCCCTTCCATCTTTCCCTTCATACAAAATGCGTTTCCCTCCCCCTCTTTTAATTTACATGTTTTAAAACAGGGGAAATAAGGGTGACTAACTTAGTCAACTAAAGAACAAATCCACAAGGGCCGTGATAAGGGTTCGAACCTACGTCCAAGAGGATCCCAGACGCTGCCTAGTTAACTAATTTAACTTCCTCTTTAGTGGCATGATCCTCAGGACACTCTGCAATACTGGCACTAGTAGAGGATTCAGTGCCATAACTGCTCTCTGAAACCACTGTAAATACAAAAAAAAATTGAGTAAGATTACGCAATAACTCTTCTGGAAACTTTCTTATTAAGACTGCTCAATAGCTCGGTCGATAGAGCTTCGGTCTCACACATGTAGGATCCAGAGTTCGAGTCTCCTACAGCCCAGGTATCTTGAGGTTATCTTGAGATGATTTCGGGTATTTTTTTTTTTTTAGTATCCCCGCGGCCCGGTCCTCGACCAGGCCTCCACCCCCAGGAAGCAGCCCGTGACAGCTGACTAACACCCAGGTACCTATTTTACTGCTAGGTAACAGGGGCAAAGGGTGAAAGAAACTCTGCCCATTGTTTCTCGCCGGCGCCCGGGATCGAACCCAGGACCACAGGATCACAAGTCCAGTGTGCTGTCCGCTCGGCCGACCGGTTCCCTTTATGTAAATGGATTCCCTAGGTTCCTAGGGAATCCCTAGGGTTCCCTAGGATTCCCTAGGATTCCCTAGGATTCGACCGGTTCCCTTTATGTAAATGGATTCCCTAGGTTCCTTGGGAATCCCTAGGGTTCCCTAGGATTTCCTAGGACTCCCTAGGATTCCCTAGGATTCGACCGGTTCCCTTTATGTAAATGGATTCCCTAGGTTCCTAGGGAATCCCTAGGGTTCCCTAGGGTTCCCTAGGATTCCCTAGGATTCGACCGGTTCCCTAGGTAAATGGAAGAAGCACTGTAAACACAGTGTTCTTTAGCAATACCGGACATCAACAACACAAATGAGTCCAGCGTCTAATAATCGCGAAGTTAAGACCTTACTCATAAAGACCTCGAGCATAACTTCAATAAAAACGATTAACAAAATATTTTTCTAAGTTCATTTCCCAGAGCAGAAAGCGTCTTGGGTCGTCTCGGCGAGGCTCTGGTGGCAGCGTCGGTCTTCTATATGGAATTTACATTCCATGGAAACCTCACTGAACCTCACACAGCCCAGTAAACACGCTCAGTCCAAACATCAAAAGTGTTGATGCAGCACCTTAGTCCTGCTGTGCAGTGGGGGTGTAGCCAAGGTACGTTTGCTGTGCAGTGGGGTGTAGCCAAGGTACATTTGTTGTGCAGTGGGGTGTAGACATGGTACATATGTTGTGCGGTAGGTGTAGCCATGGTACATTTGCTGTGCAGTGGGGTGTAGCCAAGGTACGTTTGCTGTGCAGTGGGGTGCTGCCAAGGTACGTTTGCTGTGCAGTGGGGGTGTAGCCAAGGAACGTTTGCTGTGCAGTGGGGTGTAGCCAA
>NC_091157.1:48606074-48641074 GCF_040958095.1 Procambarus clarkii
CCAGTTGGGAGTTGAGTGTAAACCGTTTTCCATTCACTAACAAGGGGGGGGGGACAGGATTAATTATCGTTTGGCCTTTGGTTAAGTTAGGTTAGGTTAGGTTAGGTTAGGTTAGGGATTTAGGTTAAGTTAGGTTAGGTTAGGTTAGGTTAGGTTAAGTTAGGTTAGGTTAGGTTAGGTTAGGGATTTAGGTTAAGTTAGGTTAGGTTAGGTTAGGTTAAGTTAGGTTGAGGACGGACTGCTGGCTAGACTCGTTCAAGCTGCGGCCGACTCCAACGGCTCATTAATCAATTATAAACGTATTATGTTTAAAATCGTTTGTTTTCAAATATAAAACTTAATTATATATTATAATTTTGTGGCTAGTTAGGCATATGTTAGCTTAGGTGTTTTAGGATATGTTGGCAATTGTTTTCTATTTGCAGTTCGTGGGTGAAGCATTTAACCCGTCCTCAGACCAAGTCCATTCCATCCAGCGGTCGACCCCACAGACGCATTCATAAATTTTAACCTGCTGTTCAGTCAAAACGGGAATTTTCTCAAATATAAATTAATATTATAATATATTAGCATATTGTACATATATAGGCATAGGATAGGTTAGGTGTTTAGGTTCTGTTGGCGATTATTTGTATTTGTAGTACGTGGGTGAAGCATTTACAGCGTTGTGGTTCGAACAAAAGTCGTCAGTGAAGCACTTGTTCCGGAAATGTTCGGACGAAATCAGTTGTGAGTCGTGTTTAAACCGCTTTCCATTTATAAACAGGGGGTTTGGCAGCTGCATGGAATAGACTTTGGCCTTTGTTTATGAGGACGGGCTGGTTTATGAATGAAAATAGCTTTACATAAGACTCACAACTGATGACGTTCGAACATTTCTCGATCAGTGCTTTGCTGACGTCCTCTGTTCGAATGACCAGTCCGTAAATACTTCCCCCACGCTCTTCAAATACAAATAATTGTACAAAACCTAAACACCTAACCTATTGCTAAATATGCACAATTATGCTAATATACAATAATAGTAATTTATATATGAGAAATTTCCTATTTGAAATGAGCAACATGTTAAAATAGAGTCGCGTGTCTTTAGGGCTCTGAATGAATGTGTCTTTGGGGTCGGCCGCTGGATGGAATGACCACAGGCTGCGCCCTCCACCCTTTACTTCGGGGGTCGGGTCATTAAGGTGCTTACTATCGTTAGTGAAGGTTGTGTAGTTACGAATGTTATAGACGCGTTTAAAGTGTAACTAGAAAACTATTACGCTACTCTCTGCTGCCGGATAAGAGCAGCGTGCGTCGCTACAGTGAGCTGTAACAATCGGATTTTGTAATGTTGACGTAGTGGGATATATTAGTGAGGAACCCGCAGGGAATTACGCCAGGAATCGCAGCTAGTTCCTCACGTGGCTACTCACGTGGCTATTCAGTGTCTCTTTATCAGCATGAAAGGTAAGCTACTCGATAATCAACGTTACCTTTATATATATGTATATATATAGTACATATACATATACATAATGTGTGTGTGTGTGTTTGGATTAATATGCTATGTTTCTTTGTTTTGATTACATGTCTGATGTTCGAGTATTGAAATAGGCATTTCACTAATTGATAAGAATTAATTAGGTTTCATATCATTACAGGTAAGAAATTAGAGATCAGCAGTCAACAGAAATTCACCAATTTTGAGGTAAGTTCTCATATGCCTCTGTTCCCATAGTTTTATTTTATAGGTCCAGCAAACTTATCTTGAGATAATTTCGGGGCTTAGCGTCCCCGCGGCCCGGTTCTGGACCTTACCTAGGGGAAACTTAGCGTGTGGAAGGTGTTCATTATGTTCAGGCGAGCTGTAATTACTTTAGTATACGATGTAATTGTTTACAATTTTTAGTAGAAGCAGGCTGGCCGCCCTTGTATGATGACGGTCATTAGAATTCTGTGGTCTAATG
This sequence comes from Procambarus clarkii, assembly GCF_040958095.1. Classification (NCBI taxonomy): domain Eukaryota; kingdom Metazoa; phylum Arthropoda; class Malacostraca; order Decapoda; family Cambaridae; genus Procambarus; species Procambarus clarkii. The sequence continues at coordinate 48,608,027 of NC_091157.1, forward strand.
GCCTCGTTTAAAGTCCAAGTTATTTAACGTTTATAGAACATATTTTCCTTGCTGGGTATAGTCTGTTTTCTTGGTTTGACACTTCGTTAAAAAAACATCTGTTTTCGCTATAATTAAACGTTTGAACACGAAGTCACTCGTTTAGACCGATATATAGAAAACCGATATATAGAAAACGTGAATATTACGGGAATTTCATTATTATTAATATGTCGTATTGATCACTGTTTAAATGACTGCGTAAAAAGTGCGACGCATTTGGTGAGAGAAGTCCTGAAATTCCGGGTTCGATCCCCGGTGGAAGTGGAAACAAATAGGGCAGAGTTTCTTTCATCCTGATGCCTCTGTTTACCTAGCAGTAAATAGGTACCTGGAAGTTAGACAGCTGCTTCGGGCTGCTTCCCGGGAAAAACAAAAAAGGAGGCCTGATCAAGGACCGGGCCGCGGGGACGCTAAGCCCCGAAATCATCTCAAGATAACCTCAAGATAGAACGGGGTGGGATACTGGGGTTTAACCTACGAAGACTGTACGGATTGGGAAGTCAACTGGTCAGAGGAGTGGTAACAGAGGCAAGGACCAGGAGCTTGAGCCTAATCTCTAAGACTGGGGCTCGTTACCATTAGGGTTGACGTTTCTAATGAAGCTGAGAGCTACTTTAATACAACTTAGGTGAAGCCTGACACTAAAACCTGATTTATTTGATCCCATTATTAAGGTTCCTTTGAGAATAAAGTTTATTTAGTCGTTTGACTTAATTTCAGACGTGTCTATATATTGAGCAATGGTCGAAACGCGAATCGGTCTAGTAATGAATGATTGCCGAGTGATATGCTTGAGAATGGCGCGGTTAGCACGAGGCCGCTGAGCGCCTCGAGTTGTGGGTCCCACCTTTTGGTGGGAACAAATGGGCCGAATTTCTTTCGCCATGCTTCACCTAGCACTAAATAGGTACCTGGGAGTTTGACAGCTGCTACGGGCTGCTTCCTGGTGTGCGTGTGTTAGAAATATATGTAGCAGACATAAGAGAGAACAAATAGATTAGTTAGAAAGGCGGGGTCCAAGACCTAATAGCTCGATTCTGCAGACACGAATAGTAAATACGCACTTGTTTTTTCGCTTAAGTGGTCAACTAAAGATTCTTTCGAATTATGTCCGAGTTGGAAATGCGTCAGAGATGGTGTACGTCAGGAGACGTTGTGGGGGGAGGGGGGGGGGTGGTGATGTGGGTGTTGGGGGTGTTGGGGGGGAGGGAAGTATGAGAGGGGGAGGGGAGACCGCCAAGCTATTACGACTATATAGCACTTGTAAGGAGTCAGGATAAGGATTTGGGATGGGACGGAGGAAAGGAATGGTACCCCCCAACCACTTGGACGGGTTGGGGGGTGGGGGAGAATGGTGAGGAGCCTGGTGATGGTGAGGTAGTCATGACTGCACACCCGTGACTCCTCTCTTCAACCCGTCGTCCCGCATCTCCTGGATGTCGTGATAGACCACTTGACGAAGCCAAGTCACGATGCCTCAAGACAGCATTCGGTGAATTTGACATTTTCCAACCTTTAAATGTTTACTGAAAATTTCTTAAATCCGGAATCTATTTTTTTTCATAATCACAACTCGTGAAAGGATGCTGAGGGATGTAAAACATGGAGATTAATGGCAGCAATGAGACAGAAGGTAAAAGAAAGCATATAGAAGTATAGTACCTTACCTTGAGGTTACCTTGAGGTGCTTCCGGGGCTTAGCGTCCCCGCGGCCCGGTCGTCGACCAGGCCTCCTGGTTGCCGGACTGATCGGACTAGTAAGCTGAATGATCACATTAGGATTAATTAGACATCCAGCTAAGTTGCACCACATAGATTATACGAGTAAGTTACCATAGCAATAGGTAAAAGAGGAGGGGAAGTTAGACGCGATTCAGTGGCGGAGGGGGAAAGGTAGTCCAAGGAATGGAAGAATAGTGGAGACTATCCAATCGGATCCACGAGCCAGTCAGGTAGCCATTTCACAAATCCAAGAATTTTCCTACAATATTGTGAAAGTGTGTGGTCGAAGATGACCGCTGTGATGATGTATTGAACAAGTCTTACAAGAATTCACTCTCAGCCTAGACTCTGCATCTGAGCCGGTCACGGTTCTCACCCTCCAGAAAACAGGTTATATGAACCGGTGTTTACTGAGGGACGCTGCCGGCGCGTTCCTCCATGCTGCCATAGTGACTTGAAAATGAAACGGCAGAAGAATTAATCCCTGTAATTCACTGGGACCCGTGAGTCACTGGGAGAGAATACTGAACCATCTGATCATTACTCTCACAACTTGTTTGCTGCCACAGCTGGAAAAAAAACTTCAAAACTGCTGTTAATATCGATGAACACGTCTATGCTTCATCAGAGACGTCAGAAGAAGCTTTGAACAGTTCTTTGCCTCACACTTGGGCTTTAGGCACAGCTGTGAACATCTGTCTTATCCAGACACCTGTTTCTTTAATAGATACAATGGGTTGTCAAAAGAAAGACTTTAGTAATTAAATGATACAAGACTGTATTCTTTGCCACTTCTTCTGCCACGCTCCTGCTGTGCTTCCTGTGCTGCACCTTCACTATGTCTCACTACTGAGACACATCGCTGTGTCCCATCGCTGGTAGTCCGCCATGTATCATCCCTACAGACTAGTGTCTTCAACACAAAATGCTGATTTGCTAATGATTCATCGATCTGTTAGGTGTCTGGGGCACGCTAGAGAGATAACGATGCTATCTATTGATAATTTAGGTATGAAAATAGTGAATCGGATATATCTGGATTATGTGCACATGAACACCTTTCTTTATCCGCCAGATATTTGTGTTATTCGACATTTTGTAAAAAAAATGTATCGACTAGAATGTTGACATTGAATTTGAAGCCCGAATTAGGTAATGCACTATGTGAGGCAACTACAGAGTTAAACGATTATATTACATAATTTTAGGTTCTTAATATTATGTCTAACAGCTTTTCCTTTCTTTTGCCAGTCTTCCCTCTCACCTCTCCCCCTCTCACCTCTCCTCTCTCACCTTTCCCATGTCCCTCTACCCTCGTCTCACACCACTCTCACTCTTCATATCCTCTCACGTCACCTCAGCCACTTAATCAAATTACATGACATTACTTATCTATGATCGACACTCGCAAAAAAAACAAGTTTAATATTTCTTTAAAAAAAATTCATAGGTACTCCGAATTACATTGAAAATTAAAACGGAATTTTGTGCTCTTGATTAGAGTCGATGTTATTGGAATTTGTGAGCATTATGAGTCGTCCTGCCTGAGAGACGGGTCAGGGTCTCCAAGATACGAACAGTTAACATAACACAATAGAAGATGAGGGAAGGTGGTACAGGTGGCATTATGGGGCACAACATTCACGTAAAAAAAAACTTGACTAACCAGATCCCAACGGGAGCAGGTCAGCTGTCGACCCAAGATTTATATATATATTCGTAGGCTTTGTAAGGGTTTCATAAACTTAAAATTTTGGTTAATTACCCAATGGTGATCAGATAAATGGTTGAGTGGATGAATGGTAGTATTCATATACTCATAATTATACGAGGGCCGAGTAAAAAATATATAGAAAACAAATGGAACTATAGTTCTAAGAACTCCATTCGCACCAGTTTGCCCAAACGGTTCCCCTTCGCCTGTGCTAAACCTGAACGTTGAGTCAGGCATGACTCCTGACGCTGGAACGGTCCAGACGACCTCTGTTTCGTAATGTTACGCCACACACTCTCACGGCTGTTTTTTTTTTGGGGGGACTAATATTTCCCTTGACCCCCCAGTGAGCAGCCCCACCAGACAACCGACTGTTCTGGTGGCTAATGTGTGTGTGTGTATATATATATATATATATATATATATATATATATATATATATATATATATATATATATATATATATATATATATATATATATATATATATATATATATATATATATATATATAAGCTTTGCCTAATAAGCAAAGTTTTCATGAATTGTTTTTCGACTATCTAACCTACCTAACTTTTTCGGCTACCTAACCTAACCTATAAAGATAGGTTAGGTTAGGTAGGGTTGGTTAGGTTCGGTCATATATCTACGTTAATTTTAACTCTAATAAAAAAAATTGACCTCATACATAATGAAATGGGTAGCTTTATCATTTCATAAGAAAAAAATTAGAAAAAATATATTAATTCAGGAAAACTTAGCTTATTAGGCAAATCGGGCCTTGCATAGTAGGCCGAGAAGTGCGTTCTGGCTACTAGGTACGACATATAATATATATATTATATATTATATATATATTATATATATACACACTAGAGGGATACCAGGCGGTGCCCGGGTCAGTGTCTCTTTCTCCCTATCTTCCTCGCCCTCTCCTTTTTTCTAATCTTCCCTCTCTCTTTACCTTCCCTCTCTGTCCCCCTTTTCCTCTCATCTTACATCTTCACTACACACTAATTTCTCTGTACTCTTTTCATCACTCTAACCCTCTTTCCTACTCACTGTTTATTAGCATTGACCCAAATGAATTCAGTTCATAGTTTTCCTGTAAATCATGAAACTGTGCGGGTAAACGGCGGGGGTAACTTTAAGGTTATATGGAAAACACATCCGCGAATTAATTTCAGACCTTATGAAAATCGGGGGTTAGGTTAGAGGCCTATATTCTTAAAACGTGGCACTGGAGCAGACCCCCTATCGGCCTATGTTGGTCCCATACCCCCCAGACCATTGCCCGGTCTGCGGGTAAGGGACCTTTTACCCCCCAGATAAGCAGACATTCTTATAGATAGATAGAAAGGTCTGACATTATAGATAATTTGTAGAGCAAAGACTCCTGCAGAGATGAATCAGGGTGATCCAGGATGATCCTGGATAAGCCAGGCTGAACATGGGTGAATCAGTCACGGTGATTCAGAATGGGCCAAGGTGAATCAGAGTGAGTCTCGGTGATCCAGAATGAGCCAAGGTGATCCAGGTTAAAGAGGAGTGAGCTAGGATGAGCTCAGTGTCAATGATTCCCAACAGCATCTCGCGCTTCCTGCAGATCTGTCAGAGGCTCTCGGTACACAGCGAACTATTGATCATTTGATCAACTGAATTCCGCTAAACTTAATATAGCGGCAACCGATAACAAAATTATAAGGGACCTCTTCAAATCATCTTGAAGACTTAGGCTTCTGCTCGAAGTATGTACCAGACGTATTTGAGCTTCGATGGCCTCAATTACAAACCAGTTGATGGATTTTTGGGGGGTCCTTTAATTCTGTTTATAGTGAAGTGTTTCGAACTGGGCGCTTTTCATGTGGCTTTTGTGAACTGAGAATTTTATCTTGAGCTGTTGTGAGGTGGAAGTTCTCTATGGAGCTCCTGTGAGCTAAACGTTTTGTATAGAGCTGTTGTGAGCTGGGAGTTTGGAGAAAGTGGAATACATCACAAAGCTTCCTTTGCTGTGGGAAGAAACTGACGTGGAAATGAGTTATTTCCACACAAAAACATTTAAGAGCAGGAATTTATTTAAGTACAAAACCTCGTGCAGAAAATGCTTCGAAAGATCTCCTATTGGCAGTTTTTTTTAACTGGAAGTTTTCCTTATTTTCACAATTTTCAACCCTCTTAACATACAGAATTTTCTGCAGAGAAACAGGACCAGTATTCAGGCTATTATCACTCAAGTTACAGGTAACTATACCCCACCAACACTTAACAATTGTCTAACATTAGATACTGCTCAAACAACTGTTGACAATGTTCGACCATTTTATTTAAGATAAAACTTTACTAGCAATAATATTAAATTAATAACTCAATTCGCTGTGTTGGTGGAAGTCTGTTTCAAACCATTGAGAGCACAAAGCATGTGTATTACAAAATTAATCTCTTTAAAATATAGATTAATCAGTAACATTAACTACTTGACCAGATTAAATTATCAGACAAGAGTATTATCTCCTCAACTAATTCTTTTTTTATCCTCTTAAAGCGATTACATTAATAAACCCAACAATACCTTGGGTTATATATTCCCTCAGTTTCATGTCAATATTCCCATCAAAGGCCGAGTTTAAAAGCTTTAAACTAATGATTAAGAAAAAGAAGTCACTGTTCGCAATCAAGAGATTGGTTCCATTATGACAGGATATCATCCCCTGACGAGCCATTATTTAAGACGCAGCTCTGAATATGTAGCTGAATATGTAGTGATGATTTGCGAAGATACGCATTAAGGAATATCTACATGAACTGGTTCTTAGAATGTTTGTTGAAGATTGTGATTTAATGTTATTTTTCTAAACAAAATTACAAAAATTAAGTGAATTTAATATTTTTGACTTTGACTAAACATTTGTTGGGAAGTGGGTGTTTAGGGCCGAGTCTAGGAGCTGATACTTTTGGAAAACAATTAAAACTTTAAGCTTCAGAAAAACTTTAAAAAGATTAACACCATAACTTATTGTGTGGTAGCCAAACTATGCTGGCTCATACTTCCGATAAAATCTGTTTAATCTATGCTTAGTTTATACCTATTACCTATCGTCTCAATATTAGGCCATTTCTCAATATTTAGATGACTGGACTCATTATTTGTACACTTTTAGGATTCAAACAAAGTCAAAAATATTAAATTCACTTAATAAACATAGATTCCCCCCACACACACATACGGTTGAGAGGCGGGACCAAAGAGCCAGAGCTCAACCCTCGCAAGCACAACTAGGTGAGTACATATAGCAACAAAATACCAGTGATGCCACCGCCTTCATACAATAACAGTTATCTCAATAATTCCCTGATTTATCTTATTCTATTTCACTATATACATATATCAGATACATGTATTTCATTTTACCTGCAAAGTCTTTACTGTGGACTTGACGTTTGGCTGGTGACGCGCATGAGGGAGAGGATTATAAGGCAAGTGAGTGACTGTAGCCAAATTCTTGTTTTAACCATTACTAAAATAGTCTGAAATATCCACATAAATGTTACTTTTCACTCTGGAAATCGTCATTCTTGTGGGTTTAGTTAATCCTTGCTGGCTGCATCTGGGATATTATGTCTGCGAACTGGACGATGTTCAGGTCTATCCTGGCCCCATGAAAGGAACGGGAGGATGTTCAGGTCTATCCTGGCCCCATGAAAGGAACAGGAGGATGTTCAGGTCTATCCTGAATCCATGAAAGGAACGGGACGATGTTCTAGCTTATCCTGAACCCTGATAAATGCACGAATTGTTTTTTTTTCGTTTCAGGCGCGTTGTTGTGCGGTATTCTCTGTATTACGTCAATATTCTATTAATTTCAGTTTGCGAGATGGAAGCATATTTTTAGTTCCTGTAATTACATAACGTATCGAAGTGTCCTGAAATCCACGAGTATATCTGATGATATAACTTTTTGGTTTTAGGGAAATTAGCAAGTGAAACTCATATACTTTATCACAGTGTGTAGTTTGCTTGACGTTTAATTAACTCGTCAAACGGTGGTAACAGGAACGGTAACGATGCCGATGTGGTATTAACCTCAGCCTTAAAAAACTGTCACACAACTCGAGGGAACAACATTATAAAGGAGAATAGTCTCCGTGGTGTAGTGGTAAGACACTCGCCTGGCGTTCCGCGAGCGCTATGTCATGGGTTCGTATCCTGGCCGGGGAGGATTTACTGGGCGCAATTCCTTAACTGTAGCCTCTGTTTAACGCAACAGTAAAATGTGTACTTGGATGAAAAAACGATTCTTCGCGGCGGGGATCGTATTCCAGGGACCTGCCCGAAACGCTACGCGTACTAGTGGCTGTACAAGAATGTAACAACTCTTGTATATATCTCAAAAAAAAAATATATAAGGCGTTACTAACCTTCTAATGACAGTTCTGTTATTTAGGGTTATTGATATGCCCAAATACCCCAATCCAATAATGGGGAGTTAGTGTTTCCTTTACTATATCACACACAGACGAAAGGATATTAAAATGATCTTTATACCCAGCAAGCCAACGAATATCTTATATTTCAGCTCATCCAAAGTTTCAACTTTACTGACATTCATCCCTACTGAAAATCCAGTTACTAGAATGCTTCATCAGGGCTCACTCATCACGTCAACTAGCATAGGTGATGCTAGTTGACCACCAGGTGGAGATAAGTTGTCTGGAGTTCTTTCATCTTCCTCAGTTTATTCATCATTACCCTTCATCTTTATTCATGCTTCGGGTTTGGAAGATTAGTAGACAACCTTCCCTTCATTTACTACGAAGTGGATTAGTGGGTTTATTTCGCTGCTCTGTGTGTGTGTGTGTGTGTGTGTGTGTGTGTGTGTGTGTGTGTGTGTGTGTGTGTGTGTGTGTGTGTGTGTGTGTGTGTGTGTGTGTGTGTGTGTATATATATATTATATATATATATATATATATATATATATATATATATATATATATATATATATATATATATATATATATATATATATATATATATAAATTAGGTGTTTATATTAATTCTGTTTAATGTTTTAAGGGATACTTGCTGGTTGTTCAGTAAGCTGTTGTGGTGGGCATAGCAACTCTTCCTGCTGTTGACAGACATCAGGCGCTGTATATAACCAGAACAAAGTAAGCGATACACTGTTCAAGAAAAACCTGAACCTAATCAGTTGTGTGTCATGGGTGGAGTTTTTCGTTCAGAAACTGAGGATGGGTGAAGGGGGGGGGGGTTGAGAGGAAGGGTTAATGTTTGATTAATGAGCATTTGACCAGTGTTGTTGAGGGTGTTTTGTACATTCAGGTGAAGCTGTTAACGAAGCCAAATGTGTTCTGGTGATTGGAAGCAGAAGTTTCTCTGGTGGGAGCGTCGGGTTATCTTGAGGTTATCTTGAGATGATTTCGGGGCTTTTTTTAGTGTTCCCGCGGCCTGGTTCTCGACCAGGCCTCCACCCCCAGGAAGCAGCCCGTGACAGCTGACTAACTCCCAGGTACCTATTTACTGCTAGGTAACAGGGGCATTCAGGGTGAAAGAAACTTTGCCCATTTGTTTCTGCCTCGTGCGGGAATCGAACCCGCGCCACAGAATTAAGAGTCCTGTGCACTATCTACCAGGCTACAAGGCTCCAAATATGGCGGAAATCATTCAGATATTCCGTCACGATGCTTATGGCATTTCCTTACTGTCAATCCCGAGGTATTTTACCGTTTCCCGAAATTAGATTTTCATTTTTTTACTTTAGGAAATACATGAGTTACTGCAGTGTTTGTGGTGGGAGAATCCTGTGACGAACACTCCTCTAGAAACAACTATTACTTGTAAAATTTACTCTGAAATCATATCTGCTTAATATCCGAACATTAATCTATTCGTGTAAGTTAGAATGTCTGTGTGTGTCTGTTAGAGGCTGGAGGCCAGACGCTTATGGCTAGCCTTACGAATTTTTAACAGTAATTGCTGTTGGATACATGCCCAACATGACCTTATTGGGATTTGCTTAAATGAAACGAGTGGCACTTGACAGTGCCAAAGTATTCCCTGCGACGAATTTTGCCGTGCCATATTAATTCGTCTTTGAAATATTAATTACAACATCTAACTATTAACAGCCTGTAATATGGGCCCGTGACGTCATAAACACCGGGTTCCAAACCACTCCATCCCACAATACTACTTGTTCCGCTGCCTCCCTAAGATCAGTCCTCCGGACATACCCTCCCGTACTCGCCTAGTTGTATTTGCGGGGGGGGGGTGAGCTTTGGCTCTTTGGTCCCGCCTCTCAACTGTCACTCAATCCCGTGTTATTGTAGGCGTGTCCATGCGGCCTTCAGACTGATACCGAGAGATAGAGATAAAGAGACAGTACCCAACAAGACCTCACTTCCCCTTTGACACTGATTGGTGGGCACTGATAAATTAGCACTGATGGGTGACCTCACACACGTATACAGTCGACCAGACACACACACACACACACACACACACACACACACACACACACACACACACACACACACACACACACACACACCAACCAGACTAAAGGTCAAGATGATGGACTGGCTAAGGTCTGAACTTTTAGCCCCCAGCGGGAGACATCACCTTCCTAACGCTTTCTCAACTTTTGATTCTAAGACCATTTGTTTGACGGTGAGTGTTGCGTGGTGGTCCTCGCGGAGAGCTCCCGCCTCGCTTGAGTGCTATCAGTGTGGTGCTGTGGTGGTGGTGCTTCTGCTGCAGTGGTTATCATGAAGTCTTAAAGCTTACCGAAACAGGTGTGTGATATCGTGACTGACCTGGTGTGAGTTACGAAGCCTACTCCGGGTGTTACAGGTCCAGATCTTCGTAAAAACTCACCTGACCTCCTCTGACTTTCTGGGGCCCCATGGTGGAGACTTGACGTTCAGTCGTATACCTGCAGCTTCAGACGGTTCAGTTATTGCGAGTCGTTACATTACAGATAATGGATATCTGTAATGGAACTTGAGAGAGATGATTTTGAGTGACAGAGGTGAATGTTAAAACGAGACCAGCCGTTGTTATCTTGAGATCTTGAGGTTACCTTGATGATTTCGGGGCTTAGTGCCCCCCCGCGGCCCGGTCCTCGACCAGGCCTCCACCCCAGGAAGCAGCCCGTGACAGCTGACTAACTACCAGGTACCTATTTATAGCTAGGTAACAGGGGCATCAGGGTGACAGGGTGAAAGAAACTCTGCCCATACTTTAGGCAAATGTGATAGGCAGTCTGCATTGGCAGACTCCGGATGCATTTTGGGGATATCAACACATTATCCGTCTCGAATGGTAAACTGTGAACTCAGGGTGACACATTTCGGATGCACCAACTTCGTCAATTAAGAGAAAGTAATGTCCCTTTTAAGGAAGGCCTTGGGGGGGGGGGGGGAGGGGAGGCAGACCCTGGCCCCGTTATTGTCCTTAAAATCAACTTTAAATCTGCAGAGTTTAATGATGCTGACCTAAAGCATTTATAGCCTTCGTCTTATAGACAATTGAACACCTTTTTGAAAATAAAAAGTGATTCTAATTCCGAACTAAACCACTGAAAGATGCTTCGATTGAGAGCCAAAAGCTTCAGATGTATATTGTCATTACGTCACTGAATGTTTCCTGCAGACAGCTCCCGCCAAACACACGACGAAACTGAGACGTTGCTACAACATTCGAACAAGTTATCACACCTAACAAGTTGTAACAACCAATATAGCAAGTTGTAACAACGTTCTAACACGTCATTAAAACGTTATACCAAGATGTAACAACATTATTACAAGTTGTAACAAGCGGAAAATAGGGACAGTTACGTTATGTGTTTACAAGGAGTGATGTCCATGTCAAGACCAGCTGAGATTCCTTTGACGTCACGTGTAAACACATCCCAACACAGCCACAGACTCTTCCCGTTCTCGCAAACATTTGCTGTTGAAATCATTGTGATGATTTACTCTGTAACTCGCGTGTCGCATCGTCTGATTCCGCCTAGATCCCATGATACATGTGATCTGAGAGGATGGCACCGGCTCAATTGTGTCAACAGTGTAGGCTTGTAGAGTCTTAAGCTGCCTCTGGATGCTGCACAGCGCCTCGGGTCAGTTTCCATTTACATCATTTCCTTCCCTTTTCCCCCCCGTCCCAGCCCAACCACTTGGGCTGGACGGTAGAACGACGGTGTCGCTTCATGCAGGTCGGCGTTCAATCCCCGACCGTCCAAGTGGTTGGGCACCATTCCTTTCCCCCATCCCCATCCCCAATCCTTATCCTGACCCCTTCCCAGTGCTACATAGTCGTAACGGCTTGACACGTTCCCTTCATAATTCCCTTCTCTATATATGCCTTCAATGACGAGATATAAGTACAGGAAATATTACCAATTAGAAATATTCATCTACGTTTCGAAATGAGCAAAGTCACTCGTTGAATATACAGTGAGTGAAAAAAATTGTAATTAAAAAATCGAAGATGATCAATTAAGCAGGCTTTGGAGAGCTCGTTTTCAAAATTATTGATTGAGTTTAGTTTTTTCTCCTCCTCCCCCCCCTCTCTGAGTCGCCCTAAGTCTCTCCTTCACCCTTCGTGGTTGACCTTTGACCTCAGAAACTCAGCCACTTCCTACTCTTACACGCACACGCACGCACGCACACACACACACACACACACACACACACACACACACACACACACACACACACACACACACACACACACACACACACGAAATAAACCCGAATTTCTGAGTTCAGGAGAAGAGTGCCACAGCAGCTATGCAACGTCCCCACGAAACTTGCAATGAGCACGTTCGAATCAGATGAAAATAGCTAATTCCTGATTAAACATCCTATACATAAACTTATTCTATACATAAGATAAACGTGGAAGGTTGATATGATACATAATGTTAGTCGTAAGGTTTATGTAAGTAATTACATTTATGCAATTGAGGCAGGTGGATAACGTTCCAACAGCTCTCTCATCCATCCACTATTATACTTCCCTCGGCTATACCTTCCACAGTCAGCTATACCTTCCTCAGACAGCTATACCTCCCGACAAGGTGGTGGTGGGGGAGGGAGAAGCAGAGGCGCTGCCTCAGGTGGTGGCATCAACCAGGACACTGTGAGGTCTGCAGGAAACGGGTATTGTGCCAGCAGACCAGCTCTAGCAGTTGTTTGACAGCTATTATAGGGTCGAGGTGGATCAAGGTTCAGGGTGTCGACCTGCTGGTGTCTGCTGTAATGTGTCAGGGTGTCGACCTGCTGGTATCGACCTGCTGGAGTCGACCTGCTGGTGTCTGCTGTGATGTGTTGACGTGCTGATGTCTGCTGTTTAAGTTTGAGTGTCGACCGTTCACAAGTTAGAACTGTAGTTCTGTACAAAGATCTGAAGTAATGTGAGGAGTCTATATTTTTCAATTTAATTCTGTCGTGTATATTGTCTATAATTACAATATTTTTTGTGAATTGTTGAATTGTCTTCATGTTTTAGTTGTCAATCGCTTGCTAAAATTAAAGTGTTGCATTCTTATGATGATTTACGTCGAAGTTGTCCACTTTTAAAGAAAATAATGGAACAATTATCTGTCACTTATACATATCGCACCTCATATTTTGTAGTTTGTTCTTGAGTGAGTAATTTGTAGACTTGTAATTTAAGGGGAATGTAATCTGCTAATTTTGTATATCAAACAGTGGCTAAGCTCGTCTCCTCTGCATTAGTCAACGTGTATTGACTAATTTGTCAATGACTGTATTAGTCATTGGGTCCTGTATTTTAACTTTGATTCTCACTACATGGGCGGCCCTTTCTCTCTTGAAGTGCCCTGAAGTGCCAATGCAAGTTTATAATGACTTATGATGACACTTCAGTTAATATTGTCGTTCTAGTATTTTTGTTTGTTCGAAAATTAAATTGTTCAATCTTGTTCGTACTTTGCCCTGTGGTCTTCTCTCGTGGTCGAATTTCAATTTTTGTTGTTTAGTTGAATGCTGACCACTATGTTCCTTTGAGTCAATATTAATGCAAAGACACAGAGCCGCTTGGGCTGGACGGTAGAACTTTTAGTTCCACAGTCTTTTAGAACTTTTAGAAGAACTTTTCTTCTAAAAGGTCTTTTAGAGTTCTTTTAGAAGAACTTTAGGTAGAACTTTTAGTTCTACCGTCTAGAGTGGTTTGGAACTGGACGGTAGGACGTTTCATGCAGAACAGACGGTCTGCATGAAACGGTCTCGTTTCATGCAGGTCGGCGTTCAATCCCAGACCATCCAAGTGGTTGGGCACCATTCCTTTCCCCCCGTCCCATCCCCAAATCCTTATCCTGACCCCTTCCCTGTGCTATATAGTCGTAATAGCTTGCCGCTTTCCCCTCGTAGTTCCCTTCCCTCTAATAGATTTTCCTCTAGATATAATTTCTCTCCTAACAGATTAACAGGTTAATTATGCAGGATTTTGCTAATCTGTGAGCTCACGTGAGTGGAGAAAGTATCCCAGAGATCCGGGTCGTGGTTCAAGGTCACCTTGCCAGTCAAAAGAACTGTTATGTGGGATCTTAATATTAGGAAACAGCTTCGAGAAGCTCATTTGATTCCTCTCTTTTTTGACGAAAAGTAGAAGCGTTAATAAGAAATTAGTTTTTCAATATATGCAAATTTTCTGTCTGCTCGTTACCTGAGAATCATTTGGGCGTTCGGAAGGTGATTATCAGGTGAAAACGCCTAAATGGCTGTACTGCTGTAAGGTGGTCGGTACAGCTGGTCGGTACAGCTGGTCGGTACAGCCAGGACGTCACTGTACCGGCTACATCAGGTGAATGGGTCTTGGCATTGGAGTAATTTGTTCAGCGAGGCTCTCCCTATTACTGTCTAGCTCTCCCCCATTACTGACTTGACTCTTCCCCATTCTATATATCACCAATATTAGTAATAATAGATACAAACCAATTTTATGTGTTTACATTAAACAGCTCCAAATGAATAAATACGAAAATGATCCAATAATTTACACCAGAAGAACATTTACACTACATACAGCGATTATTAAAGAGCAATAATTGTAAACAATAATTGTAAACAATGTGAACATTGCTGGTCTGTTTGAAGGTGAGGAACATGAGTGTATTGTGTTGTTACTTGACTTTGTTTGTGTTTACTGAACCCCCTTTTTTTTGTTTAGCTTTTAATCATTATATAAATGTAGTGAGGAAAGATTAGCGTGAGAGTAGGGAGGATCAAATTAAGCTTAGGAGGTACTGATTGCTTTGTAGTTTTAAGCGAGCGGGGGGAGGGGGGTTTGAGTGTGAGTTTTTGTGTGCGAGTGTGAGTTTTTGAGTGTGTGTGAAGAGTGAACTATTCCTTCTTAAGAGTCAAGAAAAGCAGTTGAAGCTTTCTACCTCTTCTTCTCAAGTGTAAGTGTCTGAGAAAGTGGCAGTTGCCTCTGAGGGTCCCAGACTGTCCTTAAAGACCAGCGAGTTGTATGGGGTCCACAGGTGACAACGTGGTTGTATGGGGTCCACAGGTGAGAACGTGGTTGTATGGGGTCCACAGGTGAGAACGTGGTTGTATGGGGTCCACAGGTGAGAACGTGGTTGTATGGGGTCCACAGGTGAGAACGTGGTTGTATGGGGTCCACAGGTGAGAACGTGGTTGTATGGGGTCCACAGGTGAGAACGTGGTTGTATGGGGTCCACAGGTGAGAACGTGGTTGTATGGGGTCCACAGGTGACAACGTGGTTGTATGGGGTCCACAGGTGACAACGTGGTTGTATGGGGTCCACAGGTGACAACGTGGTTGTATGGGGTCCACAGGTGAGAACGTGGTTTATGGGATCCACAGGCAACAACACAGTATAAAACAAGGGGGTGAATGAGACACAAAGGGTTGAAACCACTGACTATTGAACCAGCAGCAGGAGGAACGCGTTCTTCTGACCACACCAAACACGCGATGCTGTGTGGAGATCCTCGAGGTTCTCCTGACTAGTGTCTTCCATCTTGTCTTCTGCGTATAATGGATCTGTCGTCTGGTCGTTTTCCTGGAGTAATTGTCGTGAGAGGGTCTTGGGAGGCACACACACACACACTCCCTCCTCTAACTTGTCCAGCTGTGACGGGTTACATATCCTCTCGTTGTGTCCGGTGTCCAGCCACTTGTCCTACCTGGACACTGATGATCACACAAGCTGTTGTCGTTCTGGTAGTGTGTGTGTGTGTGTGTGTGTGTGTGGTGGAGGGTGGTGGTGGTGATGTCGTGGTTGTGAATACGGCGGTAGAACTATGGTGGTGATGGTGCAGATGGTGGTTGCGCAACGGTGATAGTGGTGTAGTGATGGTGTTTCAAATGTAGCGATAAACACAGGTATGCTGGCTTAGCTCTTTCTCCTAGTAGGTTGTGTTTATTACCTATTCTCCTGTCTTGCTTAACAGGTTCGACACACGTGGTTCTTCTTGCTCACTCAAGTGTTCAAATTCCTCCTTAAAACCGTCAGTTTTATATCACAGTTGAGCCGTGTAAGGTTCAGCCTGTAAACCTGCCCCCCTTGTTTTATTAAGCCGTCTCGTTAACATTATTGTTTACGTGTTTTATCACCTGCATATATAACCTGCCACCGCTTGTCCCAGGTCCATGTTGCAGCAGGTAGGTGATTAATGTCTCTCTCTCTCTCTCTCTCTCTCTCTCTCTCTCTCTCTCTCTCTCTCTCTCTCTCTCTCTCTCTCTCTCTCTCTCTCTCTCTCTCTCTCTCTCTCTCTGAGGGCTCTGGTAAGGGCCAAATTACCAGTGAGATTCAAGTTACCTTAGCTGAGACGACAATAAGGGTGCCTGTAGAGGAAGGGGGTGCCATGGGGGGTGGCACCCAGTGCCCTTCCCCACCAACTTGTGTGCCGTGCCGACCCTCATTTACCAAGTGTGCCAATTAGCCTGCGGTTGTGGCTCGGCCCCTGGCCCTGCCCTTTGTCCTCGCCAGATGCGGCGAGAGGGGGGCGAACGGCCTTGTTATCTCTTGGTTGCTTGTTAGCTGCATAGAAAACTCACAACTGTTAAATAAGAGTGAGAGGCTTCAGAGAGGAGTCGTTGGCGTGCGGAGTCGTTCCCCATTCACGCCCCCTACGACCCCTAGTCCTTGTTCCATAGCCACACAAGCACTGGCCTTGTGGTGGTCGGGAAACAAGAGTTACTGGAAAAGTTGGAGAGACAGGCAGGAGTAACAGGTAAGGTACTCCAGTGGATAAGGGAGTGCCTAAACAACAGGAAGCAGAGAGTTACTGTGAGGGGTGAGACCTCAGATTGGTGTGATGTCAGCAGCGGAGTCCCACAGGGTACTTAACTAGGACCTATCTTGTTTCTGATATATGGGAATGATCTCCCAGATGATATAGACTCGTTCCTCTCTGACGATGCTTGAATTATGATAAGAATTAAGACAGATGAGGACAGCAAGATACTATAAGACGACCTACACAAACTGAAGGAATGGTCCAACAAATTGCTGCTAGAGTTTAACTCAAACAAGTGTAAAGTAATGAAAGTAGGTGTATGGAGCAGGAGGCCCAGTTACAAGATACCATTTGGGAGATGAAAAACCTTCAAAATTCAGGAAAAAGGAAAGATCTGGAGGCTGATATAACGCCGGACCTGTCCCCTAAAGCCCACATCTAAAGGATATCATCAGAGACATATACCTGGTTGGCTAATATAAGAACTGACTAGAAACTTATTTAAGGAATCATTTAGAACATTGTATGGCACATATGTCAGACCAGCATTAGAGAATGCAGCGCCAACGTGAAGTGCTTATAAGGACTTTTTTTTGAGATATATACAAGAGTTGTTACATTCTTGTACAGCCACTAGTACGCGTAGCGTTTCGGGCAGGTCCCTGGAATACGATCCCCGCCGCGAAGAATCGTTTTTACAACCAAGTACACATTTTACTGTTGAGTTAAACAGAGGCTACAGTTAAGGATTTGCGCCCAGTAAATCCTCCCCGGCCAGGATACGAACCCATGACAAAGCGCTCGCGGAACGCCAGGCGAGTGTCTTACCACTACACCACGGAGACTTCAAAATAAATTCTCCCCACCAATCTACCTTGTCTACTCTCTCCTCCACCCCCCACCAATCTACCTTGTCTACTGTCTTCTCCACCCCCACCAATCTACCTTATCTACCCTCCTCCACCTTCCCCCCCATTCAACTAACCAGTGATGCCACCCCCCCCCCTCCCCAAGTGGGAACCAGAAATAAGGTCTAATTTAAAAGCCTTAGCAGGTATGTACAGCGAGTCGACCTCTTCCTTCAGGTGTATAGCTTCTCCGGGTGAAGGAACACGTAGAATTCTAACGATAATTACAAGGAGGACATCTCGCATCTCATTCTCAGAGTTTCAAAGATATGACAACAAGAGAGAACGAAAACAATAGTACAAGGAGAAAGCAACCCTGCGCACGACTCTCGTACGTATTGCAAGGGAGAAATAAGAGTTAGAATCGCGTGCAGGGACGAGCAGACTCGGCCCCACGTAGTGGTTAATTAACAGGGCCAGAATTTCATGTTCGACTGGTTCGCAATAGAATCTGGTCTTTTGATGCTGGTGAGGTGGTTGACGGAGGGCCAGTCGGAGGATGGGGGAGGTTTGGGGGGTCATGGGGTCGTAGGGGAGGTGTGGGGGTCGTGGGGGAAAGGTGTGGGGTCGTGCGGGAGGTGTGGGGTGGTGTCGTCACGTAAATTGCCCCACAGGTATACTGCTATGGGGAAGAACCAGGAAGAAGGGAAGCGGTGGTAGGGAAGGGAAGGGGGGGTTGAGAGAGAAGGGGTGGTGAAGAAGAGGGGGGAAGCGGTAGAAATGGTGAGGGAGTTGGGGTAGGGAAGAGGATGGGGAAATGGAAAAGGGGGGCCAAGAACGGAAGGGGTTAGAGATAAGGGAGGGGGAAGAACATGGTGGATATGGGGAGAGGGATAGGAGAATGGTGGAAAGGAAGGGAAACAAACAGAATAGTTTTATAAAGAAATGATAACATTTACTCATTCTGAAAAGCACAGACATGAGATTTTGAAAAAAAGGAAGCTGATGAAGGCAGCCAGGCCTCATCAACACAGGTCAAATGTTCGTTAACCTAACCATCAAACACCCTGTTTACGAGTGACAAACCACTCGACTCTCATGTTTTCTTAAACGCTCTCTAACTGTAATTGAATCCTGTTAACTGTTTCACCCACGTACAGTTAACATTGCTAACAGCTGTTCATAATTGAACATAATTGCTAACAGAACTAAAAACACCTAAACTAACTTAGATCAAACTATAATTATTCTCAACTGAAATGAGTTTTCATTTTAGGAACTAATTATCATTAGGTCATGATACTCTTTCAAATCATTTATGAGTAGTTCTGACATCTTAATTACATAGTTTAGCTCGTCAACTTATTTTTATTTCCTCGGTTGTATAATCTAATCTAATTTACTCCTGGTTCTGACAGTAAAATTTAATCCAGGTCACCGATTTTAAATTGTCTTGCGATGGTCTTTCTGCCACATTGTTCCTTCATCTTTTTGCTTGGACTGGCTGGTACACCGATGGCCTTGCTTCTTGCAGGTTCGATCCCCGATGGTGCTAAAGTGAGTAGGCACCATTCCTTCACTCCGTCCTCATGTCCCTCATATTAAATGATTGAAAGGATCTTTCCACATCAATTTCATTTTCAAGACAGTGTACATTTAAAAAAAAAAACTGATGTTGAAAGGGATAATGACATGCTGGAGTAATTTGCGGGTTAGAATGGTAGTTGCTTAGCTCTTTGATCACTTCAGGGATTTCAGGGATCAAGCTCTTTGATCACTTCAGGGATTTCAGGGATCAAGCTCTTTGATCACTTCAGGGATTTCAGGGATCAAGCTCTTTGATCACTTCAGGGATTTCAGGGATCAAGCTCTTTGATCACTTCAGGGATTTCAGGGATCAAGCTCTTTGATCACTTCAGGGATTTCAGGGATCAAGCTCTTTGATCACTTCAGGGATTTCAGGGATCAAGCTCTTTGATCACTTCAGGGATTTCAGGGATCAAGCTCTTTGATCACTTCAGGGATTTCAGGGATCAAGCTCTTTGATCACTTCAGGGATTTCAGGGATCAAGCTCTTTGATCACTTCAGGGATTTCAGGGATCAAGCTCTTTGATCACTTCAGGGATTTCATTGTTTGTTCTTGTTTTCTCTCTTGTTTCCATTTTTGGAGTGTTTTTCTAAATTCCTCATCACAATTGTCAACTAATCTATATATATATAATTGTTATAATTTCCTTTCCTGGCAGAGTAACTGCATTATCAGCATCTTAAATTAGATATATTTCAGACACTCCTTTCACACACAGTATTAACATTTGCAATATTTTCATTTTAACCACCAACACGAACTCTCTGTATGTTAAGCAGCCTTTGGAGTTTAACATGACTCTTACATACTCTTACATTAATATATATAATCAGCCCATCGTTACACCTTTAACTCTTACATGTTCTACTTCCTGAATATAACCTTTTTTGCAATATTTAATAACATTCCAGCAACATTCTCTAGACATTTTTTATTTCCCTTTATTTCTTCAATCTCAGGTGTTTCTCTTATCTGTGTCAGCGGAACTATCTGTTCAACACAAGCCTTTCCACGATGGAACCCACCTCGTTTAACCACTTGGACTGGATGGGTCAGCGACAGCCTCGCTTCTTGCAGGCCGGGGTTCAATCCCCGATAACCCAAGTTTCATCGGGGATTGAATACCCTGAGGAATACTTAATAGTGTTATCTCCTGATAATTATCGTAAATACTCTTGCTTACCACTGATGAAATTTTCAGTTATATTTTTTCACTCCTCCAATTCTAATCACAAAATTTCTGGTAAGCTTTCTAAAAAATTCCCATTTTTGTTTTTCGTTGATGAGTGGTCTACGTCCACGGCTCATATCCGAGGGTCCTGAGTTCAATATCCGGCCAGGACCGAAACAGGTGGGCACGTTTCCATTCACCTGGTGCACATCTTCACCTAGAAGTAACACAGGTTTTCGGGAGTTAGGTAACTGGGAAAATAGGTTACCGGGTTGTAACCTGGGCAAGGGTCAGTAGTTGGCCTAGACCTTTGGAGGGGGGGGGGGAGCTGGATAAGCCTAAATACAGTCTACCTGTCCCTCGACAGCTGAAATATTGCATTGTTACCTGTACCTCTTGAATACACCTGTAGTTTCGTAGAGTATTTCTCTTTCATTGAAGATAAATACTCTACGAATCTTAAGGGATTCTCTCCTGAATAATATTTTAACACAATACAAAAATATTATTGCATTTTCAATTCTTTCAGCATTTCCATCCATCTGATGATCCGAGTGTTCTCCTCACTAATGTTCACTTCTTCACAAAATAACATTTGGTTATTTTTCAATTGATATTTTCATTGGCTATTCCCTGTGCTGCACTTTTAAACTTCTTTCCAAAATATCTTCCTGTTCTCTGAAAACTGTTCCTTTTTACTTTCTTCTAAGCTGCTCATTTCATCTGCTTAACTATTTTTTTTACATATTTATAACTTTGTTCTCCTATTTTCTCGTCTCTCTTCACTGTGAATCTAAAGAATCCATTTATTTTTCTGGTCATCAAGGTGTTTTCTTGTTCCCACCTGTGTTTCTCTAAGCACTTTATCTTTATCTTTTAGTGCTCATCGTCCAACTGTTTCTTGCAGCTTCTTGTGTGGAATGATATCATGTATATCTTGATGAAGCACTGTCATCCATTTGACACTGAAACTGGACTTCTATGAGATGATATCATGTTATGATATCCAGAGGATTAGTAAATCTGGATATCATAAGAACATAAGAATGAAAGTAACTGCAGAAGGCCTATTGATCCATACGAGACAGCTCCTATTTATTTCCACCCAAATCTCATTATATATTTATGTCTAACCTACGCTTGAAACAATCAAGGGATCTATCCATCTAGCCTCGTTTGTATCACATATTATACATGTATTAATACATGGAATCAGTGTTTGTACCATTTCTCTTTACGCGTTGTTCAGGTATATTTACGAGTATGTATATCCGTAGGTTTAAAATGTGTTATTTATAATAAATAACTTTTATGGCGCATATCCTACAAACTGTATTCTTGCCAAGTGATGTATACACATCAGACACCCATGCATGTATACACTGCAGATACTCACACTCGTACACAGCAGACACCCACACACATGTACACATAGCAGACACTTACACATGTACACACAGCAGACTCTCACGCATATACACACAGCAAACACTCTCACATATACACACAGGCGGGACCAAAGAGCCAGAGCTCAACCCCCGCAAACACAACTAGGCGAGTACAGCAGACACCCATATACACACAGCAGCCACCCACAAGCATGTACACATAGCAAACATTAACGCATGTACACACAGCAGACACACACACATACACACAGCAGACGTCACTCAGGGACCATCTCTATCTTAATGTTCCTGTCCTCCATAAAGATTATGAGGTAGCTGTTTATTATGAGGTCTCTCATTCTATACATTTCTCCTCAATGTTCTTGTCATTTTACCCAGAGACACAAGTTGCTTGAGCTGCGTCGTAAGTATTAATTCATTGCCCCATACTACTCCTCATTTAGTAAACTGTCTACGTCCTACTTCTCTCATTCTCCCTTTTGTTTTTTTGCAGTTATAATCTCCCTATTCTTCTTTCTTACTTCATCTAAGCTTCTCACACAAAAGGCAAGAACGTCAAGCGTTTTTTCCATTAAGAATATTCCCTATTTCTACCATGAATATCGATTCAGGGTGAGCTAATGGTCCTGGAAGGACCGAAACGTCGTCAGTTCCTTAATTTTCAGAGGTGTGGTTGGTGGTTTGAGTGTCGTCTACCCTTGTTTGGTCTTCATTTATTCAAACTTGAATTCCACACAGCCATTAGAGCCGGCTTTTGTGTTCTTGTCCCCCGGAACAGGCAGACATCAGAGGTCCGGTGCCTGGTCTGTCCTCCCTTATGGGGGATTTTGGAAGACGACTCTACTTTAGCCTACCCATTTTATTTTTGTTTGGTAGGGAGTCTGGGAAGGGTTTACAACCCATAGTCGAAAGCGATGGGGGTGAGTAATGGGGTAACCATATCCCCATACCTGTTGTTATCCAACAAAAGTCAGCCCTCAGATATATTAGAGAAGTCAGCCCTCTGTTGACCAGACCACACACTAGGTGAAGGGACGACGACGTTTCGGTCCGTCCTGGACTATTCTCAAGTCCATTGTGAGTGGTCCAGGACAGACCGAAACGTCGTCGAACCTTCACCTTCTAGTGTGTGGTCTGGTCAACATACTTTAGCCACGTTGACTCATCACCTGCTAGTCAGCCCTCTTATTCATAAGAAAAGTCAGCCCTCAGCTTCATAACAAAAGTCACCCTTTAAATTCATAGGAAAACCTCATTTCAGGCAACACATTTTCACCCTTATCGAAATCTTTTAAATTTATCCACACACATTATGTGCACTCTATATCAAAATAGATTAATGCTGAGCCAATTTAAATATAAAACTTTTTGCAAAGGGATTTTCCAGCCAACAGAATATAAAAAGAAAGTTTATCTATAATATTCCCTCGAGTGTGACTCAGTACTTTCAAATAACAAATCTATAAAAAAAAAGTTTGGAAATATGGAGTTGCTTTTCACATTAAATAAAGAGTTGTTCAGCATTTAATCTTCTCTAAGGAAATACAAAAAGAGTTACTTTAATTGTCTAATAAATATTTTCCATTTTGTCTCTACTTACACTACTAATTATGTTTTATTGTTGTGATAGCAATATTAATTAAGCGGTAACTGATTATAAAATGCAAAGGGGTCTTATAGCCATTTTACCTTATTTTGCAAGATTTTGTAATATTACATTTCTGCTCTAAATGTCCATTACATCCTGTAATCAATTTACCCATTGCAAAATAGGTATCAGCTCAACTGTTGATGAAATGTTATATACGATCTTGCTCTAGAACTAACTTGATTTCGTGTTCTCGGTATTTTCCATTGAGTTTACTATTTAATTTCATTCTTTAGTGTTTCCTCAGCCACGGTCACTGTCTCTAAAGCAGGTCTCCCAAACTTTGCTACCTTGCTTGATGAAAGTTAGACCTGCACTTTCTTATTATAAACGGGTAACTATACCAGTGAGGAAATACATTAAGTTTACTGAATACCATTCCGTACCATTGCTAATTGACAAGATGTGCGCTGATTTCTTAATCTGTTGATTAGACCACACACTAGAAGGTGAAGGGACGACGACGTTTCGGTCCATCCTGGACCATTCTCAAGTCGATTGAGAATGTTCCAGGACGGACCGAAACGTCATCGTCCCTTCACCTTCTAGTGTGTGGTCAAATCAACATTCTTCAGCCACGTTATTGTGACTCATCGCCTGTATTTCTTAATCTGTTCGTATGGTTTCACAGCCACATTGTTGTAAACACTACTTTGATCATTATAGGTCATTCGAATGACACGAACATCGAAATTGTTCCGTTCGTGTAAAGGAAAAAAAGTTTCCTGTTGCAACATGTTACACATTTTGTGGTTTATTCTTGAGGGAAAGAACATAAGTCTGGTGAACCCCCAGAGACCAGCAACATCTCGTCTGTACACAAATAAACCACAGCAACATGACTGGGAACCAGCTCGATGCCTCCAAATTCCTCACAGGTTACACATCCATTGGTTCGATCCCACCGCTCAACACCAAAGATTTTATTATCATTATTAATCTGAATTTACTCATTTAGTCCAATATAATATTGATATTTTTGCAATATGTACGGGAAGCTGGTGTGGATTGCTGTGCACATGTGCTAGCAAGATTAATGAGAGATACTTGCCATTGATATGATCTCTAAATGACGAGAAAATCATATTGCAAATCCCTGACCCTTGTCTGCTTGCGATCCTTCATGATGATTGGGATTTTTTCTGATACCTTTGTGATGGTCAAGTGGGATTTATATCTCTTAAATCCCAACGTGCCTGCCGTTGTATATCTGTAGTGATAACGTAATTTAATGTATTGACATTAAATTTATTTAATTTATTTTTAATTTATCTCTCATATCATGGTAGTCTTCGTTTAATTGCCCCTAACTGCTCAATCACCACTCTTCTGTCTTCTGTCAATACATCATTCTTTATCCTTCTTCTGTCAATACATCCTTCTGTCAATGGACCACTTCAAATTTATGAAGTGTCGCTGAAACTGCTGTGGAATCATTTAGGATAGAACTAAATAAGTTTCTGTTGGGATTACCGGATCTGCCAGGCTGTTATAGATATGTGGGCTTTTGGGCTATGATGACAAACAGCATTCAACACCAGGCAATCGCTAGGAAATGCTGGCTACTAGCCAAGCTGCTGAAGTAGAAAACTCTTGAAATCATCAACGGGTAAACAACAGGTTATCTTAACTATAGGATTTGTATTCTGTAACTTAACAGAATAAAACTTGTCTCTGTATCTGTATCTCTCTCTCTCTCTCTCTCTCTCTCTCTCGCTCTCTCTCTCGCTCTCTCTTATAAAAAAATTGCCTAATGTACAGGTGATCGCTGGTGAGAGAACCTAAGTGTTGTTAAATTCTAAGGAATAAAATAGTTCCCCTAAAATTAGTTTTGAAAACTTTGCTTTGAATATACTTGGTAACGGCAGGCAGTGCCAGCAATCGTCCTAGGGGACGGGGGAGTGATTATGACCCTGGCACGCTGTTCCCTTTTTAAATTCTGGCAATTCCGTCTAGCCTATGATCAACCCATACCCCAGACCAGTCCCTCTGCCAATTTTGGTGAGGCTAAACCAAGGCGTTTGGCCTCCAACTTTGGACTAACAGACAATCACTCCTATAGTATAAATATATGTATACAGTATATATATGTATATATATTGCAAGATTACATAGACGTGAGAGGGATCCCGAGGAAATTGAAGCTTACTTCAAATATTTTCTCTGTGATATAAAGTGAAGCTCGCAGGCAAGTTTCCGTTGATTTAGACGAGTATAATAAATACTTAGAAAGGGGAACATCGTTGCCGGGGGAGGGGGAAGTTGCCAGCTACAGGTGAGGGTGAGGGGGAGGGGGAGTTGCCAGCTACAGGTGAGGGGGAGTTGCCACCTACAGGTGAGGGGGAGTTACCAGCTACAGGTGAGGGTGAGGGGGGAGTTGCCAGCCAAAGGTGAGGATGAAGGGGGAGTTGCCAGCCAAAGGTGAGGATGAGGGGGCAATTGCCAGCCACAGGTGAGGGGTGAGGGGGAGTTGCCAGCCACAGGTGAGGGGGAGTTGCCAGCCACAGGTGAGTGTGAGGGGGGAATTGCCAGCCACAGGTGAGGTGTGAGGGGGGAGTTGCCAGCCACAGGTGAGGTGTGAGGGGGGAGTTGCCAGCCACAGGTGAGGTGTGAGGGGGGAGTTGCCAGCCACAGGTGAGGTGTGAGGGGGGAGTTGCCAGCCACAGGTGAGGTGTGAGGGGGGAGTTGTCAGCCACAGGTGAGGTGTGAGGGGGGAGTTGCCAGCCACAGGTGAGGTGTGAGGGGGGAGTTGCCAGCCACAGGTGAGGTGTGAGGGGGGAGTTGCCAGCCACAGGTGAGGTGTGAGGGGGGAGTTGCCAGCCACAGGTGAGGTGTGAGGGGGGAGTTGCCAGCCACAGGTGAGGTGTGAGGGGGGAGTTGCCAGCCATAGGTGAGGTGTGAGGGGGGAGTTGCCAGCCACAGGTGAGGTGTGAGGGGAGAGTTGCCAGCTACAGGTGAAGGGGCCAAGTTGCCAGCTACAGGTGAGGGGCCAAGTTGCCAGCTACAGGTGAAGGTCAGGGCGGCGCTGCAATAGCTAGAAAAACTAGGTATATCAACAAGGGAACACTGGAGCAGAGCGGATTGTGAAAGGCAAAAGGGGGTAAATGGAAAGGATTGAGGTAAAAAGTAAAGGATTTAGAACGAAATTGGCAGACGAAGGGATTCTATACTCTCACGTGGTTATAGGCCACGGGGTGAGGGGGCGCCACGGGGTGTCAGGGCCACAGGGGTGACAGGGCCACGGAGTGAGGGGGCGCCACGGGGCTGGTTCTACCACTACAATCAGTATTTAATTATGCAAACTTATGCAAACTTATATTTAATTATGCAAACATATTTGTATAAATATTTTTATTATAATTTTTGCATATACCTTTTTCTCTTACCGGCTCTTTGCCTCATTCTTCTTGTATATTCCCTGAGCCACCTCTTGGGTGATCTTGAGGTTATCTTGAGATGATTTAGTGTTTAGGACCGGGCTTAGTGTTCCCACGGCCCGGTCCTCGACCAGGCCTTCATCCCCAGGAAGCAGCCCGTAGCAGCTGTCTAACTCCCAGGTACCTATTTACTGCTAGGTAACAGGGGTGAAAGAAACATTTTGCCCTTTTGTCTCCGCCTCCACCGGGGATCGAACCCGGAACCTGAGGACTAGGAATCCGAAGCGCTGTCCACCCAGCTGTCAGGCGCCCATCCTTAATCTGTCTTAATCCTTAATGGGTGCCTTAATCTCTCTTAAGAGGCTTAATCTCTTAATCTCTATTGAGGCTTAATCTCCAATCAAATCTCTCTCCCAATCGCATATGACTTGATAAGGGTTCAGGACGGACCGAAACGTCGTCGTCTCTTTATTTTCTGGTTGGTAGTTTGGTCGTTATATTTATTTGTTAAGATCTGAAACCTATGTTTATGGGTAGGACGAAACGTCCACCAGACTGTGCGACACAGTGGTTGCCAGGATAAGGTTGGGTTACCGTTACCTGTGGCAGGGGGTGCTGCCGTTACCTGTGGCAGGGGGGTGCTACCGTTACCTGTGGCAGGGGGTGCTACCGTTACCTGTGGCAGGGGGGGTGCTGCCGTTACCAGTGGCAGGTGGCTACCGTTACCAGTGGCAGGTGGCTACCGTTACCTGTGGCAGGGGGGGTCTGCTACCGTTACCTGTGGCAGGGGGGGGGTGCTACCGTTACCTGTGGCAGGTGGCTACCGTTACCTGTGGCAGGGGGAGGGTGCTACCGTTACCTGTGGCAGGGGGAGGGTGCTACCGTTACCTGTGGCAGGGGGGGGTGCTACCGTTACCTGTGACAGGGGGGGGGTGCTACCGTTACCTGTGGCAGGGGGGGGTGCTACCGTTACCTGTGGCAGGGGGGGGTGCTACCGTTACCTGTGGCAGGGGGGGTGCTACCGTTACCTGTGGCAGGGGGGGGTGCTACCGTTACCTGTGGCAGGGGGGGGTGCTACCGTTACCTGTGGCAGGGGGGGTGCTACCGTTACCTGTGGCAGGGGGGGGTGCTACCGTTACCTGTGGCAGGGGGGCTGCTACCGTTACCTGTGGCAGGGGGGGGGGTGCTACCGTTACCTGTGGCAGGGGGGCTGCTACCGTTACCTGTGGCAGGGGGGCTGCTACCGTTACCTGTGGCAGGGGGGCTGCTACCGTTACCTGTGGCAGGGGGGCTGCTACCGTTACCTGTGGCAGGGGGGCTGCTACCGTTACCTGTGGCAGGGGGGTGCTACCGTTACCTGTGGCAGGGGGGTGCTACCGTTACCTGTGGCAGGGGGCTGCTGATGACGAATATCCCAACCCCGAGTATTCCATGCGTAAACTTAATGAGTTTGTGTAAACTCGGTCATGAGTGCACGATAGCAGGACTAAAGTCTCCTGCTAAAGATAGCAGGAAGTGCTCGTGCACAAGAAGTATTTAAGATAAATTCTCCTCAACAAATACGTTCGTTCAAAAGTTCGTTCACGTAAGATCGTTCAAAAATGAGTGGCACATTTTTGTTATAATTACCAAATGATGCCATATCTCTCTTGCATAGCACCAATCGTTCTCAATGAGGCGATTGCCACGGCAATCGATTATTTCTCTAATCAATTATGGGATTAGAAAATTTCTCCAGCACCCGACTCCATATGAATACTCACACTAACCCATGGGTCACTTTTCCCCAGTCCTGTCTAGTCCAAGCTAATCCAAAAATTCATCCGTCAATTTTTAACATATTGGGCATCCAAAATCCGATTTTTATCGTACGTAAATTGATATTGTATAATATTATGTATCATTGTGCATTGGTTAGGCGTCTATAGGTTCTGCTTGTAATTGTTATATTGTAGAGAGGTGGGATTCGAGCAGAGGCCGTGAGCGAAGCACTTTTTGAGAAATGTTCGAAGGTCATCAGTTGTGAGTCGTGTGTGTGTGTGTGTGTGGGTGTGTGTGTGTGGGTGTGTGTGTGTGGGTGTGTGTGTGTGGGTGTGTGTGTGTGGGTGTGTGTGTGTGGGTGTGTGTGTGTGGGTGTGTGTGTGTGTGGGTGTGTGTGTGTGGGTGTGTGTGTGTGGGTGTGTGTGTGTGTGGGTGTGTGTGTGTGTGTGTGTGTGGGTGTGGGTGTAAATTCTTTCTCAGTCAAAATCAAGGGGGTTCGGCAGGTAGATTAACGAGAAATTAGCGTTTTTTGATGAGGACGTCGAGCTGTTAGTAGGAGATAATTAGCTTCCCCGTCAATTTGAGGCTGTAGTTAGCGTGTAGATGGAAATGTTTGACTGTACTTGAGTAAATGCTGATAACGTCCGCAATAACTCGCTTCCAACAAGCCGTTCACTGGATCTGTCTTCATTCTAGAATTTAGTGATAAAACAAACTTTATTGCAGTCGTAAAGTCATTCACACACACTTGTAAGGGCGCAGGTGCTCACGAAGCTCCCCTTATTAATAATAATAATATTTTATTTAGGAAACATACATACATAGATGCAGAATTACAAACATTCTGTTTATAGATAGGGCTAGTACATACAATACCTAAAGCCACTAATATTGTTGGTGTTTGAATGCATACAGGTTCGGACTTAACACGGAGAGGAATAATATCACTACCACACACACACACACACACACACACACACACACACACACACACACACATACACACACACACACAGGGCCGTGACGGCTGAGTGAACAGCGCTCGGTATTCGTAGTCCTAGGGTCCGGGGATCGATCCCCGGCGGAGGCGGAAACAAATGGGCAGAGTTTCTTTCACCCTAATGCCCCCCCTGTTCAACTAGCAGTAAATAGGTACCTGGGAGTTAGACAGCTACCACGTTGCTGCTGCCTGGGTATGTGTGTGTGAAAAAAACAACAAGTTGATTGAATAACAGTTGAGAGGCGGGCCTAAAGAGCCAGAGCTCAACCCCCGTAAGCACAACTAGAATACACAACCATCTTTAACAAAACACACAGTATGTGCGTGTCACTTTGGTGCCATTTCAACACGGGCATAAAGTAGCTAGTAGCACTTCAAAGGGTTGAATAGTGTGCACATTGCATTTAAATTGCGCAGTTGAGTTTACACCTTGCACTCTCCCAGCAACACATTTACTATTTACATAAGGAAAAAGAAAACGACAGCAGACTTATTGGTTCATACGAGTCAACTTTTATTCATGTCAACCAAAAGTTATTCATATATGTCTAATCTCTGCTTGAACCAATCCACTGATCAACGTCTATTATGTTATGGATACATAAGTATCTATAGATATATATAAGTATCTATAATAGTGTAATTAATGTTACAATTTTAAAGATACTGAAAATGTTACTGAAAGTGAAAATCTTGCTCCAAGGGTTAAGGTATACTTCTAGGGTGACCCCATGGCGCTGGTTCGACACCCTGTCGTCCTGCCCCGAAGGTTAAGGTGTGCTTTGGGGTGATTCAGTGACCCAGAACGATGGTTCGATCCCGTCACCCTGCCCCGAAGATTTCCTCGTGTGTCTATAAGGTTTTAGAGGAGAAGGGATGACTAAACAGACAAGTGTTACAACCATCAAAATCTAAACCCGTTAAAAATCTAAATACATAGAAAACTACAAAGACCAAACCCAAGCAACCCACCTAACCCAACGAAACCGGTGCAGACAAAATGTCAAAATTACAGAGTTTTAATATTTTACTTTGTACGTCATATTTTAACGCATTACTTTGTTCCGTTATAAATACGACTTATTGGTAATTATAAGAATTCTGGCTACGTTTTTTAGATCGTTTAGCTTATTCTATGTTGTAGGTCACTGAGATAATTTTGGCTCATTCTGAGGTTGTGCTTTGGCTCATTCTGAGGTTGTGCTTTGGCTCATTCTGAGGTTGTGCTTTGGCTCATTCTGAGGTTGTGCTTTGGCTCATTCTGAGGTTGTGCTTTGGCTCATTCTGAGGCTGTGCTTTGGCTCATTCTGAGGCTGTGCTTTGGCTCATTCTGAGGCTGTGCTTTGGCTCATTCTGAGGCTGTGCTTTGGCTCATTCTGAGGCTGTGCTTTGGCTCATTCTGAGGCTGTGCTTTGGCTCATTCTGAGGCTGTGCTTTGGCTCATTCTGAGGCTGTGCTTTGGCTCATTCTGAGGCTGTGCTTTGGCTCATTCTGAGGCTGTGCTTTGGCTCATTCTGAGGCTGTGCTTTGGCTCATTCTGATGTGTCTAGCATAGAATAAACAGAGAATGAGCACATTCTCATGCCATAAGCCCTGGGCTGTGTATATGTGTTGTCCTTAACACTGGAGAATAATGAATCTGCAACATTCTGTAATTTCCTCTT
Source organism: Procambarus clarkii (assembly GCF_040958095.1). Taxonomy (NCBI): domain Eukaryota; kingdom Metazoa; phylum Arthropoda; class Malacostraca; order Decapoda; family Cambaridae; genus Procambarus; species Procambarus clarkii. The sequence goes on from NC_091157.1 coordinate 48,639,228, forward strand.
TTTTGTCACCTCAGCCTGCATCTTGTCACCTCAGCCTGTATCAATATTGTCACCTTAGCCTGCATCTTTCTTGTCACCTCAGCCTGCATCTCGCTTGTCACCTCAGCCTGCATCTCGCTTGTCACCTCAGCCTGCATCTCGCTTGTCACCTCAGCCTGCATCTCGCTTGTCACCTCAGCCTGCATCTCGCTTGTCACCTCAGCCTGCATCTCGCTTGTCACCTCAGCCTGCATCTCGCTTGTCACCTCAGCCTGCATCTCGCTTGTCACCTCAGCCTGCATCTCGCTTGTCACCTCAGCCTGCATCTCGCTTGTCACCTCAGCCTGCATCTCGCTTGTCACCTCAGCCTGCATCTCGCTTGTCACCTTAGCCTGCATCTCGCTTGTCACCTCAGCCTGCATCTCGCTTGTCACCTCAGCCTGCATCTCGCTTGTCACCTCAGCCTGCATCTCGCTTGTCACCTCAGCCTGCATCTCGCTTGTCACCTCAGCCTGCATCTCGCTTGTCACCTCAGCCTGCATCTCGCTTGTCACCTCAGCCTGCATCTCGCTTGTCACCTCAGCCTGCATCTCGCTTGTCACCTCAGCCTGCATCTCGCTTGTCACCTCAGCCTGCATCTCGCTTGTCACCTCAGCCTGCATCTCGCTTGTCACCTCAGCCTGCATCTCGCTTGTCACCTCAGCCTGCATCTCGCTTGTCACCTCAGCCTGCATCTCGCTTGTCACCTCAGCCTGCATCTCGCTTGTCACCTCAGCCTGCATCTCGCTTGTCACCTCAGCCTGCATCTCGCTTGTCACCTCAGCCTGCATCTCGCTTGTCACCTCAGCCTGCATCTCGCTTGTCACCTCAGCCTGCATCTCGCTTGTCACCTCAGCCTGCATCTCGCTTGTCACCTCAGCCTGCATCTCGCTTGTCACCTCAGCCTGCATCTTTCTTGTCACCTCAGCCTGCATCTCGCTTGTCACCGCAGCTTGCATCTTTCTTGTCACCTCAGCCTGCATCTCGCTTGTCACCTCAGCCTGCATCTCGCTTGTCACCTCAGCCTGTAGCAATATTGTCACCTCAGCCTGCATCTCGCCTGTCACCTCAAACCTCAATAAATATAAAGAAAATGAATCGGAAACAAAGACTGAGTAAAGAAAACAATAAAATCTCGTGTCTCACTCTAGAAGATAAGGATGAGTGATGGACTAATGTCCCAGAGATGGGAAGGAGGAAGATGAGACGAAGTAGGAGGAATATAAAAAAAATTCAAGAGAAAGGGAGTAACATTAAAAGCTTAGAGGTTTCCATTGCGATCCCAGACCCTCTCAGGACAGCGTCTGGGATCCTCCGAGACGTAGATTCGAACCCTCATCACGGCCCTTGTGGCTTTGTTCATTAGAGCTTCCAGTCATGAGGTGGTGAAAGATTGTGACATAAAAACACCAAATGAGGTAATAGGAGGAAATGAAAATACCGGAAGAGAGAGGTGGAAAAGGGAGGTGGAAGGGGGTAGGGAAGAATGAAAGGGGAGAGTAGGCAGCAGGTGGACAGAAGCCATCAGGTCGCCAAATCCGGTGATAATTGGGACGGAGAGGGGCTGCCAAGCACCGCCACTGTCCTCTACTGTCCTCCTCTGATCCAATCGTCGCTGCCCGTCTTCCCTGTATGTATGTCCGTCTCCCCGCGCCTATAGATGCTCGCTTGATGGATGGACCTGTGGACGGGGGGTTTGATTATACAGGCTTCCACGACCACTTTGGTTTGGAATTTTTGTATTTTATTTTACCTGTCTGTCTTTGTCTGTCTGTGTCTGTCTGTCTCTGTCTGTCTCTTTGTCTGTCTGTGTCTCTTTGTCTGTCTGT
>NC_091157.1:48646074-48698574 GCF_040958095.1 Procambarus clarkii
TGGGCACCAAGTTCCTCCTCCTGCAGCTGCTGGCCTGGCGGGCAGCAGGTTCCTGCAGCTGCTGGCCTGGCGGGCAGCAGGTTCCTGCAGCTGCTGGCCTGGCGGGCACCAGGTTCCTGCAGCTGCTGGCCTGGCGGGCACCAAGTTCCTCCAGCTGCAGCTGCTGGCCTGGCGGGCACCAAGTTCCTCCAGCTGCAGCTGCTGCTGGCCTGGCGGGCACAAAGTTCCTCCAGCTGCAGCTGCTGCTGGCCTGGCGGGCACAAAGTTCCTCCTCCTGCAGCTGCTGCTGGCCTGGCGGGCAGCAAGTTCCTCCTCCTGCAGCTGCTGCTGGCCTGGCGAGCAACACCACTTATACCGAAGGAGTCAGTATAAGGTTAAGAAGATAACAAGATAGCATCAGACTAAGAGGCTAATTAAGTGTTCAACTTACACTTAAGCGCCAGGCTAACGGAAGTGTTCGCCCTTGGAGCTGGGACAAAACACCGGGGCGGAAAGAGAATAGTATACATCCCAGCTATTGTCAGCTCTACTGGTGATCTGTGGGAAATGTGGAATTTGTTGAGTAACTGTTACTGGTGATGCATAGCAATTTGTGCAATGCACGGTCAACAAATTGATTTTAAGCCTGCTTGGTAGTGCAGTGTGTGTTGATCTTACCCTCTATAGGACCCTGGTTTACGATCGTAATTTTTTTTTTTAAAGGAGGGGATATAATGTTTGCTTGGAAAAATAAATAATTTTGCATGCATGACTGAAAAATTGTTGCACAGCTTTTAACATTTTTAACCCTTGTGCTGCAGCATTGTTTCAGTGATGCTGCACTCTAGGCAGCATTTGTTTAATAATTCCCTTAATGGGAAAAAATCTATAGTTAGCTTGCGAGGACAAAAGTATTCTAGGTGCTTTAGTCTGATCGTAGCATGTTAGAGATTTACCTCCAGAGTGAAAAATTGATTATTGAAAGTAATAATTTGTTCGTGAAAAGTTATGTTACAGAAAGAGATTACAGTCAAATTCTTGAAAGTTTTTTAGTTTCAAAAGTCCTGGTATGTGAGGTAGAAAAGTTTTTATTTTCAAAGATTGCAAATGAAAAGAATGCAGTTACAACCTAGCTGTTCAATCATGTAGATCAACCCAACTGTTCAATCATTCAGTGTAACACATTCAGTTCACCATTAAATAACTATCGATCTAGGCTTCACTGACGCCTACAGGAGGATCGTGTTTCAGTTTTCAATAGATATGTCTTCATGTGATTTATATTGAACATCAATTCTCCTCTTAATTCTTCTTTTCCCATCTTTATTTGTTTTTTTCACCCACTTTTCCTCAACCAGTTTATATTCTCCTGGGTTTAGTTCTTCACTTTATTTGTTTATCAGTCCACTTCTTGCTCTTATATACTTTCTTCCCCCAAACGAGTTTCTTGAGTTTATAATTTAATTCTTCCTTGTTCCTCATTTACTTTTGTATTATATTTTATTAAATTAAAAAGTTCACAGATTTTCTACTCTCGTTTTCCTGTTTTTTCCTTTCTTGCTTGCTTCGTATCGACAAATTTTCCTTTATTCTTCTCGCCATTTTCTCTTGCGTTGCTATGCACAAGTGTGCTCAATGCAACCCGTTCTCGCACTTTCTTACAGTCAATATTGACTTATTTAATAGGTAAGGTAAGGTCGGTGATTTCTATGAAGGTTTTCAAGGTAAGCTAGTATGTTTAGTATGTCACATATGCACGTATTTAATAAGTTAATATTGACTATACGAAAGTGCGAGAACGGGTTGGCTCAATGAGTGTGCAACATACATAATTATTACAGGTACACCTATGTAAACTTGTCTTTACATGTAATTTATATGTAATTTATTATGAGTGAGCTTCCTAGATATGTGCTGCTGTGAGGTGTGCACCTCAGGTGTGAGTGACAGCACCTCAGGTGTGAGTGAGAGCAACTCGGGTGTGAGAGACGGTAGAAAGTCATTTGGTTACATGTAAACATTCTGAATTAGTGCCCTTATCAATTTACATTTCATTTATTGACAGCGGAAACAATTTACAGTGACAAGAGCAACTAATTTTGCCCAACTAGTTCTGCAGCGCCTCTCGCGTCCGCGTGATTTGTGGCTGTGTACTAAACATACATTCCTTCTATGTAACAAATAGACTTCAAACCCTCTAATATTTTACATAAAATCTCTATTATTAGTAGTTGTAGAATTATTATATTCGTGGTACTCAGTCTACAATCCACCAAGTGGATTTATCCATATTCACCATATTCATCCATTAATTCATTCATTCATTCATTCATTCACCATATTCCTCCTACTTGCTTAACTACCTTCGTTCATATTACTGCTGTGGTATTGAGAAAATATTGGTAATGCTAATTTTTCCATCACATTCCGATTCTTTAATAACTTGAACTTTGACTCCTAGCTCATTCTCGTTGTTGTCTCAGGTACAGGATTGTTAGACCAAGCACTTGGGATGGACGGTAGAACGACAGTCTCGCTTCATGCAGGTCGGTGTTCAATCCCTCGACCATACAAGTGGTTGGGCAACATTCCTTTCCTCCCCAATTCCATCTCAAATTCTTATCCTGATCCCTTCCAAGTGCTATATAGTCGTAATGACTTTGTGCTTTTCTCTGTCTCCCTCTGAAGTATACCTTTTTTTTTTTTATTAACATATTAGGTACATCTGCATTAGTGCAGCTACCCTAGACTATATGAAGTGGAGTACAGTGTGTCAAAAAAGCTAACTAGGTGATGCTAAGAAATCCCCATCACACAGGATGGTTAGTCATACAGAGGCATGTGATAAGCGGTCTGCACTGGCAGACTCCGGAGTATACCAACTTACCTTGTGTACATCTCACTCTAGGGTATCAGTATCTCCTATTTGGGGTCGCCCCTTTACCTCACTGTCAGTGGAAGTGAATTGAAGATGTTCGGTGTTGCGTTACAGCACCTTTGTATTCTAGTGGCCTACAGGGAATACAACACTACAGTCTACTTAGCCTCCCCCTCTCTCTCTCTCTCTCTCTCTCTCTCTCTCTCTCTCTCTCTCTCTCTCTCTCTCTCTCTCTCTCTCTCTCTCTCTCTCTCTCTCTCTCTCTCTCTCTCTCTCGCGTCAAAGAGATCAAATTACTTAATAGGCCTGATATACGTGTAGTTATAACAGGCCTTGTTAACATAGAGCTATACTTGGTTATACCACCTTAGCAATTATTGTCTTCTTCCATTCATCTGTTTTTCCTGACCTTTATATAATTTTATAATCTAGCATATAGCGTAATTGCCACATATTTTGGATCACAACAAAAGCTACGTCTTAATTCCACAAAAGCCGCGTCCCTCACCACTGTAGTTTATGCATCGCCAAGCGCTTCCTTGCGAGTTGTTATTCATGCCTTGTATGATTTCTTGTATAACTTCTTAAGACATTTATGCCTTCACTTCTGCATCCCTGTGAGGGACTGACATTCATTATGGCTCAGTCTTGCCTTGCATAACATTGCACTGTGATTATACAGGGTATACACTACGGGCTCACCATAGCCCGTGCTACATGGAACTTTTTGTTGCAGGTAGCGAATCTTAAACAACAACAACAGGGTATACAGGGTGATTATACACTGCATATAGGGTCTTCTACCTTTTAATTTACCACATTGTACAATGAATACTTAGGGAAATACTTAAGAATACCTATGTTTTAATGTATTCAGTAATACATCCTCATACTGCATAAATCTTTCAATGTACAGGTTCTGTCATATATACCTGGGGGCACTGTTAATGTCTATGACATCATTTAAGGGGTCAGTGATTATTCCTAATCACCCCAATCACTTCTTCTCACCTGTTCTCACTTTCGTCATCACAAAGAATATCTAATCATAACCAGGGGTCATTACCTTTTCTAACTTGATTTTCATGCACAAGCATCCTCAATCTAGACGTCAGTCATTCATTAGTCCTGTCTATCCTGTCATTCATTGACAGAAACACTCCTTTGTTTCTTCTTTTATCGCTATTCACTTCTGAAAGTTATATATTTCCTTTCTCTCGCTTTTTATCTTGAATGAAGCTAAACATTCTTAAGAACATCCTTCATTAATTGAAGGATGTTCATTAAGAGAATGAACCTCTCGTGTTCCTAGTTAAACACGACAGGACGAACATTCTGAAGAACATTTTTATTTAATAAGGAACGATAAAGATGCAATGTTTCATATTATCTTATGAATCTGCGGTTTCCCTACAGGATTCCCATGTGCATGGGAAATAGACTTACAGGTTCCGGAAGATGAGAGGAAATGTCAGCACTGTGGAGAAATGCCCGACAGACCACTGGAACATTATCTAACACAGTGCACAGTTACTACCACAACAGACGACTGGAACATTATCTAACACAATGCACAGTTACAAACCCATTAAGATTTCAACTTAGATTCAACAGAGCAGAAGAAGTTGTTAAACACACAAGGCATAATATTACTGAAGCGACCATACGAGTCATAAATACTCACGCTTCTCCTAAATAAAACAGAAACAAACAACACTTAGTGGGCCAGCCAAAGGCCTAGGGCCCACGCAAGAATATCCCTGCCCCCCCAAAAAATACAAAACACATCTATGTTGCAGGGAGTAGAAAGAAGTTGTTCTTAGACTTAATTAAGCAACATGCACATTTCTTAGCCTTCCATGTTGGGGTGGGGAGAGTGTGTTGTTAAAACTTGAGAAACTTGTCAATTGTTTAGCTTTTCCTTTTTGTGTGACGTTTATTCTATGAGGTTGAGCACTATAGGTAGTGATGTCACATTGATGAGGCCTGGGGGCTCAGAGAGAGCCCTCGTATTGGTTAGGACGACGTCCAGGCCAGAGGCCCTCGTATTGGTTAGGACGACGTCCAGGCCAGAGGCCCTCGTATTGGTTAGGACGACGTCCAGGCCAGAGGCCCTCGTATTGGTTAGGACGACGTCCAGGCCAGTGGCCCTCGTATTGGTTAGGACGACGTCCAGGCCAGAGGCCCTCGTATTGGTTAGGACGACGTCCAGGCCAGAGGCCCTCGTATTGGTTAGGACGACGTCCAGGCCAGAGGCCCTCGTATTGGTTAGGACGACGTCCAGGCCAGAGGCCCTCGTATTGGTTAGGACGACGTCCAGGCCAGTGGCCCTCGTATTGGTTAGGACGACGTCCAGGCCAGTGGCCCTCGTATTGGTTAGGACGACGTCCAGGCCAGAGGCCCTCGTATTGGTTAGGACGACGTCCAGGCCAGAGGCCCTCGTATTGGTTAGGACGACGTCCAGGCCAGAGGCCCTCGTATTGGTTAGGACGACGTCCAGGCCAGAGGCCCTCGTATTGATGAGGACGACGTCCAGGCCAGAGGCCCTCGTATTGATGAGGACGACGTCCAGGCCAGAGCCCCTCGTATTGATGAGGACGACGTCCAGGCCAGAGGCCCTCATATTGATGAGGACGACGTCCAGGCCAGAGCCCCTCATATTGATGAGGATGACGTCCAGGCCAGAGGCCCTCGTATTGATGAGGACGACGTCCAGGCCAGAGGCCCTCGTATTGATGAGGACGACGTCCAGGCCAGAGGCCCTCATATCCGCATTGGGACAAAACGGGAAACATCAGAGAGCGTAAATTTTAATGCAGGACAAGCTACAATTTAACGTTGCAATATAATAGTTTGGGTTACATCGTAGCTTGTCATGGAATTTAAATTTGTGTTCCCAATGTTTTATGTTTTGTTCAAATGCAAATCTGATGAAGGCACAGGTATGCAGTTGAAACGTTACCAGTGAAATTACGACATTGAGGACAAAGCTGAAATTTACGAGGCCGCGACTAAACCAATGTTGATGTGGTGTAAGCTGGGGCATTAAGCTGTGGATCGGGATCAAATATAGGACTTAGTAGGCTAAGCTGGACCAGGATTCACCACTGAAATGTCACACTTACGAAACCTATGCATCTTTCCTCAAGGTTGGCGACTTGGTTTGCTGATTAATAACGGTTCAGAGCTCTTAAACTCTTTGTTGTATGTTAAGACCAACCTCTTAACGATTTCCAGCTCAGGATGTGAGGGCACTATAGGAGTTGGGATATATGGGCGCTATAGGAGTTGGGATATGAGGACAGAGAGAAGTAACAACACCCAACCACTAGAACCCCCAAGATTCGAACGCCGACCCGGTATGAAGCAAGGCCGTATCAGAATGGAACACTCCAAGTAGCAAGTGTTCCCAAATACTGACTCGTCCGCTCTGTCTTCCGAAACACCTCGAGCAATCTTGGATCCCAATATGAGCAACAGAGATCTTGCTTCTTTCAAGACACGAGAAGTTAAACATGTGTCGAGGGAACACAAACACCTGCCCACCTCTAGTATTATAAATAATAGTTAATAGTTGTTACTTTAATAATAATATTATTTCGATTCAATCTCACGAGTTAGCTCCAATTCACAAACACATTTAGTACTGTGGACTGATGTCAGATTAATACACAATCCAGCCAGATGTCTCAAGTGTCTTTGACACGAACCCGAGAGGTGGAAAAATATTCCAGAAGGTGGAAAAACTGGAAGACAAATCCCAGTACGATGCGTCGCGACTCCTCTCCTTAAAACGCACCGGAAGCTGAAACACCTCCTTCAATTACTCTAACATTATGAGATTTACAGCATAATGTAGATTTTATTCCGCGACGACTCCAAGACGACCATAGGAAGTGGCATTCCGTCATGCCTCGAGCTCAAAACAGAAGAGTTTTATACAGATGTTAAATTATGATCCAGATGGGGGAGGGGGGGAGTTTAGGTGTTATTGTGAGTGAGAGGAATTTAGGAAGAGGGAGGGAGGGAGGAGAGCAAGAGAGAGGGAGTATCGAGGGAGTAGTAGAAGTTTGATGATAACGAGAAGGAATAAGGGGAAATTAAGAAAAGAAGTCTAAGGAAAAGTGATGCAACCAATAGGAAGGAGAGTAGAAGGAACAGAGGTAAAAGGAGGCAAGAAACAGGTGGGAAGGAGGGTGTGTGTGGGGGGGGGGGAGGAAGGGAGAGGCAGCATGAGGAGGGAGGGGAAACCCTTCCAGACGACGCCCGAAGACAAAAGTGTTCAGAGAAGCTTTAAGAATACAAACCCTCTCACGCTAAGTAGTTTCCTTGGCGCCTCTTAGATAAATGGAGATTATAAGAAAGCAAAAGATGAATGGCGCTAAATGGAGACTAGTGGGAAGGAATGAGACATGGATAATGGGCCTGGGTTGTTACCCCAGTAATAAGGTGGGCGGCGGCGTTATCCTAAACCATCTAATCCAAACACTTTTTACCTTCGGGTAATTTTCTCAGCGCTTAACACACCTGCTTCAGCCTGCCCGATGGATTAACAATATTGGTTACGATGGTGAGTGGTGGTGAGTGCTTGTATACCGGGGTCTGGGGGTGTTGTGGGGGGTGTGTTGTGTGTGGGGGGGGGTGTTGTGGGGGGTGTGGGGGGGGGTGTTGTGTGTGGGAGGGGGGTGTTGTGGGGGGGGTGTTGTGTGTGGGGGGGGGTTGTGGGGGGTGCTGTGGGGTGTTATGAGGGTGTTGTGGGGGGGTTGTAGGGGTGTTGTGGGGGTGTTGTGGGGGGGGGTGTTGCGGGGGGGGGGTGTTGTGTGGGTGTTGTGGCGGGGGGTTGTGCTTGCTCAACCCCTGCAAGCACAACTAAGTGAATACACACTTAACTGTTTCTAGATCTAAGATTTCTAGTAGAACAAGTGACACAGCTTCAGTAGCGTGACCTCCAACAGTGACACACAGCTTCAGTAGCGTGACCTCCAACAGTGACACACAGCTTCAGTAGCGTGACCTCCAACAGTGACACACAGCTTCAGTAGCGTGACCTCCAACAGTGACACACAGCTTCAGTAGCGTGACCTCCAACAGTGACACACAGCTTCAGTAGCGTGACCTCCAACAGTGACACACAGCTTCAGTAGCGTGACCTCCAACAGTGACACACAGCTTCAGCAGCGTGACCTCCAACAGTGACACACAGCTTCAGTAGCGTGACCTCCAAGAGTGACACACACAGCTTCAGTAGCGTGACCTCCAAGAGTGACACACACAGCTTCAGTAGCGTGACCTCCAAGAGTGACACACACAGCTTCAGCAGCGTGACCTCCAAGAGTGACACACACAGCTTCAGCAGCGTGACCTCCAAGAGTGACACACACAGCTTCAGCAGCGTGACCTCCAACAGTGACACACACGGCTTCAGCAGCGTGACCTCCAACAGTGACACACACAGCTTCAGCAGGCAGCAGAGCACACCATCTCGATACAGAGGGCGCCCAGGGCAGACATCACAGTCTGCCTAACCATCTCTTTCAATATTCCGGCGCCATGAACCCCCCCTAACCCCCCCCCTGCAACCCCCCCCCTCCACCCCCCCTCCAACCCCCCTCCAACCCCCCCTCCAACCCCCCCTTAACCCCCTCCCCTACCCCCCAACAACAATATTAGATTTGTTTTATCTGAATCTTTTAATTTCCTTTGGCACAGAGCGAGCCACAAAAAAAACACTATACGGAGTCGCGTTTTCAATTTCGTGATTTCGGAAATTCCATTAACAATCCGAGACGAAGTCTGGCTAGATTTACTTAAGGAGAGGAAATTAAATATACCTGTAGTTGCGATCACATCTCCAATACCAGCGGTGCAGGGACCAGGGTTATTTACCCGGGGGAAGGGGGGGGGGGTTGGATGGGTAAGGGAGAGGGGGGATGGTTGGGTAAGTGAGAGGGTGAGGGGGTTTGGTTGGGTAAGGGGGAGGGGGGGGGTTTGGTTGGGGGAGGGGGGTTTGGTTGGGGGAGGGGGTTTGATTGGGGGAGGGGGGTTTGGTTGGGTAAGGGGGAGGGGGGTTTGGTTGGGGGAGGGGGTTTGGTTGGGTAAGGGGGAGGGGGTTTGGTTGGGTAAGGGAGAGGGGGTTTGGTTGGGTAAGGGGGGGAGGGGTTTTGGTTGGTTAAGGGGGAGGGGGGAGGGGTTTGTTTGGGAGGGGGAGACAAGGTTAACATGGGGAGAGGTTTCAAACATTCTGTTGCTGTTTAAGATTTGCTACTTGGAACAAAAAGTTCCAAGCAGCACGGACTATGGTGAGCCCGTAATTTCAAACATTCTATTCAATACTGGGTACTCACCTAGTTATGTTCACTAGAATAGGTGCGTTAGGTGAGTACAACTAGGTACTCGCCTAGTAGTACTCGGGGTATCATACCTCCTCCAATTCGTGTACCAACCTATTTTTACTCGCCTAACTGCCTCCTTACGTGGGTTGAGCCTCAGCTCTAAAGCCCCCAGCACTCGAATTTTAATCATTTGATGTACAGTTTTCCAGTGCCTATTGGGCTCTGTCTTATCAACATTTGATATTGTATGTTTATCTAGTTTGCCTCAACTGCTTTATGGCTCAGGTTATTGCTTAGTTTCCACCTGTGGGCTCTCTTGATAGTGTGTACACCTGTCTGCTTATTAGTGTGTACACCTGTGTCTGCGTGTTAGTGAAATACAGAACAGAAATATGTAAATATTTCAAATTACGTATTTTCGTGGTAAATACAGAAATATACAGGTGTGTGTACACCTGTCTCCTTGTTAGTGTGTACACCTGTCTATTTCTATTAACGATTGTTCGCTTTACTGAAATGATCTATTCGACAACCCATGTACATACATCTACATGCGAGCATGTATCCTTAATGTGTGTACATGTACTCTATTACTAATGCATGTACATACCCGCCAATAATGAGTGCGTATGTACGCCAGTATTAACACGTACCGATGTACACCAAGGCTATGTGGCGTACATGTGCACCAGTACTAACGAAGGACACGTGTACTCCTGTACTAACCCGTGCACATAATAGCAGTACTCTAAGAGTGCATTTGTACGTTAGTAGGCGCACAAAAACACCAGAGGACTGTTTATAACATTCAACAAATGAAACGCTGATTAATAGAAAGTTTTTTTGCTATTAAAACATTACGTAAACACTTTCGTTTGCTTTAAATACAACACTACGCGAGGAGATTTCCCCCCCCCCTTCCCTAACACCTTGTTATCCTCGTGGTAAATACAGAAATATTTAAAAAAAACACACACACACACACACACACACACACACACACACACACACACACACACACACACACACACACACACACACTCGATAGAGCCCATGATAGGCTCATAGAGATATGATAGAGCACAGTAGGCTCAGGAATCTGTACACCAGTTGATTGACAGTTGAGAGGCGGGACCAAAGAGCCAAAGCTCAACCCCCCACAAGCACAAATAGGCGAGTACAAATAGGCGAGTATACACATACACACACACACACACACACACACACACACACACACACACACACACACAGGAGGTGACAGGAGACCAAAGGGACAGTACACAATGAAGGGGAACAGCCTACCTGTAACGATTCGAGAAAGAGACCTGGGAGTGGATGTGACACCTAATCTAACTCCTGAGGCACATATAAGTAGGATAACGACAGCAGCGTACTCTACACTGGCGAAAATTAGAACTTCATTCAGAAACCTAAATGAGAAGGCTTTTAGGGCGCTTTACACTGCCTACGTGAGACCCGTCTTAGAGTATGCCGCGCCATCATGGAGCCCCCACCTGAAGAAACGCATAAAGAAACTGGAGAAGGTTCAGAGGTTTGCGACGAGGCTTGTCCCAGAGTTACGAGGGATGGGATATGAAGAGCGTCTGAAGGAACTGAACCTTACGACACTAGAGAAAAGAAGGGAGAGAGGAGATATGATAGGGACATATAAAAAACTCAGGGGAATTGACAAAGTGGAATTAGACGAAATGTTCACACGTAATAATAACAGAACGAGGGGACATGGGTGGAAACTGGAAACTCAGATGAGTCACAGAGATGTTAGGAAGTTTTCTTTTAGCGTGAGAGTAGTGGAAAAATGGAATGCACTTGGGGAACAGGTTGTGGAAGCAAATACTATTCATACTTTTAAAACTAGGTATGATAGGGAAATGGGACAGGAGTCATTGCTGTAAACAACCGATAGCTGGAAAGGCGGGATCCAAGAGTCGATGCTCGATCCTGCAAGCACAAATAGGTGAGTACACACACACTCTCCCAGCCCCCTATCCAAGATCATCCCTGCCCTCCGAGGCCCCCCCCCCCTGGATAGATTAGACAGAATAGGTAGCTTCAAAGTAAGGTCCTCACAGAGATGGGATTACAAAGTAAGTGAACTTAGTGAAAGAGCACAAGAGGAAAGCCAGGATGTAATAGCACTCACTGAAACAAAACTGTCAGGTATCATAACAAATGCAGTGTTTTCTCAGGACTGCACTGAAATGAGGAAAGAGAGAGAAGGGGAAGAGTAGGAGGAGTAGTGGTCTTACTGATTAGAAAGGAATGGAGTTTCGAAGAAACGGTTATCCCGGGCTGTGAGGAAGACAGGTACCATGATGATGAGAGGACTAAGAATAATGGTAGCAGTGATATATAACCCTCCACTAAATGATAGAAGACCCAGGCAAGAGTACGACAGAAACAACATGGCAGTTAATTAATTCAAATGGCAGCCTCTGTTATATGTAAAATCAATTCCGTCTGCTTATTATGGTCGATTTCAACCATGAAGAGATAGACTGGGAGAAAACAAAACCCACATACTGGTACAGAAACATGGAGAGCTAAACGATTGGACGTAGCAGCAAGACATTTTTAAGCCAGCATGTGAGGGGACTAATAAGAATAAGAGGCAATGTACTCTATAGCAAGCCAGGGAAAGAATAGAATTTCAGTTGGCCAGTGGTTTGCTGCCTCTGAAATCTTTCCTATTAAGGCTAGTCTCATAGTTCAGTGGTATAGCTTTTGCATCACGCCTCTGGGGTCGCTGGTTCGAATCTCCTACTGCTAACTGAATGAAATAAAATTTATTTATTTATTTATTTATAATATATATATATATATATATCAAAATAACTGCATTAACCGCTAGTTAGTTGAAACTACCTTCATACTGGACAATAGGACGCAACATCTATATGACAGAATATTAATTTACACAATTTTCTATATTTTTTTAGTGCACATAAAATTTTGTGCAGTAATAATATATCTCGGTGGACTTTTCATAATCCGGGGGAGTAATTCAATATTTTTGTTGGGGTGAGTAATTGATATAGAAACCCTTTTTTGATACTGATTTCATTTTTCGGTGAGGTTAAATGGACAGCTAAAGTATTTTGGTGGCCCAGGCCCTATTGTGAAATATTTGTTGGGGAACGTGAATTTGAAGAGAGTTCAAGTGTTTTTTTTTCTGAATATGGAAAATATAAGCTTTTTGTCCGGCGTATGTCTTATGTTTTAGACACTTGGATAAACGAAGGAATATACAACACAAATTTGCCAAGCAGAGGGGAAGCCATGTCACTTTTCTGCACTTGAGACTGTAGGCTATAGGCACACACACACACACACACCTATTGAATAGCAGATCCCGGAATCCGAAGAAGTTTGTGCATAGATAACTCCAAACCTCTCTGTTGAGGTTCACGTCAACATTATCCCATCAGCGTCATACGCAAAACTGGCAAACTTCAGAGAAACATTGAGAACTCGGCTAAAAGATGCATTTAGAGTACTGTTTGCAACCTATGTGAGACCAGTATTGAAGTATGCAGCACCTGCATGGAGTCCAAATCTAAAGAAAAATGTAAAACTGGTTCACATATATTCAACAAGACTTGTCCCAGAACCAAGTGGGTTGGAGTACGAGGAGAGATGATATACGCAAAATGAGGCATGACTGAGATGTTTAAGATCCTAATGTATATTCTCAAAGCAGATACGAATGAGCTGTTTAGCAGGGGAAGCTACAGACGCAGATGAACCATTGCGATATAAGAAATATTTATTTAACCTCAGAGTAGTGAGCAAACAGGATTAGTTGGGGAAGGAAAAAGTTCTGATTATTGCTACTCATTGATTTAATTTTACATGTATTCGAAATTTAGTGGTAAGGCACCATTGCATTTCGGAAGAGGTTCAGTCATGCGGGATTATTTTTTGTGAGAGAAGATGAGTCTCATGGAAGGTTGCCCACTGTAATTGTGGAGACCGTAAGTTTTTCCGTGATTAGTCACACCCTGTATATGTATATGTATATATATATATATATATGTATACCGAGTCACTAGTTCCAGTCTCGAGCGCTGGAACAAATCGTATTGGCGTTTGCTTTTCCACTGGAGACTTTCGGCGCCGTGGAGAGACAGAGGAGGACCTGCTGCATGGGTGACAGCTTCTACCCCGTATCAACCTACCCTGGCTTTGCGCCCTGGAGAGGCCACTCCAGACCGACAACCAGAGCGTAACTCCATAGTCTCCTGAGACCTAACATCAGTCTCAGGCTACGTAGTCTTCCAGGCTTTGTGACTGCTTTTGATAATTCACATAAACAGGAAAAAAGTCTCCAAGACTAAATAAATAATATATATATATATATATATATATATATATATATATATATATATATATATATATATATATATATATATATATATATATATATATATATATTATTTTTGAAGAATTATGCACACTAGCGTAAATAAAAACAGCAATTCACAATATTTTGCATTTTGAAATATATTTTTTTTTGTACAGCAATGCTTTTATAGTCTTTATCGAACACTATTGTATCCAACGATTTGATTTTTACAGGTAAAAAAAAAATCATAAACGCATTGCGTGAAAGGTTTACAGGTGACTAGAGACTGGACTGAGGATTAGTCCAGGTTGGCCAGCGGTGCGCGCAACACCCACCACCAAACACACAGGCCAAAAACACATTTATCTCTCTGCGATTTTAGTAGCGGAAGCTGTCGTTCGTCTGCCGTCTAAAGCCACTTTTTAAGGTCTTTTTATGGTTGAAATTTATGTTATTTTCACACCCTTTTTGGGGGGGCAGCGTTTTGGTTAGTTTTTTTCTGTCTTTTTCTTGTATCAATCTGCCCTGTCCCCTTTCCCTGTTTGATGTCCTCCCTGCTTGATGTCCTCCCTGGCTGATGTCCTCCCTGTTTGATGTCCTTCCTGGCTGATGTCCTTCCTGGCTGATGTCCTCCCTGCTTGATGTCCTTCCTGGCTGATGTCCTTCCTGGCTGATGTCCTCCCTGCTTGATGTCCTTCCTGGCTGATGTCCTTCCTGGCTGATGTCCTCCCTGCTTGATGTTTTTTTAATGTAAAAACTTACATTTTTACAGATATAAGTAGTGTAAAGTTCATTTAGTTGGATTTACTTTACCTTGCAAGAATGTTTTTGGACTCTGTGTCATGCACTGCCAGAGACCTGTCAGTCACCACCCACACCCCATCGCCCATTTTCCTCGCCCCATCGCCCATTTTCCCTCGCCATATCACCCATTTCCCCCGCCCCCATCACCCACAACCCACACCCCATCACCAGAGAAGAGTAGTGTAAAATGAGACAAAACAGGACAAGAGGACGCACCCGACAAAGGAATGTCATGACACCCTCGTACGTCCTACAGGTTGTCAACACTTAAGATACAATGAAAGGAGAAGAAGTTGTGGAAGCCACCTCCATGGTGGCGTGAACCTGACCGGCCTATACCGGCCTGACCTCACCGTCCTGGCACCGGCGCCGGTGACAATGTCGCCGCGTCTGGCGTCCAAGGAGAGCAGAGAGAGACGCTAAAAACACGTATAGTTTAACTAATTAAATCCCAGTTATGAAGGGAAGAGAGGCGCATACTTCACCGCCAATATATTATGATCTTAACTCTTGTGTTACATTTACATAAGACTCATCTTGGCGGTGTATATGTGATACGCAAACTTCTTGTGTCATCCCGCAAGTTAAGGGGCAGTCTACTTGAGATGCCTCTGTTTAAAAAAAAAAAATAAAAAGCTTCGCTCGCCACCGCTGGGTTTCGTTCAATCAGGCCGCCGCTCGGTCGCCAGCGACGGATGCGCCCGGTAGTCTGGACGAAACATTTGCGACCCGGACGATAACGAGCGGATGGGCAGCGTAATGAGAAGGGCATGGGAACTCATTAGGGAAGTTTAACCCGCACTTCAGTTGGTGTAATTAAGCTGCACTCCTCACCTCCCCCTCCCCTCACCCCCAACCCCCACCCTTCCATTATTTCCCCTCCTGGGCCCCTGTTTCCCCTCATGAATGCCCTATTATTTCCCCCTTTTCCTCATGCTCTCTAGACTCCTTTTTAACTCCCCATTTCTGCGTTATCTCCATTTTCTCTTTCCTTCTATCCCCTCCCCTTATTCCCATTCACCCCTTCATTAAGTCTCTCCTCCCGCTTGTCTTCGCCCCCTCCATTATGGCACTGTTTATCGTCCTTTTATGTTTCCCATCCTCTCTCTCTCTCTCTCTCTCTCTCTCTCTCTCTCTCTCTCTCTCTCCCCCCCCCTATAGAAACTCGGGACACCCTCCTCTATAGTGGTGATATATAAAATATATATATAATTTGTGTGTGCCAGCAATTTTCTGCTGTTAATTTGGAAATAAAATGTAGAGTAGATAACCCAAAAAAATGTGCAATGTCAAATTATTGTTAGCACTGGAGATGGGAAGGAAGAGCAGTGTTCGCTGTCACTCTTGTGCTCCGACACTTTAGAGTCAAAGTGACTCTAATTGCTCCGCCAATTAGTCAGAAAATAATTGACGGCATGTATAGCCGAAGTTGTTGCTTGGGTAATGAGTGTGTGTGGATTGATAGTGTGATGGTGAACACTCACCTTCTCTCTCTCTCTCTCTCTCTCTCTCTCTCCCTCTCTCTCTTTCTCTCTCTCTAGAAAGAGAGAGAGAGAGAGAGAGAGAAAGGAAGATGCTCAGTATCGGTATACCTACGTAATCATGTTGGCGGTTGACTAGATATAACGAATATGTTGAGAGAACATGCTACAAATGTGAATTAACCATGAATGAATGAGCACTGTTGGAGTGTTGTTCTGGATAATGGCATAGCAATTCCCTGCTGTTGGCCGAGCGCCTTGTGTTGTAGTTGCCGTCTGATGTTTGTCTACGAAATTCTGGCACGTGAGGAACCTTCAGTACATAGGCCTTATACATAATATTAGGGCCACCGTCATGATATACTGAGTTGTCTACTTAGAAGGGTTATAATTAGAGATGAGCAAGGTAAGGTGATTATAAGGAGTAATTGGTAAACTGTTACGACTATATAGCACTTAGAAGGGATCATGACAAGAATTTGAGATGGGACGGAGGGAAGGAATGGTGCCCAACCACTTGGACGGTAGGGGATTGAACGCCGACCTGTAAAGAAGCTCTAACCGTCCAGTCTAGTCTTTAACGGCTTTCTAGTTGTTAAAAAGTGAAATCAGAGCAAACTTGTGCTTTATATTAAAACAAATTCGACCACATTCGAGAAGGCATTTCAACCTTGTTTCAAAATGTCCAATTTCAATCACGTTCGAGAAGGCTCTAAGGTGCTCTAAGGTGCTCTAAGGTGCTCTAAGGTGCTCTAAGGTGCTCTAAGGTGCTCTAAGATGCTCTAAGATGCAACTAAGAGTTGTAAATATCATATTTGCCTATCTTGCTAATTTCAGCACGTGGCTTTTCATCGTCACTTAAGAATCTATCTTAGGCACTGATTCGCAAGGTAAACCCCCCCAGTTGTTATAACTATCATACTGACTACTTAGCATCGTGTTAGCGGTTTTTTGCCCCAAATGTAACCTACAATCACCTACTCCAGACAGGTATCGTTGGCAAGAGTTTAATTAATGAACCTAATAGCAGTTGGCATTTCCTAGTCTTGCGAAGGTAAGGGAGAGAGAGCGATCGTCAGCATTGGCTACACCTTCAGTGATGAGGGTGTAGCCAATGTTCAAGTTCAATGTTAAAGTTCAACGAACTTGAACACCTTAAAGTTCGTTGAAGTTCACACTCCACAACAAGGGCCCCCCCCCCCCCCCCCTTGTGGAACATATTGGCATCCATTCGTTACCTTTCATGTTCTTCAGCATTACCGACTTCCCTTTTGAGTCCGCTCCCTTAGTCACTTATTATCGGAAAAATATGGAACCAGAGATGAATTGTGTTCGCAGCTTTTCCGGTAATCAATTGCACCACGTCCGGTCAAAGGCACCGGATGGAAACACTGTGAGAACACTGACGAACTTAGATTAATCTACTGACACATACCACAAAGTTGTTGACCAGACCACACACTAGAAGGTGAAGGGACGACGACGTTTCTGTCCGTCCTGGACCATTCTCAAGTCGATTGTGATGAGGGAAGATGATTGATTGATGAAGATTAAGCCACCCAAAAGGTGGCACGAGCATGAATAGCTCGTAAGTGGTGGCCCCTTTTGAGCCATTACCAGTATCAAGAGCTGATACTGGAGATCTGTGGAGGTGCGACTGCACCCTGCGTGACGGGAGATGTCTCCCGTGGATGAGGGAGGTTGTTGTTTGTTGTTATAGATTCAGCTACTCGGAACAGGTTCCAAGTAGCACGGGCTATGGTGAGCCCGTAGTGGACTTACCTGGCACGGGAGTGGTGCCATCTCTGTGACCTGATGAGGGAAGGAGATAAAGGCAATAAATAGGCAAGAGAGAGGTGAGGAAAAGGAAATTTTAGAGGAAGTATAGAAGAGATGAACAATAGATCAGTCACACACGTTAATGTAAAACTAAAATGTATATTTTGAAGATTATTGACTGAATACATTTCCTGGTAACTGACAGCATGATCTCTGGCTCCATTTGCTTAACACTAAACAGCTCTTTCTTATGGGGGCAGGAAATGAATGTCTACCTTCTTGCAGAAGACGGAACAAAATCCTTAAGGAAGGTAGACTTGTTTCAGGCGAATCTGAGATGTGCCATCTGGTCCGAACAGCTGTGGAACAGCCATAGGTCACAGGACCATTGGGACTCAACAGGACCAGAGGAATTGGCTGATTTAGTCAAAAAGATTATGTAACATGACCTTGTGCTCTCTCTCTCTCTCCAGGATCCCACCGCGGATAAGGTGGTAATCAGTCATTTGAAAGGAAAAATGATAATGAATGCGTTCATGATGACTGAAGTTTAAGAGGGAGTTAACCAATAAAATGATTAATTTATAATGAAAAGAAAGCTTTTTGGCACTGAGCGCCTGGCCGAAACTTGCCTCCTCGAGCTCCTCCTGTTAAAGGCGCCTGCCAAGACTACGCAACTCATCAGGATATGCTAATGTAGTCCTTATCGACGCTCTCGTGGGCACTCGACTACTTGGTGATGAAGGCTCCTGTCTCAGGCTCATCTGTTTCTCTGTTTTCTGCTTCGATTTCTCTCTCTCTCTCTCTCTCTCTCTCTCTCTCTCTCTCTCTCTCTCTCTCTCTCTCTCTCTCTCTCTCTCTCTCTCTCTCTCTCTCTCTCTCTCTCTCTCTCTCATGCACACTCGTCTTGTGTGTGTTTCCATATAACATGTTAAATATCTTCATCAAGTCAAACTTGAAGTGCATCATCAACATTGTATTGGGCAAACATAGTTAATACAATTAGCTACAAAAAAGGAGTTCCATGAAAACTTTTCCCTTCTAAAAGGATCACAATTATTGCCCACATGTTGCATGAGTATTGTATACTAGTAGTAGTATACAATACTACTACAATACAATACAAGTGTATTGTATACACTCGTTTACGAAACAAGGAAAGGTAATTATCAACAGAAAGTACTAAGTCATTACGACTATAATAGCACTTGGAACGGATATGTGGATAAGGATTTAGGGTAGGGACGGGGGGGAAGGAATGGTGCCCAACCACTTGGACGGTCGGGGATTGAACACCGATTTGCAAGAAGCGAGACTGTCGTTCTACCTATATTGTTTTACTTGTTGCAATTGAAGAATATTATTTAATATTTTTTATATTGGTATAGATTTTAAGAATATGATATTTGTAAGTAAAGAGTGTTATAAGATGATTTACATGTTGATAAAGTTCAATAAACACTCCACAAAATCATAATTAAGTTCAATACAAATAATTAAACCCGTTAATAAAGTTCAGTAAACACACCATAACCTGTAGATAAAGGTCAATAAACCCACCACAACCTGTAGATAAAGGTCAATAAACACACCACAACCTGTAGATAAAGGTCAATAAACACACCACAACCTGTAGATAAAGGTCAATAAACACACCACAACCTGTAGATAAAGTTCAATAAACACACCACAACCTGTAGATAAAGGTCAACACACCACAAACTTGTGATAAAATTTAAAGAACACATTAGAAAGATATTCACAGGAGATCCAAACTGAGCTAAATATGACGGATATTACGAATATGCTCAACGTCAAGGGAGCAGAAGGTTCCCGCGAATGTTGTAGACTAGATCGGCTTGGATTGGTCAGTATAGCGACGGACTCGCTTCTTTCCATGTCGGGGTTCGATCCCTCGTTGTCCAAGAGGTTGTGTACCGTTCCTTGAATCCTTTCTCTCATCCCAACTCCTATATCCTGTTCTCGTGTGCCTTCTGATGAAGATTAAACCACTTCAAGCGGTGGCACGGGCATGAATAGCCCGTAAGTGGTAGATTTTTTTGGGGGGAGTGAATGTGATCTTTGGTCGTGAGTGACCCTTCTAAGTGTTATTTAAAGATATACTGGCTAAGAGTTTTCCCCTGGTGATCACCCTCTCTCACCTCGCCAACATATGTTGTTTAAGATTCAGCTACTGGAACTTTTCGCTCCAAGTAGCACGGGCTATGGTGAGCCCGTTGTGGACTTACCTGGCACAGGAGCGGGGCTGTCCTCACCAACATAGAATCATGCCAGAAAGTCACTAGATCAAATGAACTCTGTTCGGCCTACTTGGAATTTCATGGACGGGAAGGTGTCGTGTTTTCTGTCTCGATTGACGCAAATTTCATGTTCCCAGAACCACCCTTCGATCAGTGCCAATTAGCTAAGTAAATTGCAGAGAGGCATGGATGCAGATAACGAAGAAGGTAATGGAACTAACAGGAGAAAGTGCCATGTAATTCTGACTATATAGCACTTGGAAGGAATCGGGATTAGGATTTGGGATGGGACAAAGGAATGGTGCCCAACCACTTGGATGGTAGGGGATTGAACGCCGACTTGCATGAAGTGAGACCGTCGCTCGACCGTTCACCCCTAGGTGGCTGGGCGTAGAAATTAAAGTAATTTATTTTACTAACTCAATTATTACTAGAGTAGAAATAGTAGATAGTCATAGTAGATAGGTATAGGTAGTAGTAGACAGACTCCTGCTATGAAGTACACTCAACGGGCATCTCGACCCCTGCCAAGAAATGTCCCTGACATTGAAGATACCACAAATAAATGATCCAAAATGTTTAAGAAACATGGCATCCAAATTTAGTAGTTCAGAACTTCGAAACAATTTGACAGCGTAAATAACAGAAACAAATTAGAACTTTTGGACAGGCGTCTGCTCAGACATCATCAACACTCAAACCTATTTGGCAAAGAGGTTCATTCACTCAATACAAAGGGACTACGAGCTTCGGCATATAGATATACTCTAGACTTGCAACCCAGACACAATCCAGAGTGTACCAAAACTTCATGAACATCAATGGCAAATGTTTCATTGATCTTTTGACACATTGTATCGTATATTTCAGGTGTTACCGTTAAGTAGGGCAGTTGAGCATGCGCTGATGCGCTCTCAAGGACCCACATGCGTTCTTAATGTCCCATCTGGGCTCGTTAGACATGTCCCCCATGCGCTGGTTTAAGCATTATTGGCTGATCAACTTGGCTATGCTACGTTTTCTTCCATGAAAAAATAAATTAGTTTGCCACAGTCACAGACCACAACACCCCCAGAGCGTGTCAGACCACATATCCCAGCTCCTTGTCCTCATATCCCAGCTCCTTGTCCTCATATCCCAGCTCCTTAATTGTCCTCATACCTTAGCTCCTTGTCCTCGTACCCCAGCTCCTTGTCCTCGTACCCCAGCTCCTTGTCCTCGTACCCCAGCTCCTTGTCCTCGTACCCCAGCTCCTTATCATATCCCTTCCAAATGCTAAACAGCTTAGCACTATCTCTTGATAATTACCTTACATAACCATCCCTGACAGGGGATTGTCTGTAAGATAACAACCCCATCTCCACATCCGTCAATCCATAAACGAGCCCTCACTAAAAGCTTAAAAGACTCGTATGAATATTGTAAACAAGATAATTTATAACACAGCTAATGTTATCTAATTGGGTTAAGGTATGATGTCGCTTGCCCAGATGGGACCACAAGACACCCCCAGGAAGGAGCCGGATGAAGTGGGTGTGAGAGGGGTGTAGTGGTGTTGTATACAGCACTAGCGACACCCTCGACAGGAAAGGTAACTCAGCAGTGCAACTCTCAAGCCTTCAATATTGGGAGTGGTGTGTGTAGCTTAAGTGGAAAGTTGTGGGTCCCCTTAGAGAGACGAGAGCCGCTCCCAACCTAATTCTCCAAAGTATACAACGCGCGACCGTGTCCCGATGCTCGACGCTGGCACTAGCTTTGGTTCCGCCACTGTGTGTGTGTGTGTGTGTGTGTGTGTGTGTATGTGTCATGATTCAAGGGTTTGTGAGAAGGAGGGAGTTCATGTGTCAAGCTGAGTATGTGTCTATAGCAGCTGTGTTAATGAAACGCTTCAGTTAAAATATGTGAAATATATGTTCCTTTTGTGTTTATATATAATTCGTGTCTTGCATAGTGCCTACCTGAATGTATATATATATATATATTTAGGGTTCGAGGTTCGAACCCTTCACGGGGATGAGTTTTGTTCATGCCTATGGCTAGGGAACCATTCAGACTTGTCGTGTTTATATATATAAATACACACAGAAATCACAATAGCGTGAGGCATCAAATGAACAAATCCACAAGGGCCGTGACGAGGGTTCGAACCTACGTCCGAGAGCATCCCAGACGCTGCCTTAATCGACTGAGCTACGACATGGTCAAAAGAATTGCAACCAGAAGTTCTACTGAACTTACTTGGATCCTGCAGCCTCTCCGAGACACAAACCAGGGTTTTACACAATACCCCCCCATGCACTCTAGCTCTTTTTTGCGCTTGAGTGCACTCAAGAGTGCACTTGAGACGCTCAAGTGCACTCTTTGCACTTGAGCTTCTTTTGACCATGTCGTAGCTCAGTCGATTACGGCAGCGTCTGGAATCCTCTCGGACGTAGGTTCGAACCCTCGTCACGGCCCTTGTTGATTTGTTTATGTATGTATGTGTGTGTGTGTATACATATATATATATATATATATATATATATATATATATATATATATATATATATATATATATATATATATATATATATATTATATATATATATATAAATCTCCAGATGGGACCACACACACTATATGTGTGTGTGTGCTTGTGTCAAAGCACGCAAACTGCGTGAATGACTGTTGTTGTTGTAGATTCAGCTACTCTGAACAAGTTCCAAGTAGCACGGGCTATGGTGAGCCTCCCGTGAATGACTGTATGCACTCTCTCATATATACGTAAGGACACGAAGCACATTACATCACAACGTGTCATCATTTCGTAATGATTTCCCATGATGTCCCTAGAGGCTTCGACGAAGGAATGTCCGTGCGCTTTAGAAACAAATGCAGAGTCATTTCGCTCCCAAATTATAAGAAGCCTCTGTCTATTATTCATAACATCGCCAACATTCTTGCAAATTACATAAAAAAAATTATTTTACTTTGTGTCTGGTACATAAAAAAAATGGTAATTTATTCCCGTGAGTATAAATTAGAATCTTGTGGTTCAAACGTTATCAGAATATCGGATTTATCCTGTTACTTTGGTTCAGCGATTTGGTGATAAATCGTGTCAGGATTACAGGCAATAATCATAATATTAAATCCCATGAACGAATCGATAATATATTTTAATTCGGATTAAATTTACTTCCCAAGTGTGAACATGGTTTAAGAATATTCAAGAAAATATGGGAGACAATTCTACCATTCTTAATCGGGACTGTGTTAGGGGGTTTAGCCCTCCAAACAAGGGTTATCTTGTCATCTTGAGGTTATCTTGAGATGATTTCGGGGCTTTAGTGTCCCCGCGGCCCGGTCCTCGACCAGGCCTCCACCCCCAGGAAGCAGCCCGTGACAGCTGACTAACTCCCAGGTACCTATTTACTGCTAGGTAACAGGGGCATTCAGGGTGAAAGAAACTTTGCCCATTTGTTTCTGCCTCGTGCGGGAATCGAACCCGCGCCACAGAATTACGAATCCTGCGCGCTATCCACCAGGCTACGAGGCCCCTATCCATCAGGCTACAAGGCCCCTTATAACCACAACCTTCCCACAACTTTAATAATGTTGTAACAGTTATACAATAAGATAAATAGATGTGCATCTTACATAAATTAGGTTAAAAGTTATGACTTACACACACACAGGCTACACACACACACACTTGAGCGATTGATACTATTATTTATACTAGGATATTGGATAGGGGTACCGGGCGATACCTGGTGATACCAGGGGATACCGGGGGATTCCGGGTCAACCTGGTGCTTGGGTCGACCCGCCTTTATCCCCCCCCCCCCCCAAAAAAAAAAATCCAAGAATTATGAGAAATGCCAATAATAAATGGGAATATATTCGACATCAAACACACAGAGAGAGAGAGAGAGAGAGAGAAAGAGAGAGAGAGAGAGAGAGAGAGAGAGAGAGACAAAAGCTGTCTCTCTCTCTCTCTCTCTCTGTGTGTGTGTGTGTGTGTTGCTGGCAACAGGGGTGTATGGAAGTGGGACTAGGATAAAGGAAGGAGAGGGTCGTGTAGGAGCGAGAAGCACCTTCACTCTAGGTTTCAACGTTCCCGACATAGGATCGATCAAGCGGCTGACTCCCCTGTAGAGTGGGTATTGACAGAGCGGCGGGGGTATGGTGATTGGGGGACCCGATGTTGATGATATCATGAACACGTTTGTCTATTGCGGCCAAAGTATGATAGATTTTATTAGTCAGAAAAATAAGTTGTTTGATTTTTGTTATTTTTTTGTTGTTGTTTTTAGGTTTTAAAAGTCGAGCTGATCCCATAGTGGTGAGGAGGTTCACCGTGATCCCTATGACACCTTGCCTACACTATGGTGCTGATCCCGGTCCGGCCATGTGAGGCACGTACCTAACAGCAATTACGGTGAAAAAATGGATGAGACTACTCCCAAGCATCTGGCCGCCATCCTCGAGCAAACAGACATTTTAATTATAGATATAAGTTAGATAGCAATAGATGAATCTGTAGGTCTATTAGCCTACGTGGGGCAGTTATCTATTAAGTTCAGTTACACATGATTTAATATTTGTCTAATCTGTTTGCAACAATCCAGCTACCCAGCGTCTAGCATGTCACTAGGGAAGGTTTGCCTTAATTCTATTATTCTATTCCCAATCCAATATCTACCAAGGTCTTTTCTGAATCTAAACTTATCCTCAAATTAAAATCCATTGTTTCGTGCTTTGTTAGGCATTGGTGTATATTTACCACCTATTAAACCCTCTTATACATCAATATACTTCAACAATATCTCATCTTTTATTCTAAATGTTAATTTTGCTTCTATTAGAGAGGGTCTTAGTGCCTGGGATTTGCTTTGTCATCACTCACTATACAGTCTCTGTGGACGCAGACGAAACATTGGCAGATGTAGATTAATGCTGAGAAATGTGGTGTTCTGAGTACTCGGAATGCGAGAAAGATTTGGGAGTCATTACTAATAGGGATCTTTAGCCAACAAACCAATTCGTAAGTGTCCAGAATGGAGAAAATAGCTTTCTGGGATTTATTTTGTAGAAGCTTCGGGTTCATCAGATTTAACCACTTGGGCTGGACGGTAGAGCAACGATCTCGCTTCACGCAGGTCGGCGTTCAATCCCCGACCGTCCAAGTGGTTGGGCACCTATTCATTCCCAACGTCCCATCCCAAATCCTTATCCTGACTCCTTCCCAGTGCTATATAGTCGTAATGGCTTGGTGTTTTGTTATCCTCATGTTATCGGCCTTCCTGGGGAGTTTTTGTGAGAAACACTACAACAAAGTTGCCTCAGTCAAGACATGTAATAATCTTTTCTACTGTTTGTTTCAAGTAGTTTGAAAGAATGAGTCAATTTTTAGCATGACTGGTCCTCGGTGAAATGATGCCATGAATCCTCTTGTGTTTCTCAAGATGTTCACTATAATGACGTTTGTGTTCAGCGATTCAAGTAATTTTCGTCTAATAGGTTGTCCACCCACTTGGGCTGGACGGTAGAGCGACGGTCTCGCTTCATGCAGGTCGGCGTTCAATCCCCGACCGTACAAGTGGTTGGGCACCGTTCCTTTCCCCCGTCCCATCCCAGATCCTTATCCTAACCCCTTCCAAGTGCTATATAGCCATAATGGCTTGGCGCTCTTTCCCTTGATAATTTTTTTTTTCTTCGTCTAATAGGCGTCAAACTCCATTTTCCAAAGTTTGATAGAATACATTTGAGTTTAAATCGGCACTAGATTTGTAGCCTTTCATGATTCCTCTATCCTGCTTGATTCTTAATTTATTAAATAAGTAAAACAGAGGATGACAAAGTTTATCTTTGCATTCTTTCAGCACTCTTGGAAGGGGGGTCTGACAGCTGAGTGGACAGCGCTCGGGATTAGTATTCCTTAGGTTCCGGGTTCGATCCCCGGTGGAGGCGGAAACAAATGGGGTAGAGTTTCTTTCACCCTGAAGTCCCTGTTCATCTAGTAGTAAATAGGTAGCTGTGAGTTAGACAGCCGCTACGGGCTGCTTCCTGTGGATGTGTAACAAAAAGGTGGGCTGCTCGTGGACCGGGCCGCGGGGACGCTAAGCCCCGAAATCATCTCAAGATAACCCTGGCAAATACACTGGTTCTAGCGACTTAATTGTTGGGCACGTTTTCAACCCGTTCTCGCAAATTTAATAAGTCAATATTGACTTATTAAAAATGTGCATAGGTGACATACTTAACATAATAGATACCCTTAAAAAGATTCATAGAAAACACCGACCTTACCTAACCTACTTAGTATGTTAAGATAAGCATCTTATTGCTTCGTAATTACAATTATTACCTAACCTATAATAGGTATAGGTTAAGTAATAATTGTAATTACGAAGCAATAAGATGCTTATCTTAAGATACTAACAAGGTTAGGTAAGGTTGGTGTTTTCTATGAATCTTTTTAAGGGTATCTATTATGTTTAGTATATCACCTATGCACGTAGTTAATAAGTCAATATTGACTTTACGAATTTGCGAGAACGGGTTGCGTTTTTTTATCTATTTAATAACTATCGCCTTGATAACTGATACACGAATTTTAACCAAACAAGTGTAACTTGTAAAATTCCTGTGTACATTTTACAATAGAGTACCCTTATGTTGATTCGGATCAGGGGCCAGATTCACGAAGCAGTTACCCAAGCACTTACGCACCTGTATATCTTCTCAATGTTTGGCGGCTTTGTTTACAATTATTAAACAGTTAATGAGCTCCGAAGCACCAGGAGGCTGTTTATAACAATAACAACAGTTAATTGGTAAGTTTTCATGCTTGTAAACTGTTTAATAAATGTAACCAAAGCCGTCAGAGATTGAGGAAAGATGTACACGTTCGTAAGTACTTGCGTAACTGCTTCGTGAATCTGGCCTCGTATTTATTTTCTTGGCAGGTCGGCGTTCGAGTGCTTATGTTTATATATATATTTTTTCCTAACTTGGTTACATCTATTCTGTGCAGGCGATGAGTCACAATAACGTGGCTGACGTATGTTGACCAGACCACACACTAGAAATTGAAGGGACGACGACGTTTCGGTCCGTCCTGGACCATTCTCAAGTCGATTGTGAATCTATTCTGTTCTATTTTATCCTCTATCATGTATTTTTTTCCAAGTCCTGTTGTAATTTTTAGCTTCTAGACATTGTCTATTGAACTATTGCTTGTTCCTTCAAACGTATAGACCTTACTGTTGGTATATATCTATCAGACTCTGCATCTGACTGTCTTGCGACATTATTTTATGGACTGTCTTGTTCCTAATGTCGTCCTCTCATTGCACGTTTCCCAAACTCTTACTCTCATGTAATTTCATTTTCTGTAATCTTTTCTCCTTTCCCTGATCCCGTGACTTATGGGCGTTGCTTAGGGCTTTATCTTAAGTAATTGTCTGTAATCACAGTCGCTGGCTCCTCGTGTCCTCTTCAAACCCGGGTACAGCCGCGTAACACACACACACACACACACACACACACACACACACACACACACACACACACACACACACACACACACACACACACACACATTATATATATATATATATATATATATATATATATATATATATATATATATATATATATATATATATTGACTGAGTTACGGGCTCGCCATAGCCCGTGCTACATGGACGTTCTGAGTAGCTAAATATAAAACAACTATCTATTCCATGTTGGAGGGACGGGTGTGGAGATGCTGGTGAGGGGGGGAGAGAGACGATTGGGGGGAGATGGGAGATATTAGAGAGAAGAGGAGTAAAGGGAGAGGAAGGAGAGAGGGTAGGGGGATGCTAAAGGAAGGGGAGAGAGGAGGAAAAGAATGGAGGAAAGAGGAATAGTATATGGGGAGTGGGGAAAATAATTGTGATGGAATGGGGAGTGTGGGTCTCCCTCAGTGGGTTCCGAGGTTCGAGTCTCCTAGAACCCAAGTGAATTGAAGGTCTGAGACTTTATTTCTTACAACAAATCAACACAATAATGGCTGGCTTACACAGTTGCTCAGCCATCTAAGTCAAACTAACAAAATTGGCATAGAGTTGTTGCAAGATTCAGCTACTCTGAACAAGAGTTCCAAGTAGCACGGGCTATGGTGATCCCAAAGTGTGCCATAGAGAGAATAACATTCAGCTATCTGATTGAATGATTAAGATTAAGCCAACCAGGACGTGGCACAGGCATAATTAGCCTGTAATTAAGCTTTCATGTTGTTAAGATTCGCTATCTGGAACAAAAAGTTCCAGTAGCACGGTCTATGGCGAGCCCGTAGTTCTATATATATAAGCTTTCAATTTGAAAACTATTACATAGCGGAAAAATAAAGCAGTATTAATATATAAAATATATTTATATAATTATTTATTCATTATTAATTATATTATAATTATTATTTATAAAATTATTTTATTATAAATAATACAAAATGCTTATATATTATAATTAGAGGGAAGATGATTGCTATATAAATTATTGGCATAATTTGTATCTTAAAATTATGATGACGAAAAGATAATTTGAAGGAAAACTAATATAAACTAGGCGTACTCTGATGTTACAGAATGTCCACACTCCTAATGAAAGATTTAGAGCATTGTGCCACCTGCAGTCTCCTCAGAGTAGCGTAGCTGCTCTAATTATACTATTATAATAGTCTAATTTATATCAAATAGACACTTTCAGCAGAGGAAGTTGTAAGACTTCCTAGCGGCCCTTCGGTGCAAATTTTGAGAGAACACACAACATTGGTGAGATGTCATAGTTACCCCCCCTGGCTTACAGAGTAGTATAACAGAAAATGGAATACAGGAAATGTGAAAGATAGGCTCATTATGCACTATCTCTTCGGGTGAAAAATGGCGTTGTTTTAACAGGTGGTATATGATGAGCTTTTAAACAGTTCCGTTAGTTATATTCCTGGAGTTATGAATGGGTATAAGTTACTACAACCTTTGTAGGCAATTGCCAACTAAGTCAACTCTTCACGGGCTCACCATAACCCGTGCTACTTGGAACTTTTTCTTCCAGGTAGCGAATCTTAAACAGTCACTTTTTTTTTTTTAATACAAGTCTTGAATTTATGCAGGTTTTTCAATATGTCTTTGTTTGCTGCATTATTGAACGTTGAACCTCTGACAAAGGTTGATTGAATTATTAATCTGTGAATAGCTAATCGGAACCTCGATCATGTACAGCTCTGATGATAAACCAGGTTCGCAAATCATTACCAATCGATGATTTTTTGATTTTGATTGGTAGTTTTCTTAATCATATTTCAATCAATGTCTGTCCCTCTCGCTGAGAATCTTGTTTTGTTTAAACTGCTTTGACAGGTAAAGCTTCAACCCCCCCCCCCCCACTCCATGTAGATCATCAACTGGGATCGAATCCTCGTCACGGCCTTTGTGGATTTGTTCTAGTTGTTTTATATTTAGCTACTCAGAACGTCCATGTAGCACGGGCTATGGTGAGCCCGTAATGGGCTTCTCATCCCCCTTCCATGTTGTATAGACCATCAATTGGCCACCTCACCCCCTCCACACCTCGGCCTCCTACACAAAATGACACGCGGGCCGCTGAGCACGGGTTCGGATACCGACACTAGTCCAAATTGCAATCAGGATATTGGGCCGGAGTTGCCTTTCGCTTTACCCGGCACATTATGTTGATTTATCCTGGGGTGCTACGGAACATGACGTACCGGAGCCTCAGTGGTGTGTTCTGTTGAGGCCTCGTAGGAGTTACAGGCACTTCGTATCAAAATGGACGTACACACACGTACTTTCAAAAGCTGTGGTGGGTGAATGTCTTTCTGTGAAGTCATTTCGTGTGTGTGTGTGTGTGTGTGTGTGTGTGTGTGTGTGTGTGTGTGTGTGTGTGTGTGTGTGTGTGTGTGTGTGGGATGATTTGGAGTTTGTATATTTGTTTATTTTTTTCTTATTCTCGAATTAATTATTGTGAGTAACTTTTTGTTTTGTCCAAAATCAAAGCTGCAGAGGCTCTTTGACGACGGGTTTAAGATCATCTTTTGTGTGGATAGCTTTGTGAGGAGCACAGAGTGATGCTGTCTCTCTTGTGCTCCTTGTTGTGTAGTCTGTCTGTGTGTCGGTTGGAGTGATTGTGAGGGGAAAGGTGGGGGGGGGGGATGGTGGTTAGGGGTAGGTGGGGGGTGGTGGTGAGTGTGAGAGATGGTGACAATATTTACCTTAATCTATGCAACAAGGAACATAATTCGCGAAGCATTATAGGCAAATAGCTCCTGTAGCTCCTTAAGGAATGCGCTGGATAACCTCTTCTTCATGGCTTACAGTTATTAAACAATCATTCTCTGGCGCTAAATATGTTTTTCTTTAATTCCGGCACATCAAGTCACCAGCTGAGATTAAGGGTAGTGGAGGAGAGGCGGTAAGTTCCTCACACCTTCCTCCTCTTAACCTTGAAACTATCAAAAGGAAGGAATTGTCAAGGGAAAGCGCCAAGCCATTACGACTATATAGCACTGGGAAGGGGTCAGGATAAGGATTTGGTGATGGGACGGTGGAATGAAATGGTGCCCCAACCACTTGGACGGTCGGGGATTGAACGCCGATCTGCATGAAGCGAGACCGTCGCTCTACCGTCCAGCCCAAGTGGTTGGGTGAAACTATCAACAGTTAACCTGTGAGTTCTCCTTGATTTCTCATCGTTGTGTTCAACCAGTTTCGATGGACAAATTCCTCCACTTTGTGAAGCACTCTGGGAATTACATTATGCCCTCTATCCTCTTCTGAGATGAAGCACTACCGTCGTATTTGACACTTTCACGTTGTGAGTTCTGATTGGCAAGCACATTGCATAGGGCTTGTCCTGCACTCTGAGTCTGACCTCCGATCAGAGCTCGCGTCTCGTCGTGGATGCTGCACTCCATCGCTGCCAATCAGCTGGTTCGTCCAAAATATCCCATCAGATTGTGCCTTTGGTTCAGACTTTAAAATCGATCAGAACGGGTCGCCGACAGTGGCTCGTTCTGGACAAATTCCTTGACAAAACGAAAATTTTACTTTAAAACAGCATTCAGGAGATTGTACTTGCCAATACTGAACAACAATTGGATCTGATCAATATGCATAAATTTCATTCCATTGTACATAAAGATTGTCTGCATTTTTTTCCCACAGAAGAAATAATTTACACGGAAAAAATCAAAGTTTCCCCAAATATGTATAAATAAAAATAAAGATTGATAAAATACTAATAAATAATAATAATTATCATAGGATTTAGGGGCTGGAAGTGTTTGCATAGCTCTCGGGCTCCGGCTTTTCATCTCGTAGTCAGGTAATATGTGAACCTTTATTCCTCATGTTTCTCGTGAAGCTGTCTAAAGAATTTATTGCCGGTTCCATATACTTGTAAAGGTTGTGGTGAAGAGGTTTTTCCCGACGCCTCTACGGCTCATCTGGCGTTGGGAAAGGACAGGTGTTGGGAAGGACAGGTGTTGGGAAGGGCAGGTGGCTCAGCTGGTAAACTCAACAGGTGGTCCAGCAGCTGGTCCAGCAGGTGGAGTTTACACTGCATCAGGGTCGTGTCAGGTGAGATGAGAGAGATGAGCTTCGTGAGGCCTCATTAAGCATCCGGTGAGCCCCATTCTCCCCCTCACTCCCTCATGCAGGTGAAGGGGGACACCGAACTCATTGATACCTCATGGCAGGTTGCAAAAAGCAACAGCCTTCGGCTTGCATACTTACCATCACAGTTACAATCCTAATTGTGTTCTGTCTCATGCAAATCCAATGAATATCATCAGATTCATCAACCTAAGTGAGGTGCATGATTCATCAATCAGCAAATCAGCCATTTGATTCATCAAGCCAAAACAGCACCGCAACATTTTGCAACCTGGATGGGACGTGTTTGATATCCATTTAACGATATCTAAGCTTATCTAAGCTTAGCTAAGCTCAGTGCCTCAGTAGTACTTGGTGTATCTTAGGACAGAAAGTCTCTCTCTCTCTCTCTCTCTCTCTCTCTCTCTCTCTCTCTCTCTCTCTCTCTCTCTCTCTCTCTCTCTCTCTCTCTCTCTCTCACATAACGTTACTTGGCAGCATGTTTCACAGATCCTCATCCCTGTTTCAGAAACTGTGTTTGTGTATTTATTTTACATGTATAAAGCGATTCAATTTGTATCCCTTTTCACGTGTTCTAACTTTCGGGGTGATAATCTTAGAGGCGTATTTACACGTTCTTATAATCCCAGTTTCATCCATACTCTTCTCCAGTCTTAACCAGGGAATTGTACCATTTAAAAAAAGATCTTCTGCCTCAGAATTTTGTGATATATTTATAGTTTATTTGACTAAAACTTAAGTTACCTACGAAGCATATTATTATGTCTTTCCAGATATGTTTTTTGTTCCGTTATGGCTAGGTCTACTGCCACAACTTAACAAGATGGTCTTGTCAACATACTTTAGCCACGTTATTGTGACTCATCGCCTGCATAGGTCTACTGGCCTGTTGCAACTCCTGTTATTCTACCCATTCTTCTACCCTCCACCTGACCCTTGTATTATCCACACCAGACACTGTTCCTGAACCGTTAAAACCCCTCAAGAAACAGCGGAAACTTATGAGGATAAAATGCATAACTTACATGGAATAGGTTTTAGGCACTGGGCCTGGCACCAGTTTTTGCTTTAAGTAACAGCGACGTAAAGTACTTAAAGTAGACAAGAGTAAGGGGGGGGGGGGAATGAGGGGCTTCCTGTGAGTTGCATAGTGATCAAATACTCTCAACTCGGCAGGAGATCCCACGATGCTGCCCTGATCTCCACTCTACCTACGGTTCCTATGCAATTACTTCATCTCTAAAAAAAATTCTCCTTTTTGCTAATCAGTATATTAACACATTTTTTATCTCTATCACCAACCTTCCATTCCTTTGCCTTTTCACCCTTCCATTCCAATTCTAACCTGCCATCTTTTCTTCATCTCTCGAAATAATTACCATCCCGGGCTTACTCTCCCATTTTTTACCCATTAATAATCACCACTCACCCCATTTCCTCCATTTCCAGTCAATCACCCAATTCGAACAAACGATCTTAACTTTTTTTTTTTTTTTGGTGTATTAGCTTTCAAACAGTCATCATCCGAACATCACCGATATCACCATTGTGTCGTGCTTCTCAAACAGACACCTTCATTCCATCAATCACTCTCTCCATCAATCACTCTCTCCATCAATCACTCTCTCCATCAAACACTCTCTCCATCATGCCCCCTCCACTTACGTAATTCTTAACCACTTTGTTATAACCACTTCAACACTCCTGCTAACTGCCCCATCTGTTATTATTCCACTTCATTCTGCCAGTCTTGCTGTCACTGTCGCCACGCTACATCAGTGGCGTGGCGACAGTGACCAACTGGCACTGATGCTTGGTTGGTCTTCTTGTTGGTCCGGTATTCATTAGGCACTGGCACTCTCCTCTGCCGTAACTATGTCATAAAGTGTTGTCTCTCAGATGTACAAGTTATTCTTCCTCAGTCGCTGCTCCACTGTATATCAGAGGTATACAGTGAGGCACTGTATACCTCTGGCGAGCCTGAGGCACTGTATACCTCTGGCGAGCCTGAGGCACTGTATACCTCTGGCGAGCCTGAGGCACTGTATATACCTCTGGCGAGCCTGGGGCACTGTATATACCTCTGGCGAGCCTGGGGCACTGTATATACCTCTGGCGAGCCTGGGGCACTGTATATACCTCTGGCGAGCCTGGGGCACTGTATATACCTCTGGCGAGCCTGGGGCACTGTATATACCTCTGGCGAGCCTGGGGCACTGTATATACCTCTGGCGAGCCTGGGGCACTGTATATACCTCTGGCGAGCCTGGGGCACTGTATATACCTCTGGCGAGCCTGGGGCACTGTATATACCTCTGGCGAGCCTGGGGCACTGTATATACCTCTGGCGAGCCTGGGGCACTGTATATACCTCTGGCGAGCCTGGGGCACTGTATATACCTCTGGCGAGCCTGGGGCACTGTATATACCTCTGGCGAGCCTGGGGCACTGTATATACCTCTGGCGAGCCTGGGGCACTGTATATACCTCTGGCGAGCCTGGGGCACTGTATATACCTCTGGCGAGCCTGGGGCACTGTATATACCTCTGGCGAGCCTGGGGCACTGTATATACCTCTGGCACCCCTGGGGCACTGTATATACCTCTGGCACCCCTGGGGCACTGTATATACCTCTGGCACCCCTGGGGCACTGTATATACCTCTGGCACCCCTGGGGCACTGTATATACCTCTGGCACCCCTTGGCACTGTATATACCTCTGGCACCCCTGAAACATTCTAATATTAGTAAAATTTTACTTAATAATTTCTCCAGATTTTACTAAGAAACGATTAGTAAAGTATCTTCGGTATTTTCTCCCCTTTTTTTAGACAGCTGTTATGGGCTGCTTTCTTGGGATGTGTAACAAAAAGGAGGCCTGGTCGAGGACCGGGCCGCGGGGACGCAAAGCCCCGAAATCATCTCAAGATAACCTCAAGCGTCCAGAGAAGCTCATCCATCTGCAACTGTCCATGAAAACAAATACTTCAAATTAACCGTTTAATAATTGTAAACAAAGCCGTCATAGATTGAGAAAAGATGTACAGGTTTGTAAGTGCTTGCGTAACTACTTCGTGAATCTGGGCCCCCTGGTTCACCCAGTTCGTCATTCCACCACCCAGGCTGTCTGCCACCACCCAACTCTCTCTCCCGGGATATAATAAGCATTTCAAAAATAAAAATGTTGAAAGATGCAGCGACAAGGGAACAGGCTCACAGCTCTTCATCAACGAGTCGTTCAGGCAGTGTGGGAGCGATAATCCTATCATTCTTTCCCTATGTTCCCCGTTCGTTGTAGGGCGTAGATAATGAATAGTGCCCATGATTAATGTGGCCTCACAGGCGACCCTAGAACTGGGCCATCCGCTCCTGCTTAACTGCCCCTCGTCGGCTGACAATTATGGGAGGGCAGCTAAATGTCCTCTACATCACTCACTCACCCGCCTGCTGCTATCCATCTCCGCCCGCCCTCACACACATCACTCTTCACTACGCTCTCTCTTCTCCGCCCCCTTCGTGTTTCTCCTCTATCTGTCCATTTACTGGTCCCCTTCTCGCAGCTGTCTAAGTGGCCCCCTCCCTGCTACCACAATTGTCCAGGTGGCCCCCTCCCTGCTACCACAATTGTCCAGGTGGCCCCCTCCCTGCTACCACAATTGTCCAGGTGGCCCCCTCCCTGCTACCACAATTGTCCAGGTGGCCCCCTCCCTGCTACCACAATTGTCCAGGTGGCCCCCTTCCTGCTACCACAATTGTCCAGGTGGACCCCTCCCTGCTACCACAACTGTCCAGGTGGCCCCCTCCCTGCTACCACAACTGTCCAGGTGGCCCCCTCCCTGCTACCACAACTGTCCAGGTGGCCCCCTCCCTGCCGCCACAACTGTCCAGGTGGCCCCCTCCCTGCCGCCACAACTGTCCAGGTGGCCCCCTCCCTGCCGCCACAACTGTCCAGGTGGCCCCCTCCCTGCCGCCACAACTGTCCAGGTGGCCCCCTCCCTGCCGCCACAACTGTCCAGGTGGCCCCCCTCCCTGCCGCCACAACTGTCCAGGTGGCCCCCCTCCCTGCCGCCACAACTGTCCAGGTGGCCCCCCTCCCTGCCGCCACAACTGTCCAGGTGGCCCCCCTCCCTGCTACCACAACTGTCCAGGTGGCCCCCCTCCCTGCTACCACAACTGTCCAGGTGGCCCCCCTCCCTGCTACCACAACTGTCCAGGTGGCCCCCCTCCCTGCTACCACAACTGTCCAGGTGGCCCCCTCCCTGCCGCCACAACTGTCCAGGTGGCCCCCTCCCTGCCGCCACAACTGTCCAGGTGGCCCCCTCCCTGCCGCCACAACTGTCCAGGTGGCCCCCCTCCCTGCCGCCACAACTGTCCAGGTGGCCCCCCTCCCTGCTACCACAACTGTCCAGGTGGCCCCCCTCCCTGCTACCACAACTGTCCAGGTGGCCCCCCTCCCTGCTACCACAACTGTCCAGGTGGCCCCCCTCCCTGCTACCACAACTGTCCAGGTGGCCCCCCTCCCTGCTACCACAACTGTCCAGGTGGCCCCCCTCCCTGCTACCACAACTGTCCAGGTGGCCCCCCTCCCTGCTACCACAACTGTCCAGGTGGCCCCCCTCCCTGCTACCACAACTGTCCAGGTGGCCCCCCTCCCTGCTACCACAACTGTCC
This sequence comes from Procambarus clarkii, assembly GCF_040958095.1. NCBI lineage: Eukaryota > Metazoa > Arthropoda > Malacostraca > Decapoda > Cambaridae > Procambarus > Procambarus clarkii. The sequence continues at coordinate 48,682,290 of NC_091157.1, forward strand.
AGGTGGCCCCCCTCCCTGCTACCACAACTGTCCAGGTGGCCCCCCTCCCTGCTACCACAACTGTCCAGGTGGCCCCCCTCCCTGCTACCACAACTGTCCAGGTGGCCCCCCTCCCTGCTGCCACAACTGTCCAGGTGGCCCCCCTCCCTGCCGCCACAACTGTCCAGGTGGCCCCCCTCCCTGCCGCCACAACTGTCCAGGTGGCCCCCCTCCCTGCCGCCACAACTGTCCAGGTGGCCCCCCTCCCTGCCGCCACAACTGTCCAGGTGGCCCCCTCCCTGCCGCCACAACTGTCCAGGTGGCCCCCTCCCTGCCGCCACAACTGTCCAGGTGGCCCCCTCCCTGCCGCCACAACTGTCCAGGTGGCCCCCTCCCTGCCGCCACAACTGTCCAGGTGGCCCCCTCCCTGCCGCCACAACTGTCCAGGTGGCCCCCTCCCTGCCGCCACAACTGTCCAGGTGGCCCCCTCCCTGCCGCCACAACTACCACCACTCCCACCCGCCTCCACTGGACCTGATATTCACCCTGAACGAGTCGGACATAAGGGAGGCCATCTGCCAGCCTCCGTGAATGGGTGATCAGTTTGTACTAACATTTGAGTATCTGGTGGAAGTAGGAATGGCATTTTTCACTGAAGGGAGCAGGAAATAAAATACTTGCCTACCGAATATAAAACTATGAAGAGACGAGGGCACTGCTACATAGGATGCCGTGGGGAATAGCGTTTGTGTGAGCTCAACTCGGGACACTAAGGACGATTTCACCCAAAAATATATTTGGACGTAGAAGGGGATCTATCAGGAGAAAGGGCCAAGTCATTACGACTATATAGCACTTGGAAGGGGTCTGGATAAGGTTTTGGGATGGGACGGGGAAGGAAGGAATGGTGCCCAATCACTTGGACGCTCGGGGGATTGAACGCCGACCTGCATGAAGGGAGACCGTCGCTCTACCGTCCACCCCAAGTCTGGACGTAGATGACAGAAATATATCCCTGCCGGGAGAGAGAGTATGATTATAGACTCATGATTAACCCATGGTTTAAACAGCGGTGAAACGAAGCAATATATAGATGTTTGGATAGTTAGAAAGTATTCATTACAGACACAATAACGAAGCTGAAAATTAAACGTTCATAACGCTCAACCACACATCTGAAAATAAAGGCAGCGACGACGTTTCGGTCGGTCCTGGAAAACGGCTTGATAATGGTCCAGAACGGACCGAAACGTCGTTGTATCTGTATTTTCAGCTCTGTGAGTTGGGTGTCTACCTCAACACTGTACCCCACACAAGAAGCCAGTGCACAAGTTGGAGCATCAGAGGGAGACGCAGCTAAAGGTTCTCCAGTGGAGTCTTAGTGAAGTAAGACACAGCAACAATGAGAGGAATGATTTCAAAGACGTGAAATGTCGTCTGAGGAGTCCCTCAAGGGTTACTTCTCGGACCTCTTCTGTTCCCGAGTGAATACTCGGCCAGAGGCAGCGCTTTCCTTGCTCTCAGTGTATACGGGTGACCCAAAACTGACGAGGGGAAGGATAAACACGGCAGGAATCGCCAACTACAGGATGCCTCGGGGGAAACTACTTCTGTTGCGGTCCTAAAAATGGCAACTAGAGTTTATTTCAATAAAGTGAGAAGTAATGATGTTGGGAAGAATGAATACAAGTACCAAAAAGGGGAGATGAAACGTTCATTCCAAAGACTCTTGCTTCCCACAACTAGTTACAGCCCGCTCCTGTGCCAGGTAAGTCCACTACGGGCTCACCATACCCCGTACTACTTGGATTTTTTGGTTCCGAGTAGCTGAATCTAAAGCAACAAACAGTTCTCCACAACTATCTTAGAGTTCCTTTCGTCTCACAGGTGTCTACTTTAGCACCTCGTTACCGCAGTCCTTCACCCTTTCCATACAAATAGCAGAGATATGTTCATCTTAGAGGGTCGCCTAAGATCTGTAACTCTCGGAGATAACTGGCTAGTAAAATATGGCCTCGAACAGCTTCCTTCCTTGGAAAATCTCTCGGGAAACACAACACAAGTGGCTCTCTTAAGCAGCCAGAAGTATCACTGAACGCTTCCTCAATGCTCTCATCTGTTCACCTCGACTATCTACCATGCTACTCTATCGTCAGTGACTGGTATATATATTTTCCTGCTTTCCTCAGCTCTCCCTCTCTCCTTTCGCTCCATTTCCTCTTCCCTTCCTTCCCCCCATTCTTCCTCTCCTCCCTCCCACTTCTAGCTTCCCCCTTTCCTTCCCCTCTCTCTCCTTCCCTCGCGTAACGCTTTAAATTCCTTTTTTCTTCTGTGCCTACCATCTATTCCCTTCTCTACCTCAGCTGTAACTCTCGTGTGCTTTATTCTCTCATCCTTCTTCCGCACCCAAAAAAAAAGTTCGGCCCCCCTCCCCCCCCAAAAAAAAAAATAAACACCTTCACTACTACTCTGTACCTTTCCTCTTCACTCTAGACACTCATTCTGACCTCCTTAAGGGTGACAGTCTCTCTAACTTGCTCTAAGTGTGCTCGTTCTCATCCTACCTAGGGTGTCTCCCACACCCTAACCCCCAAACATCCTTCCACCCTTCCTCCACACTGGCCAGGGAGGGGTCAGGGCCCAAGTTGGGGAGGTGGTCAGGTAGGGTAATGGACAGCCATGAATTCTTCAGTAGCGTGGAGGGAGCTGGATGCCCCTTGGGGCCCAGGGACACCTGGCACTCTCTGGCACTACTCATCTTGGGGCCCACTGTCACTGCCATTCTCAGAGTTAACCTCGGTAAATGTTTGAGATGAGAGATGTGGAGTTTTTGCCTATACCATTTGTGTCTGAGAGGAGGTCTACTTGATGACCAGAGAGGCCGAGTTAAACCAGCTGCAGGAAGCTACAGGAAGCTGGACGAAGCTGGAAGAACCAATGTTCTCACAGATTCACACACTCACACGCACCTAAACATACACATACACACATAGTAAAACCTGAGAGAAGCAGGGGCCAGGATCGAAGGCAGAGATTAGCATTAGCAAACGTCGTGGGGACGAGAACCCATAATGAACTCACCTCAGGAACTTATAAATCACCTAACAAACAAATACAAACATGTGAACTGTAAATTGATTCCTGCTGTAAATCCTCAAAGGAAAAAGTATAAAACCAATGGTTCATCAGGGGATGCCTGAAGGCCAAAAGGAAGAGCAAGCGGAGATGGGAGAAATATAGAAAGAATAGAATAATTAAGAAACACAGCAAATTCAAGGGAGAGAGAGAGAGATAAGAGAACCAGAGAAGCAATATAAAACTCATATAGGCTTCAAGGCCAAAAAGCCAACCTGGGAGTCTTCACCGCCTCACTAGAAAGAAAATGCCAGTAAATAAGAAGATAGGCACACGGAGGAGGAGAGTGAAAATAGCCAAGAACGTGAAGATCAAAACAGAAAGTTCTCAGGAAGTTCGAAATTACAATAACGTGATGTATCTATGAGGAAATCTTTGGAGCAGGGCGGTGGTAACGAACCAGCGTCCTGGGAACCCCAGAAGCGCTTCTTGATAAACGATACAAGGCTCCCAGGCGATTAGGAGAAAGACACTCGCCAGGGAGGGACCGCAGGAGTATAAGGTGAAAGCAGCGGTGAGGAGCAGACTCCTGGGGGCCAGATTCACGAAGTAGCTACGCAAGCATTTACGAACCTGTACATCTTTTCTCAATCTTTGGAGGCTTTGTTTACAATTATTAAATAGTTACTGAGCTCCGAAGCACCAGGAGGCTGTTTATAACAATAATAACAATTGTATGGGAAGTTTTCATACTTCTAAACTGTTTAATAAATGTAACCAAAGCCGTCAAAGATTGAGGAAAGATGTACACGTTCGTAAGTACTTGCGTAACTTCTTCGTGAATCAGGCCCCTCTAGACTGTGAGACGAGAGAAGCCTCACCAAGCATGCTGAACGTGGCACCAGAGGCACTAACTCATTCCCACGCAATGCTCTACTAGATACTAGACCAGAATGACCAGAGATATGGAAAACAATGTGATCATAATACATACAATTGAAGGAATTACAGGAATCACTGAAGGATACACTGTAGTCACGGACTTGCATCACCTGTAAGATTCTGAATAAGGAAGATCCTAAAGAGGGGGAGACTTGGAGCACATAGTGCACAAAAGGATCAAGATCCTGGGAGTGTATGACTCCAAACTTGTCACCTGAGGCACATATCTGCAAGATAACGTCTGCAGGATATGCCAAGATGATAAATAATCCAAATAACTTTGAGAACCTTATGGACAAGCTAAGATAAGCACTTTAATATGCAGCCTTGGACATGAGTCCTCCCCCCCCCCCCCCCCTCCCCCAAAAATGAACCCAAAATAAAACTTGAGAAAATTAGAACCATGCGTCAGAACTGGTCCCCAGAACTGAGAGAACTTAACCTCACAACGTTCGAGGGAAATTTGTACTTGGAAGATATGATAGTCTAAAATATATTGAGAGGAAATTGACAAAGAATAGAAAGAGATAATGTTAGTCATGAGAAGCGGTAGAACTAGAGGACACGGGAGGAAGCTGGAGACGCAGAAGTACCAGAAGAATGTCAGGAAACACTGTCCATTCACTTGGGATGCATGGGTCTCGAACACTGGATTAAAAAGCGTGTGAGACCGAAGCTCACACGAAGCTCGAAGCTTTTACAGGAACGACGTCTTTAGTATAAGTGTTGTTAAAAAGCAGAATGGGCTACAAGAAGAGATTTTCGAAACGAGATTAATATCCAACATCAACAAATAAAAAGAAGTATTAAATATGATTACTTTTATTAATCACATTAACGGATCAGGAGTTGAAAATGCTGGGTTAGAGTGCTATTGTTCAACCCTGTTAGCGTGTATCAGTGAATACTTACTGGCGAATACATATACACACACACACACACACACACACACACACACACACACACACACACACACACACACACACACACACACACACACACACACAGTCAAGCAACCATCTTGCAGACCATTGCTAAGAGGCATCCAGGTCTACCTATAGTGTTGCACAATCTCCTTCACTTCCAACTCGCCTCACTAGCTGTGACTCATTCCCAAATTGGTACAAGAATGATCCTATTTCCTGATTCTATGAATTTACCCCAGTACCGAGCCTTGGGGCAGGTCGCTTCTGAATTCCATCCACCCTGATTTCTTCTCTTTCTCTTACCTTCGGTCTCCTACCCGTTAGGTATTCCATCACCTACGCTAGTACTCTCCCAGTTACTCCAGCTTTATTCAAAAGTTTTCATGGGAATATGTTGTAAGGGAATATATTAAATCCTTTTTTTGGCAGTCCAGGACTACACTATCAGGTGATGGTTCTCTCTCTCTATTAGATCATTGGTATTTGATTGAACAAGTCGATTAGGTTAGACATGATGTATCTTCACTGGATTGTTGTGTAGGGACAGACGTTTGCATTGACAGCTCTGGGAGTCGCCTCGGGCTTTCCAGGATCTTGTAGAGAATGCATGCCAGTGACACTGGTCGTGTGTGTGTGTGTGTGTGTGTGTGTGTGTGTGTGTGTGAGAGAGAGAGACAACCTATTTACAGCTTTACAAGACGTAGGTCACGTTGGTTGAGTTCCGTCGTTCTTTGATTATTTATCGTGTCTGATTTTAACATTTTTCTCTGCATGTTGCACCGACCAGCTCGTCTTGCAAGGCTCCAGTAATCCACAACTCACTCACTCACTCACACACTCACTCACTCACACTCACTCACACACTCACTCACTCACACACTCACACACTCACTCACACACTCACTCACACACTCACTCACACACACACTCACTCACACACTCACACACTCACTCACACACACACTCACACACTCACACACTCACTCACACACTCACTCACACACTCACTCACACACTCACTCACACACTCACTCACACACTCACTCACACACTCACTCACTCACACACTCACTCACTCACACACTCACTCACACACTCACTCACACACTCACTCACACACTCACACACTCACACACTCACTCTCACACTCACTCACACACTCACTCACACACTCACTCACTCACACACTCACACTCACACACTCACTCACTCACACACTCACTCTCACACTCACTCTCACACTCACTCTCACACTCACTCACTCACACACTCACTCACACACTCACACACACACTCACACACACACTCACACACACACTCACACACACACACTCACACACACACTCACTCACACACTCACTCACACACTCACTCACACTCACTCACACTCACTCTCACACTCACACACTCACTCTCACACTCACTCTCACACTCACTCACACACACACACACACACACACACTCACACACACACACACACACTCACACACACACACACACACACACACACTCTCACACACACACACACTCTCACACACACACACACTCACACACTCACACACTCACACTCTCTCTCTCTCTCTCTCTCTCTCTCTCTCTCTCTCTCTCTCTCTCTCTCTCTCTCTCTCTCTCTCTCTCTCTCACAGAAGAAATACTTTCATTCTCACCGAATTGATTTTTGCAAGATTCAATTCACGTCGTCTAGTTCCGCCTGTGTCAGGAGTAATTTCTTTTAACACATCTTTTCATATTCATTGACGCATATCAAGTGAATCTTGTCATTCCTTTCCTTTCTTCAATGGTATTGGGATTATTTTTCGGTGTTTAATAATCTTTATATATTTCTGATGTCCTTCAGCTTCGGTGTCCAGTTTTTTGAGTGTATTTTATGAGTAACAAGAGAAAGTATTATAGCCTTTGTAAGACTCTTAAGTAGCCCAGAGAAAGGGATTTTTTTTTTCTACCACAAACGTGGCCAGACATTTACAATGCTAACCAACATATATACATATTCTTCTGTCCTCCATGGACAGGGTTAGAGATCTGTTAAATATATAGTTCAGTGATTTATTGAACAATCAACCACAGAAGGTGATTGTAGTACATTTAAAATTGTTAATTAACCTACAAACTTAAATATATAGAGAGCGAGTTCAGTCTCGCTCATAATATTTTCTCATTGATCATTTGTGTGTGTGTGATTTTTATGTTGTTGTATACAACGTGTGTGTGTGTGGGTGACCCTCACCCCCACTGCTCCGTGTTCCAACTGTGCTTGTGAGATTGTTACAAAAATTAAAATCTACATTTTTTCTGTCCACGTGAATGGCAACCAGCTTGAAGCTGATGATCATTGCATAAGATGGCGAAGCTGCCATTTATTATATCCTTTTATTGTTTCTTATTGATTTCAATGCATAAGGAAAGCACAGTAACGTGATATGTAAATGTGAAAATTAATTATAGCCATCCTGTGCATAACTCCAATTAATGTTATCAATCATACGTTATGTTAATGAGTTTTCCTTGTGCATTTATGTGGAGCGTTTGGTGGAGGAGCTCCTATATATACCACTCAAGAGGGTACGCGGTCAATGTGTAATGAGTTGATTTAGTACCAGTTAGATGTCCCAGGATTCCTGATAGATTCAGTTGACATCCCAGGTTAGATTGCTTATAGCGTATCGTGGTTCAGTGGTTTAAGGCGTGTGCTTGGGAATACCTTCCCTATGAATCTGAGGGGTTGGTCGGAGCTGTGACTGCTTCCTCCTTCCTTCCCATCCTCCTCTTCTCTTCCTCCTTCCTCCTTCCTTAAACGCACCCATAAGACAACTAGGTTTGGTGTCTCTTGGACCATTACTAACGATAATATTCCGGTCCTAGTAAGGCCCAGTCCTATGGAGATAAAGTCGACGTGACCATTTCACTTCTCTGAGATGTGTATTTAATGTTCGTCTGTACATTTTAAACAATAATACCCCTAACAAGTATTATATTTCCCACTTTGCGTCAGTATGTGTTGATCTGTTGGCCTCTCCAGTCAACAGATCGAACCATCGTTTCCCCACATGGCGGTGACGAGTTGTGAAGGCGTTCAGTGGCAAGGTTAGAGAAGCAGTGGTGGCCCGCTGACACTCCACACGTCAGCCGCCAGTGTGAGTGGTCAACACTGTCACTACCAGCATTCCCGGCCCTCCACCAGTGCCACAAGTGTCTGGTACACGGGACAGAGAGATCAGCCAGGTAGGTGTTCAGTCCTCAGTGAACCACCGGCCAAGAAAACGGGTGTTTAACGATCAGTGAACCACCTGTCTGGTCACATAGGTGTTCAGTCCTCAGTGAATCACCTGCCAAGAAAACAGGTGTTTAACGATCAGTGAACCACCTGTCTGGCCACATAGGTGTTCAGTCCTCAGTGAACCACCGGCCAAGAAAACAGGTGTTTAACGATCAGTGAACCACCTGTCTGGTCATAGGTGTTCAGTCCTCAGTGAATCACCTGCCAAGAAAACAGGTGTTTAACGATCAGTGAACCACCTGTCTGGCCACATAGGTGTTCAGTCCTCAGTGAACCACCTGCTTGACCAGAGGTGTTCAGTCCTCAGTCAACCACCTGCCTGGCTACATAGGTGTTCAGTCCTCAGTGAACCACCTGCCTGACCACACAGGTACTCAAGTCATCAATGAACCACCTGCATGAAAGGTCAGTGATTGATAACAGACGACACAGGCAACAGAAGGAAAGACAGGGGAGGGAAATGCATAAGAGGCAATACAGATAAATATTACATTATTCATCCCGATGGAAGAAGATTCAGGGGGGGGGGGCTCTCGGACAGGTAATTCGCGGCTCATGAAAGTTGGACGACTCGGGGCTATTGCTTCCTCACGATCCTTCCATTATTCATTGATTACTCACCTGCGAGGAACCGACCCAAGGTTATCAGGGGGTAATCTATAATCTCGCCTGCACTAGTTATCACCTTTATTTTACAGGTAGTTACGGTTCCAATTGCCGTACCAACGACTCAAGAAACGCCAATCATCTTGAGAGTAGCAGCAGAGCGCAGCAATAATGACTGCTGAGAAAGAAATTATGGGGTCATAGAGATCAAAACCAATGGAGGACAAAACTCCCGAAGGATTAGAAGTATGTCACAAGTTGATCACATTGAAGGCAGTTGGTTGTAGTGAGTAGTTGAGTACTTAAGAGCCTTCAGCGAGTCATAGCGATTTTTTTATCATGGGCAACTTTCTCATGAAGATTAATGGGGAGAGTAGTACATGGAAATATCTATATTCCAGAGTAATTATTTATGTAGGTTGGAGATAACAACCTACATATATATATATATATATATATATATATATATATATATATATATATATATATATATATATATATATATATATATATATATATATATATATATAAATATATATATAAATATATATCTGATGAATCAAGATGTATCAAAATACATAAAAAAATGTTAAAAGGTACATTTCCCATAAAAATACATCTTAAAAGATTTATTTAACTTGCAAGCATACAATAGAAGTTGTCTTAGACGAAATGAATATCAATTTATTCTGTGTCATTGAAGACTTAGTCATGACGAGGCAGTTCACTGTAGAACTACAGACATGGTTGGGCACATTTTCTTTCACCTGAGGCCTCTGTTCACCATTTAATAAATAGGTACCCGGGAGTTAGGCAACCGTTGCATCCTGGGAAGGGTCAGTATTTGAGCCTTGGAGTTAGGGGAATGGATTCCTCGATTTATATATATATATTTATATATATATATACACAGGCTTCTTGGTATCATTGTACAACGTGTATCATGGTACCTGCTGTGCCGTGATACAGCATACATCATGCTTGAGCAGCGAGCTGCTGTATAATGCATTTGCAGGTGTCCACAGTCAGTGAAATGTGAGGACAAACATCTTCAATTTTGTTAAGTATACCTTTATCAGGCGAGCCCAAAGGGTTTTCTCTAGGTATTTCATTTTAAGGGGGGACAACACTTTTCATATTTTCTTTTGACCACTGTGCTTGTATCTGGGCCGGGTGAGAATACGACTAACGTTATCAAAAGCTTTGCAATATTGGATACCGTCTGCTTGGCGGACTCTGAATATTTTGCACGCTTGACACCTTTGGAAATTGGGCTTGTTGTTGGTCGTTTGTAGAGCTGTGAGTCGCTCCAGGTTACAGTCAGGTGGTAGAGTGAGCTTCGTGTGCGTCACCGCTGTCACCTGGGCACTGTCACCTGGGCACTGTCACCTGGGCACTGTCACCTGGGCACTGTCACCTCTGGGATCCGTAGTGGTGTCACCGGAATTTGCTCACATGTCATGCTTCAGGCCATTCTCTCGATTTGCCACTGCGTCAAAATTCCGTCGTTTTAACCTACCCAGTTACCTAAGAACCCAAGCAACCCATCTGACCTTTCCAGACTATATACAACGAAGGTGAGACCCCCTCTTGAATATGCAGCCCCAGCATGGAACCCCGTACCTGAGAAACGAAAAAAAGGTCCAAAGATATGAAGGGAGACTCGTTCCTGAGCTGAAGGGATTGAGCTATTAGGAAAGACTGAGAGAAATGGTGTTTGCCACACTGGAGGAATGGAGAGATGTAGAAGACATGATAACAACATATAAGATTCTAAGGAAACTTGACAAAGTAGACAAAGCATCAATGTTTAAAGCTAGAACAAGGGGTCATAGATAAAGATAAGAACACAGATGAGTCAGAGACGTCAGAAAGGACTTTTTCAGTGTCACAGCTGTCAATAAGAGGAACAGATTAGAAGTCTTTGAAACCAATTAGATTCAAATTGTTTAATGTAAATGTGATAAAGGCGTGAGAAATGAGTCATTGCATTAATCTAAGCTCGTTCGGAAGGCGGGGCCAAGAACCTAGCTCGACCTTGCAAGCACATCTAGATAAGTGCACATTTCATCCTCCCACGACACCCCACACCCACATACAACCCCCCCCCAGATACACCCACATACCCTCCCCATAGACAAACACGTACCCCCACCCCTCACAAACACCCCACCCCTACCCCCACCCACACACCCTACACCCCACACACCTCACCCCACACCCAACACCATCTCTCAACCTAATACTCATAGAGTTTAGGTTGAGGTTTTAGGACAAAAAGATTAGTACCAGGGCTAAGAGGGCTAAGCTATGAGGAAAGATTATGGGAACTAGACCTCACAACTCTGAGGTTGAGAAGAAATTGAAAGGACATGATCGTAACATACAAGATACTTAGAATAATTAAAAAGGGGGGACAAGAACAGTCTTTTTAATTTTAGAGATAGCAAGATATAAGGACATAAGGGGAAGCTGGAAAAGCAAATGGGTCAAATAAATGTAAGGAAATATTCGTCTCTCTATGGGTAGTCAAACAAGTGGAATGCACAGAAAGAAGAAGTTGTAAAAGCCACCTCCATCCATAACTTGAAGGCCAGATTCAACAAAGAATTCGATGTAAAATTATTTATAATATAACTCCACAGGCCCTACAAGCTAAGCATTAAGAGCCGGACCTCATTTCTTGTATACACTAACAAGCAACCTGTAGGTTACCTTGAGGTTACCTTGAGATGATTTCGGGGCTTAGTATCCCCGCGACCCGGTCCTTGACCAGGCCTCATCTTTGCTGGACTGGTCAACCAGGCTGTTGGACGCGGCTGCTCGCAGCCTGACGTATGAATCACAGCCTGGTTGATCAGGTATCCTTTGGAGGTGCTTGTCAAGTTCTATCTTAAACACTGTGAGGGGTCGGCCAGTTATGTCCCTTATGTGTAGTGGAAGCGTGTTGGTCAGTCTCGGGCCTCTGATGTTGATCGAGTCCTCTCTGAGTACCTATTGCACATCTTCTCCTCAATACTTTAGGTAGTGGTTATATCTTGAGGTTATCTTGAGATGATTTCGGGGCTTTAGTGTCCCCGCGGCCCGGTCATCGATCAGGCCTCCACCCCCAGGAAGCAGCCCGTGACAGCTGATTAACACCCAGGTACCTATTTTACTGCTAGGTAACAGGGGCATAGGGTGAAAGAAACTCTGCCCATTGTTTCTCGCCGGCGCCTGGGATCGAACAAATCACAAGTGGGATCACAAGTGCAGCGTGCTGTCCGCTCGGCCGACTGGCTCCCATAGTGGTAGATACTAGCTATAGGTAGATACTATCTTCTCACAATCAGTTTCACCTTCACTGTACAATCACCATATACCATCGCCTCGCTAATTCCCATTATCTCCATCACTCCTTCCATGAATTACACCATAACCATTCCATCAGCCAACTATCGCTCTCCCGTTAACACCAACCTAACATTACATCACTGAAACCTATTCCACGGGATGTCTATATTATGCACCCCATCCCGTCGTTAGTGGGAAAAGTTACACTGAGGCATCCAGTAGGTCCAGGAGCCGAGCCATCCCATTTAGCCAGTAAGCCAGTTAAGGTTTACCTCTCATACCAACCGGGAAAAACTTCCTTTCTCAAAAAGAAATCTTTCCGCCCACCGAGGGGACGTTAGCCCCCCTGTCCCCCCACCTCCTGTGGAGTCCCTCTGTCTACTGAGGGGAGGCTCTTCCCTACCCACTCATGTTCCCCTCTGGCTTAAGTGGAACGCAGCAACACACAGGTGGCAATGTGTTGCTCCGTGACTGGAACACTGTGAAGTTTCTCAGATCTACTCGAGCAGGCATGAAAGAGTGGTCCTGAATCTTGTGCCATCATGCTGACCTGTCGCTGAAGATGCACTGTTTCAGGGGTGAATCTACCCCTTACATGCGGTTGGGGGGTAGATTTACCCCTGCTTCTTCTCATGTGGGGGTAGATTTACCCCTGCCCCCTCTCATGTGGGGGGTAGAGTAACCCCTGCCCCCTCTCATGTGGGGGGGTAGATTAACCCCTGCCCCGTCTCATGTGGGGGGTAGATTAACCCCTGCCCCCACTCATGTGGGGGGTAGATTAGCCCCTGCCCCCTCTCATGTGGGGGGTAGATTAACCCCTGCCCCCTCTCATGTGGGGGGTAGATTAACCCCTGCCCCCTCTCATGTGGGGGGTAGATTAACCCCTGCCCCCTCTCATGTGGGGGGTAGATTAACCCCTGCCCCCTCTCATGTGGGGGGTAGATTAACCCCTGCCCCCTCTCATGTGGGGGGTAGATTAACCCCTGCCCCCCTCTCATGTGGGGGGTAGATTAACCCCTGCCCCCTCTCATGTGGGGATACATTAATCCCTGCCCCCTCTCATGCGGGGATAGATTAACCCCTGCCCTCTCATGCGGGGGTAGATTAACCCCTGCCCCCTCTCATGCAGGAGGTAGATTAACCCTTGCCCCCTCTCATGTGGGGGTAGATTAACCCTTGCCCCCTCTCATGTGGGGGTAGATTAACCCTTGACCTCTCTCATGTGGGGGTAGATTAACCCCTGTCCCCTCTCATGCAGGAGGTAGATTAACCCCTGTCCCCTCTCATGCAGGAGGTAGATTAACCCCTACCCTCTCACACGGGAGTAGATTAACTCTATCCTCTCATGACAGGTAGATTAACCCCCCACGCACACCTTTCAGACCTAAGCATCCCACTCAAAGCTGGATACGTGTCATCTCGACTCATCATCTTGGATAATGAATATAATGACTGGTGAACATTCTTTGTGAAGCAGGAGTTATACTTTGCCTCAGATCTGTCAACGAACACCAAATTTCACGAACAAAACAGGTCACGAACAATTTCGTGAACTATTGGCCATAAAGTTTTACCATTTGGCTGGATGAGGGGCTAAATTTGAGTCAGATTTAATATATTTATAAAGGTATTGAGGAATATTCAGCTTTTAAATGTCGTTAAGGCTAACTATTATCTGTAATTCAGTTATGACCTGTAGAACAGACAGCAATTAACACATGAAAATCAATTGTTGGAAAGACTGGACAACATCCCACCACCCACACAGATGTCCAAAGCAGGAGGATTGAATAAGTTAAAATTCATCCCTTTTGCAGAGAGAATCAAGAAATTAAAGGGATCAAAAGCTCGAGAAGAACATGGAATTCAATCCAAAATCGTAAGGAGCCGACCGAGGAACTGTGTCTATCAAAGTAACTTCTATTCAGAAAATCTCTAGACTAAGGAGAAGTCCCCACTAGATTGAAAATATGCAAATGTCACCCATCTTTAAGAAAGGAATAAAAAGTTCAGCAGAAAACTACAGGCCAATCATCCTAACCTCTCATATCTGCAAGCTCAGGGAGAGAATCTCAAGGCAAGAAATTATTCACCCCTTCACAGTGCACAATCTTGTAAAATGAAGACATCATGGTTTTCTAAACAGCAACAAAAAAATCTACAATTCAAACCAGACATGATAGGGCTGAGTTCATAGACTCACACCCAAAATACCGGAGACAAATTGGGAGATAATAATCCAGGCATTATTTTGAAAGGTTCAATATAACGTATATAAAAGGGGGGAAAATTATCGAGAAAACTCATGGTTTTTCACTCATAAGGTACTGGGCCCAAGATAACGCAGCCGTAAAGGCCAAGACAATACTACTGCTTAAAATTTAGCTAAAAAAAATCCTGATGGAAAAATGGGCACGCTCACACTATCATCACACTCTCATCACCATCGCCCCATCATCACACCACCATCGCTTCACCACCATCACCCACCAACACCTCACCATCGACCCCAACACGCCCCGGCCGTCATCAGGTGGCGGACTTAGAGTCTGGAGGCTAGAGAAGTGCCGACATTTTCATAAGCAGATTATTGACCGGGGTCGCTATCCATCGGAAAACTTTACAAGTAGGACGAACCGGCAGGGATCTCCATATTGAGTGTGTGTGTGTGTGTGTGTGTGTGTGTGTGTGTGTGTGTGTGTGTGTGTGTGTGTGTGTGTGTCCCTCTCCTGTCCCTGGGTTTCTGATCCTATATAGTCGTGTTGAACGGGCCCGTCTCTGTTATGTTACAGTACGTACATACATGATTTTTTGCGTGAACATGTTGGCTGACATTTGAGCAAGACTTGAGGTGTGTGTGGCTAGCTAGGAAGCGAATTTACTGCACTCTTGGCTGGGGAAAAATATAGCTGACAGATTCTTCGCGTTTATGTTGAAGGTTAGTGAGGGATTATTAACTAGAATGTGTGCTTTGATGTGTAAACACGCCATTTGGTAGTATGACATTACAAATCCTGAACATTTTGTGGCCTAACAGTCCATTTTTTTGTACATTTGACAGAATATTTGCCATAAGTACTAGTATTTTTGGGAAGCTGGATTGACGACTATCATCCACTCTGCTTCCTCCCGTCTATCATCTGATCCACTCTGGGATCTTTCCCTTTCCATCAACATTCTTTTTATATCCCTTTCCATTATCCATACCTATAACTATCTTCCCCCCTCTCACACACCTATTCCTTCTCCCATTCACACTCCCGTGTCAGCATCACCTGGTGTAAATACTCCCAGCCTTCAAAACACCCCCCCCCCTCCCTTAGATCATGGCACTCCCTTCCCTCCTAGCAAGCTAGGAGGGAAGGGAGTGCCTACTCTACTTCCCGCCCCTCCAGACAGGAGGAGAGGATCAGGGGGACCCCTCCAGACAGGAGGAGAGGATCAGGGCCCCCTTCCCCCGCGCCCCTGAGGGCTGGAAGAGTCGACACCAGAGGCCCTTGCTCACGCTCGCCTCAGGGAAGAGAGGGGGTTACCTCGTCCTCCAGGGATGAACCACATGCCCATCACCCGCTTGTAAACAAACATCCACTGCTCTCTCTCCCTCTCTCCCTCACGTTCCTCTTCACGCCCCCACGCCCAGGCTCTTGACACGACCACGCCCACACGCCTTAACATACCCCACGCCATCCCTCCTGTATCTGTATTACATAAATGTACCATTCTTTTCCCCCCCACCGTCCCATCCCAAATCCTTATCCTGACCCCTTCCATGTGCTATATAGTCGGAATGGATTAGCCTTTCCTCCTAATAATTAACAAGACATGTTATCATGACACGGAAAGGGTGGTTCAGACCAACACAATAATCTACTGACCATGCAACAGGTATACTTTTACTCCTCAACACTAGCTAGGACTAAGGTAAACTGGAAACACTGAGAAGCTAGGTATACCTGTAAGTGTTAGAGGTGGGGCCTCTAATAGAAAGGCCTTGTCGTTCCTTGTACTGGTGTCTTGTTACTACAACCTTCTTCATCAAGCACTTGGGTATCCTCTTACGAAACCTCTACATCTTTCTTCATTCATGGATTAGTTTACATTTACTATACAGTGTGTGAGCTCAGAA
>NC_091157.1:49001074-49161074 GCF_040958095.1 Procambarus clarkii
TTAAGTAGCCAATCGGGAACATGAATTCGTTTAAATATCATCTTTGAGTTTTGTTTCTGTTATTGCAACAATGTCTGGCCTCTTCAGCTATATTATATTGTTTAGCTCCAGTATTTTTTATCTCACTCCATCTATGTTAGATCACATCTATGTACGGGATATAATTTTTAGGAACATGCTCCTTCTCCCTCCTTTCTCTAGTGATTTTGTTGGTTTGCCTCGAGATAGATACTGTATTGGACACCAACAGCAAGTTGTCACTTGACAGTAAACATTGTAGATGGCATTTTCTATTTAACACCAGTCAGCTTGATCTTTGTAGTTGAAAAAGATAACAAACATTCTTAAGGTACAAAATTTTTTTGTAGAACCAGAAAAATCTTGGACATTTCACGAGTAATCTACAACCGAGGCCAAAAAATGCAAACATTTATGTAAAGAATGTTCAGTACTTTTCCTTATTGAAAGATGAGTTAGAGAGTACCATCTAGTGTATATATTTTCTTCATCCCTTAAATTAAACACAACTTGTTGCTAATTTCCTACATATCTTTGCTATTAGTTCTTGGAATACAGACATCTGTTATGCCTATTAGCAAATAAACAAGATTATGAGGAGATCTGAAAGATGGAGGACATTGTCAACTTGTCATAGGTCCTTCTCCATCTTCCAGGGAAGTCTTGATGCTGCCAGTGTCTCTAAAATCAACAGAACTACTGGAGATAAGGTGAAAGAGGGAGCAGTGGATGAACAGTTTAGTACAGTAACACCATTAACATTAGCTGGTGTAAAATCAGTGGAAATGTTTAATGTCTCCTCCTTGAAAAGTCATGTATTGGTACATAAACAGATGGAAATAAATCTAGAATTAAATGAAAATAGCATTAGAAATAGCTCTGATGGGGAAGTTCAGAATCCTCTTAAATTTGAAAAGTGTGTCAAACAAAATGTTAATGTTGACTTAAATTTTTCTGAAGCTCCAGACAAGATGTGCAGTATTAAAATGTACGAGTGCCCGATATGTAATAAAACTTTCAGAAATCGCAGTAATATGAATAAACATACAAAATTGCATAGTAATGCTAGGCCGTATATTTGTGATAAATGTGGGACTAGTTTTCGTCAAAGACATTCCTTGAAAGACCATCTTCTCAAACATGATGGTGATCGTTACACTTGTAAACACTGTTTAATGAAATTTATAGGAAAACAAAAATGGCTTACACATGAAAACAAACATGAAGGGTCGTATGCTTGTATTTGTGAGGTTTGTGGAATGGGATATGAAAACAAACAAGCTCTTGAGGATCACAGGTCTAAGCATACAGGCCAATACAGGCATTATTGTTCCGAGTGCAATAAAGGTTTTAATAAAATTGAAACTTTAAATGATCATATGAATGTTCATACGGGTGATCGTCCATATATTTGCAAAGATTGTGGTAAAACGTTTGGAAATACTGGTACTTTCTGGCAGCACAAGAGGCTTCATGAAGCTGAAAGAAATTTTGTCTGTGAAATTTGTCAGAAAAAATTTAAGTTAAATAGAAGCCTGAAAGCTCATATTAAAATTCATGTAGATGACAGAAAGCATATATGTGATATTTGTGGGCAGGCTTTTCTGAAAAGGAATAACTTGCGTCGCCATGTACGCCTTCATACGGGTGAGAAGCCATTCGTATGCGAGAAGTGTGGACAGACATTCCCTAGGGGGGATAAATTAAAGGAACATCAGAACAAATTTCATGAACATGCTTCTGCATAAGAACTATTTTATTTTTCTGTATTGTTTGTTGCAACGTATTAATCAGTCCAATGACTGTATCGATACCAAGTGAAAATTAATTCAAAACAGATGTTGCTGTTGTGTTTTGTAAAAGTTTATGTATATTAGGGCAATCTTAAGATAAATTGTATGATTTGAATGCTGTGATAGAGAAGACTTAACCCTGCCACACTAACAAACACTGGTCAGATTATTCTTTCAAAGTGACATCATTAAATTGATTAGTTTGCTTAAAGCAGGCATTCTCAATGGGAGGGGGAAGGGGGAAGGGAATTATCAGGGAAAGTGCCAAGCCATTACAACTATATAGCACTTGGATGCGGTCAGGATATTTGGGATGGGACGGGGGAAAGGAATGGTGCCCAACCACTTGGACAGTCGGGGATTGAACGCCGACCTACGGCATAACTTAAAATAATTCTTGATCGTACTTTATCTAAACACACATGGTATCCATTGACACCTGAAAGGACAGGGTTTTTGTCTTTGCTCTAGATGCTAGTTAAATGAGAAAAATTACACAAAAATGACTCGAAAAATACATTTATATATTGGAATTGGCCTATTTGTCACTACCTTGAGGAGGTTCCACCTAGCCGTGGTTGAGAAATGCCGAGGTTAAGGTTTTGTGAAGTCGGTTTTACAAGTGTAGTTTTAGTTCTATAAAATGTTTGTCTACTTTATGGTTTAAGGCTGGTTGTTACTTGTTCCACTCAGGGTCACTAGATATGTATATCCAGGGGTGTAGGATGGGGCAGTACAATTGGATGATCTTCCCAGGAAATACTTATTGCAAGCTTTATTCTCATGTGTTTGTTTCTTTGTAGTTTTCAATCCAACAATTTTACATTACTGTACAAGCATAACATTGATGGTCTCGACTGCAGTCTCTCTTTACCACAAGAAAACTGAAATGTTTTTGTATGGTGATACTAATAAATTGTTAGCTTTCAGTAATGGCATTTTCACAAGGTAATAATTACAGTACTGGTATGTATAAAATGTACAATGAAAGACCAGTTCCACAGAAAGACCAGAAAGGATAGGCCACAAATATATACACTATATGTAGAGATTGTTTGGATGCAAATGACTGAGCCTGTGATGCATTAATGTGTGTCATCAGCTGGTGTAAATGTCAGGGTTGTCAAATGTAAGTATGCTATTGTATTTTTCGTGCTTTATTACATGTGCAGTTGTGTATCATTGTTTTTGTTTATATGCTCACTATCGTGCTGTTCGAATAGCTCAGGACTGAATGCAATTGCACACGTCAAATTAGTTGTATGTATGAACATACAGTAGGTTACTGCATGAAAAGAATATTAATTTTACATCTGGAAATGCAACAAAATATTTTACGGGTTCACTAAACACCGGAAAACAGGAATATTGTTGAGTACAGCCTAATGTACACGCCCTATGATTCATGTGTTCCTTTATATACAATCTTGTTATGATGGGCTAGATGAGTGGTGGTGGTAATTAAGGAAGGAGGAGGAAGTTGAGACTTCAGGCTGTGATGCTAAGGGTCCAGGGTTATGTGGACTTGAATTTGAGCTCTCTTGGCAGACATGTTCATTGTTTTTTTGATAATTGTTTCAAACACACTTTTGAATTTTTAACAGATATTGGTATAGATTGCAAAATTTCATTATACACAGGGTATTGAAGTAAATTCTTTGCTCCATGAACATTCAAATTGCTTCAGAAGTTCTTGTCTAGCTCCTCCATGCTTTCTTTAGTTATTTGATCCTCCTCTGTAGAGCCCTCAGAGTCTTGCAAATTACTGTGGATTTCCTGAGTTATGCAGATATTATTCCATTAATATTTTCAAGGAGTTCTTGACTTGTTTCATCACTGATTTTCTTTGCATCAGAACTTCAAAAGTCATCAACGTTGTCTCAAAGAGACCAGCTTCAAAGTAGTTTCATACAGCCATGCTTTAAGGTCATTTCTTGACCATATTCCAAGCATGTACACTACTTCACATGGTTGACTTTATATTGAAGGTTTTTGTGAATTCCTTAATGTTATCTTTCTATGCAAAGAGCCATCCAGTAAACCCATATCTGTAATAAGGAGTTTTATGTTCAAAATAATTTCTGGATTCATACTGCCCTTTAGACTTGATAAAAGCTGTAAACTTGTCTTAATTAACCAAACTATAACTGTACTAGACAGACATTTATGAATTCAATGAATTTGAATTTGCCACTCACATGTATATATGAGTGACTTTTATCAAGAAATAAGACCACTTTGGTGTTTTCTGAGGCCAGCACTTAGTGGTCTTTCACCTTCAGTAAAAAAAACTTATGCTTGACATTTGTATTGCCATTTCTGTCTTAATTGCGTACATTTACATGTAGATCTTGGGATAGTATGAGCTTGTCAGCGTTATAAATATGTTTGGGAGATAATCATTATGCATGAAATCCCTAAAATCTAAAATTGTGAAACTCCTGCCTTAACATACAAAATTTTCAGGTTTGTATTAAACAAAAAAGATGAGGAAAGAAAATATTTCTTCTATAAAGTTTAGCTTCCTTTATTGAGCTGAATGCCCAGTATTATTATACCGTACAGTATTTCGATTTCATTTTGTTCACAATTGTCTGATTTTAACAATAATATTTACGTCCTTGTCTTTCCCAGCATATACATATGCTTGCCATAACAATTTTCAGGTTATGAATGTAATTTCATGATTTGTACAATATTCGTCCAGCTAGTAGTTGATCTCAGTTTCCCATGGAAACCATATGTTGCCATTCCTATTCTAAGCAAAATACCTCATTTGATCAGGTTTTCTTGGTGGCCTGAATTGGGTCCATTGCTCCCCTATGCTTGGCAAAAAAATTAATTTTTTGTTTTTTGGTTGCCTCTGGCACCATGGTATGTAATGGATTGTTTCTGTTACCAACCATGATTACCATTACGTTATGGTTTACATTACCATTACCAACCATTACAGTGACAATATCCTCAATCCCAGCTCCTGCCATGAACAAAAACTCACCATTCTCGTGTAGTAAAGATGCTATTTATTTTTTGCTTACATAACTGTTATTTGCTCTTTGTGATGTTTTAAAATGTGTAACTTGGGCATCTTCATATTATAAACTTAACTCAGTTGTGATGTACCAAATAATGGTGAGATATAGAAATTGTGAAAAAGTAGGAAGATGTGATTAAGTGCAGTTTCTTCTTGTTCCAGGAGGAGACTGCACATCTTGAGATTAACGTTGAGGGGAGGAACGAGGGAGGGGTAGAGGAGAAACACTTAGTGAGACAAGAGGGAAAACGGCCAATTAAGTTAAAGTATTCGCACCAAGATTATCAGGTTATAAGACCCAAACGACGTACACGTGCCAGAAATCTTGACACCCAGGTGTATCTCGATGAGCCTTTATCATGCTCGGAATGTGGTGAGCTGTTCAATAATGAGCCATTGTACAAAATTCATTGTGCTGAAGCTCACGTGGAACTCAGTGGTGTAAAATGTCCGCATTGCCCTCTGGTGTTTGACAAAAGATATGACCTTGATTCTCATCTCATTAATCATACCCCTATTAACCATGTCTGTGATAACTGTGCTGTTGGTTTTCCTACTGCGACTCAGTTAATAAAGCATTTGAAGGAATTTCATCCAGATACTGCTAATACATGTCCACGTTGTAATGCTACATTTATAAATGAAGAGCAACTGCAATTTCATATGGAACAGAAACACAAAAGAGGGAAAAGAAAGATACATAGTATTTGCAAAGATAAAGTTCCACCTAACAGTGTTATATGTAAGGAATGTGGTAATTTATGCAAAAATATGATAGCTTATCAAACTCACAAATATAATGAGCACATTCACTTATTTCCTCACGAGTGCAAGGTTTGTTGTCGAAGATTCACCAAATTAACTTTTTTGGAGAGTCATTTGAAAACACACATAGAAGGATCTTATGAATGTATGCGATGTGGTGTCAAGTTTGGAACAGAATCTCACCTTGTTGATCATATGTACTATGTTCATGGACAAAAGAAAGTGTTAATGTGTGATGAATGTAACCGTTTTTTCAGTAGTCCTACTTCCTTAAAAACCCACAAGGAAATGGAACACAGAGACAATTTGGACTGT
This sequence comes from Procambarus clarkii, assembly GCF_040958095.1. NCBI lineage: Eukaryota > Metazoa > Arthropoda > Malacostraca > Decapoda > Cambaridae > Procambarus > Procambarus clarkii. The sequence continues at coordinate 49,007,000 of NC_091157.1, forward strand.
ACTGAGACGTGTAAAGTTTGTGGCGAAAAATATCCTTCAAAATTAGGGCTAAAACGACATATGTTTACACATGTCAGGGCTTATCAGTGTAGTTATTGTTTAAGAAAATTAAGTTCAAAAGCTTCATTAGAAATTCATATCAATATGGTCCATACAAAAGAGCACTCCTTTCTCTGCCCTCATTGCAACAAGGAGTTCTTTGCAAAGCATTTACTTCAGATGCACATAAAACGTGTTCATAGTGACCGTAGTGACTACCAGTACAAGTGCAAGTTGTGTGGAAAAGTTTATCTTCAGGAGTGGGAACTGACTCTACATCACAAGACACATACCAATGAACGAAACTTTAAGTGTGATGTTTGTGGTGAAGCCTTCTACACCCTGTCTCGCATGCGGTATCACAGAGCTACCCACAAAACTACAAGGGATTCAGAGTGTCCATTATGTACTCAAATGTTCCGACGGGATGTTGACACAAAGAATCACTTACGAAGGGTTCACAAGGTAGTACACCCAGGGCAGTTCATGGATCTTTGTTCTCGTTATGGATTAGAGAGAGCAAGGGAACTTTTGCACATGGAAGTCGTAACAAACCAAGACAATAGGGTTGTAACAGGAAAAATAGAAAATGTGACTGATGAAGATGGCTCTGAAAATATCACACTCTACCGTGTAGAAGAGGAGGAGCCACCAGTGCAGGTGATAATACCTGATGGTGTTGAGATGATGGTCCTAGAGGGTCCAGCTATGGATGTATCTGCTACTTCAGACATCCAACATGAAAAAGTCACGTATGTTTACGAGATGAATGAAGAAGATCTTAAGCATGAGGAGCAAGTTATTAGCATAATTAAAGTTGAAGAATATACCAAATAATAACCAAGAATCTAGAATGTGTGTTCTTAAGGTGGACAGTGTACATACATCATCATTAGTTATTAAAAGATAACAGTTTTGTTTATAAGTGAATCTAGATGTTGCTTAGAACTTGTATAGACTGGTACCTGTACTGAAGAACTTGATTATTTCTGAGAAATACTGGACCTGATTATCACTAGTATTCATCTTTGCTTCACTGTGCATCATAGTGAGTCTACAAAGACCTGTCTCCTTTACAGGAGTTGGATGCTGCTGATTATATTGCTGAAATGGAAGACAGTAGAGATGAAGCAGCTGGGGAGGGTCGTCTTGGCCGGTCAGGAACAGTGAAAACAAAGACTTGCATCTACTGTGAGGAAGAAGTTCCTGTTTTACAACTAATGAGCCATTTGGATAGCCATGAACACCACCAACATCCTTGTCCATTTTGTCAGTATTCATCTTCTAGATTTACTTTGCCTAAACATCTTCAAGAACAACATCCAGAGTATTTGATATCGTGCGATATATGCTCCTCTAAATTTGTTGATTCTCATATCTTTAACATTCATCAAATATCTCACAGAACAGGAGAGTACTCTTGCAATGATTGTGGTATTAAGTTTGGCACTGTTGATGAACTTTCTAATCATAAAAAGTTGATTCATGCAGCAAAACATCATGCAAAATATTCTTGCCCTGTGTGCGCAAAAACATTTGAACTTAGATTAAAGTTTATAACACACATTGTTGAATTTCACAAGGGTAAAGTTCAAATCGATGGTCTAATGTGGGGTAGTAGAGGTTCATTGGTGTGTAGTATTTGCCAGAAAAGGTTCAAAAAAACTTCTTTATTCATAGCCCATGAAAAAACTCATAGAAGTGAAAGATTAAATTGTCAACATTGTAGGAGCACATACCCTTCAGATACACTTTTGCAATACCACATTCTCACTCACCATTTTGGTGATTACGAGTGTAATGAATGCTGCGTTAAATTTGCCTCTCTTCAACAACTAAATATACACGAAGAAAAAGTACACAAGGTTAAAGTTAACAAAGTTTGTGAATTTTGTAACAAAGAATTTCGTGAGCAAGTGAACTTGATCTGCCATAGACGTAAAGAACACCCAGAGTCTGAGGAGTGCCGCAAAGCCAAATACAGCTGTTCAGAATGTGGAATGAAGTTTATGGTTAGAGGGAATCTTGTAAGACACCTTAGAATGCATGACAAAGAAAAAGTTGCAAAGTCAAGTGCTTGTGATTTGTGTGGCAAAGTGCTTTCAAATAAATATTCTCTTGCATCACATCTAAAGACTCATTCTCGTGACACAACTCATAAATGTAAGGTTTGTGAAAAAGCATTTGTTTCAAAATATACACTTGTCGACCACATTAGAAGAATTCACGAAGAGATAGGATATGGTAGAGACAAGGTTTGTAAGCAATGTGGTCGTAGTTTTTTCACCAATTCTGAGCTCAAATATCATTTGAAATCTCATACCGGTGAAAGGCCATATAGATGTGAAATTTGTGGGGAAACGTATTTATCATCATCTACTCTCAGATACCACGTGCAAAAACATTCCAATGTTATGTTTGTATGTCAAGACTGTCAAGCCAAGTTTAAAAACTATGTAGGATGGAGTGCTCACATGAAGCGGGTACATGGTGTTTTGTGTGTGAAGGACTATACCAAACAACATGGCATTTTACAAGCTGTAATAGAAAAAGAAAATCCATCTCTCTATATTGTTGCACAAGGGCCTACTCAATTGGTTGAAACTGAGAGCACACCTTCCAAAGAAATGTTAGTCAAAGGTAGTTTAAATTCAGCAACACTAGCTGTAGATTTGGAGGAGACTGTTGTTAGCATGCCGGGAAAGGAGGTGGGCAACATCATTCATGTTGTCTCATATGATGATCTGACAAACCCATTGGTACATACTGTGGATGCTGAAGAAGTTGGTTTGGATGACTCTAAAGTTAAAGGAACAGATCTTTCGAAAGCAAATCCAACCTTGCCTTCAACCACAGGAGTTGAAGCAAATTCCATTGATCCTGTTACTGAGTCAAGTTATCCCCAGACTGCAGATAGGGCAAGGGATATGATTCCTGAGGGATGGGAAGTGATATTATCAGCAGAAAGTGAAGAATCTCACGTTATGTCTGAAGAATGGGAAGGTACTCGTATGGCTGTTGCTCAAGTTCCTCAGACAAGCGAGGAGCAACAAATGGTTTTAACAAATGAATGGCCTGGAACACAAAGCATTGCACAGCTGGTTATAAAAGAGGAAGGACAGGAGACACATGTTGTTATGACTTCTTGGAAAGATTGTGTAGATTATTAAGTGTAGCCCTAAGTACAGTACTGTAGATGGCTGGGCTTGGAAGTATTTGGTATAGTTTGTTTTTTATAATATATAAAACATATTTGTACTATAAAATACTGTATGTGATATTTCTCTTCAGATATTGTATATTGTGTTGTAATATGATTGAAATATTTCAAAGTTGTATGGGCTAAACTGAGTTCACATAAAATCATTGTTTCAACCATTTATTTATTTTCCCCACATTAAAACCTTGAATTAGTGGATGTCTTATCTGAGGACATTAATGTACGTTTTAAAAATTATATTAATACAGTGCGCCGCTTCTTGAAACTGGTACACATAAGCAATTAGTGTATGTAGTTGGGATGAGGGATTTTAGGTGTCTGTAGGATACTGTAAAATGCTAGGTAAGGTGGGTCCTGGATCAGATTGCTTTGTTTTGATTTGCCTTCCAAGCATGGAATGACTTTAAGCATGACCTGTTATGACTGTAGGTGCAGATTTTGTGTTGGGTGTAGCCTTGGATTTGGAGCTATAAAGGCCATGTCGAGAAAGTCCTTTGAGGGAGTTCTAGAGACGTGCTATTGTTTAAACAGTAAGATAACCAAACCACACATCAGAAGATGGAGAAACAATGACCTTTCTGTCTCTCCTGGACCATTATCAAGTCATGTGTGAGGGAGAGAGGAAGGAACGAGCAAATAAATAAGGATGGAAAGTGAGGTGAAATGCAAGAACAGAGTGAAAGATTCAAATGGATGAGTGTAAGAATGGAATGAAGGAAAAATAGGATGAGGTAAGAATAAGAGGAAGGTAAGATAAAGCAAAGAGGGGTAAGAAAAAGGGAGTAGGCTTTCATCTCTCTCAGGTCAGGTCACGTTTGTTTAGAAGGATGGAGCATTTGAGTATGTACTGTGAAAGGGAAGAGTCAATAGTAACAAAGCCAGGACTAGGTTCCAACATGAACCTTTAATACTCGATTCCTCTGAGTGTTACAACCTAGTGAAGCTTTAATAAATAAATTACAAAAGTTTAATGTGTTGCCACGTGAGAGAGTAGACAAGAGACGATACCGAGTGCTGCATGGCAAGTCAGCTGTTGCTGCATCAAAAACGTTTAAATACTCTAAACAGTCAGTGTGCAAATAATATATTTCAGTCCTATAAACTTATCCAAGTGATACTAACAAAGGGATAAAAAACACTGAAAGAGGGAGAGGTTTTGTAGTGCTGACCTGCGCAGTCCTGTGCAGGGTAAGGCCTTTTGTTCGTTTCCTTACACAAAGTTAAACAAATCAAAATACAGTACAGTATGTCAAAAGAAGAGAAGATAAGTGGTGGGGTAGTTAGAAGGATATTGGTCGAAAGAGTTATCCTAGAATTTGTCAACTATTTTGATATTGGTATTATTGTTTAAGCAAACAAAGGTTTTCATTTACTTTGTAAGGATCTAATTCATAATTCAATATAAATTCACGACAGTTATATAGGTTTGCCTCAGTCTTAAATGTATGCAGTTTCCATTTTAATTTACTACAGCGCAATATTTTCTTAGCATGGTGAAGTTATTGTAGGTAAAGTCTTAGATTATGTTTAGTTCATTTTTTGGAAACAATGAAGGAATGCCCTTTAGATTTATTATTGCTAATGACAAATTATGTAGCACTCGTATATTTTATTGCTCAAACTTATTTGGAGCCCACAAAAAATATTTACTAGGAAAAGCTCCAGAAACCTACTGAGGTACACTATTTCGTATCGTGTTCTGAATTGTGGCTTACAAACAACTTCAGCTGGTCGTTAGTCTATCTAATATTTAACAATGTTTACCTTGCTTTCTAAAATATTAGCTGAAAGTTTAACAATGTACGTCTTGCTAAATAAAATGTTAACTGAAAATCTGGAGCTTAAGATAATTCAGACATTTAGTCCAGCTACTGTCAGCATTAATTAAGGTGATCTGAGCACCATGAAATTCTTCGTTGTTTAATATGTAGTACAGTATGTAACTCCTACTTCGAGGGTTTCTCTTTTAGCATTATTTATCTCCTCTGATAAATACTATGCCATTGTTTGAAAGTAGTTCTGTCTGAACATTTTCAGTTGCACAACCAGCAAACACTGAAAATCTGATTTATTTGTTTAAATACCTGTACAGTATAGAGTAGCTTTATTTTGCTTTACATGTATATAATATATATACTCTATGTATATATATATATATATATATATATATATATATATATATATATATATATATATATATATATACTGTATATATGTTGGTCATGTGCTGTGACATTTCTGCATATATATAATATATATTCTTAAAAGGACCTTTGTGGTTGGCTGGGGGTGTATGTCATGGCAGTGAGGCAGTGTGTATGTTGCAGGAGAGCGCGGATGTGGTCACCATCGGCTTAGCAGCAAACACTCCTGCTAGAGAATGGTCTCAAGGGGCATCTGGTAATGCTATCACTGTGTTCTGCCCTACTGATGGTTCCCGTCTCCGTCGTCGTCGCCCAGCTAGCTACAGACCATGTGATCTCTGTGGTGTTATACCGTTTGGAGATGTTGAACGGCATGTTGCAGAATATCATCCTGAGACATTAATACGTCCCTGTGCACTATGTGATGCACGCTTTCGAACCTTCCGTCAGCTTGGTAGCCATGTACTGCGCATTCATGGACCATGCCTACTCTGTCCTACATGTTCCTCTGCTTTTTCAGATGTTTCTGCCTTTGAAAAGCATTTACGTCATAGCCACTCTGAAATCCCAGCTGCATTTACTTGTGTTGTGTGCAGACTCACTCTCTCTTCTTCAGTAGATTACTGCACTCATATGGAAACTCACCAGGCAGAAGCTGCTCTGCTCTCAGCAGAAGATCAAAGTGGTAAAACAGAAGTGACTGATTCAGTACAGAATTCAGTTGATATTTTTGAAGATGAACAAAGTCAGCTGTGGTGCAATCTGTGTCAGAAAAAGCTCAAGTCATCAGTTGCCTTAAAACGTCATTTACAGAGGGTACATGGAGAACGACCAAGTTTTCAGTGTGAAATATGCTTTTTAAGATTTCAGTCTAGTGGTGGATTACTAGATCATACAGAGACGCATACTACAGGGGCAGTACAGTGTCCTTTATGTGAAAAACAGTTTGCAAAGTTTCATCATCTGCGAAGCCACTGTGATGCTGTTCATGTTGATACTGCATCATTCAGGTGTCAGCATTGCTCCTATGTAGCAAAATCTATTAATGCACTTTTTACACATGTTCTTGTTCGTCATCCAGACCAACTTGGCTTGGCACGTAATGTACGATGTACAAAATGTGGAGAAAAATTTCATTCTGGTAGAGAGCTGAGCCAGCATAAGGCAGCTCGCCATGCTGAGTTGGTAGAATGCATTCATTGTGGAAAGCAACTGAGTAAGTATTTGATTGCTTCTCACATCAATGAAAAGCATACCAGAGAACATAAAAGTGAATGCTCCTTTTGTGGCCAAGCATTTTTCAATCAAGGAAAGCTTTCTGAGCATGTAAAAAGACATCATTTACGTGAGCACTATGCTAGATTTATTTGTCACATATGTAATAAAGCTTATATCACACGCCATGAGCTATTACGCCATACTGCCGCACATCAGAATGAACGGCGATACAAATGCGAGTTTTGCAGTCGTGCATATTTTAAGGCTGGTGATTTAACTTATCACCGGCGTACACATACAGGGGAGCGTCCACACGGCTGTACCTCGTGTGAAGCTGCTTTCAGTCGCCCTTCAGAATTGACTACACATTTAGCACGTGCTCATGGTCTTCACCATCGCACTCGACGATACTTTAGAACAGCTACATCCGATGTACTAGAATCTACCACTGGCCCCTCTGAGGTTGTTCCCAATCGATCCATTGATCAAACTGTAGATGTGCAAGTTGTAGCAGAGGATGTTGGTGATACATCCCAACTTATAACAGAGGTGGGAGAAGCTGGACATGTAGTCCATGTTGTGGAAGGTGACATGCAGGTTATATATGTAGAACTTATGGAATAGTGTGTTGGAGCTGGACTTGTGTATTATACTGTAACTAAAAAACCTAAATATATGGTTTAACAATTAAATTAATATTGTTTGCATTTAGTTGACTATTGCATCAGCTATTCCTATGAAGCATTAAACTATTATAATAGGTAATTGTGGTATTTTTCACAAAACTTTCTTAAAAATATTTGGAAAATCTGGTACTGCAGGTAGACCTGTTTGAATTGTTGTGTTGTAGTATAGCTTTCCATCTTGACTAGTTCATAACTTTAAGCTTCATGCTAGCAAACCTGTGAGAGGTTAATATTTAAATGAAGGATTGTAAAGTGCGAGTGGTGTCAAATTTTCAAGGTAAAAACAAACAAGTGGGTAGAACTTTCCAGGTTAAGGATGAATTGTTCTGTGAAGGTCTAAGCGAGTTATGTTACGTAAACAATACAGTACAGTATTTATATTGGACGTACAAACATACCGAGTATTTATTTAAAAATACATTATTAAGAATTTTAAAGTCAAAATAAATTGACATTTAGTAAAAAAAATTGTGCTGCCTTTCCATCGCATGTTGTAGGCCTAGTCAGAGAAACAGAAATTATTTATTTTGTTTAAATTAATATTTTCAATATTTTCTTCATGAATAAGCTTTTATCGTGCTGAATAGTGGGCAGGTACCGTAATATGAATACAAAAGTTTTTACTCTTACCTTTGATATTCAAAGATAAGATATTGTATTTGATATTCACCCTGATATTTTTTACCATGTTACGGTTTTCCATGATTTATTATAGCCGGGGACAGGAAATCTATTTAGGTTTATCAAGTTTGCATGTGCCATCTACTGATCTTCCCCAGGATACAACCCAAAACAGTCTTAACTTTAGGGTACCTATTTACTACTGTAAGAAAAATTACTTTTGGTGCCCACTAAGGGAAGACATGTAAAGAAAGCCAACTTAATTTTGTACTTTAAAGATAAGGTCACAAAATGCAAGCCTGGATGAGAATCACAACTCTTCCACTGGGCATTAGACACTGTCTTGAACATACACTGATTATACCAGAATCTTGGGAATATGCCAAAAATCTGAGAAAAAGAAAAATATCTAGGAGACGTATGTGCCTTGTGGGAGAACATGTCCTCACTCTTCCCCCCCCCCCCTCCCCCAAAAAAGGGGGATTAAAACATACCACAAAAGGTTAGGTTAATTTCTGTCCTGGGTGCGACAGAAATGGTTGGGCACGTTTCCTATCACCTAATGGGTCCTGTTCACCTAGCAGTAAATAGGTACACAGGAGTTAGTCAGCTTGTTGTGGGGTTGCATCCTGGGGAGGGTCAGTAGTTCGCCCTTGGAGAGACCTCGATATAAGCCTAACATGTATATATGCACTGACTGCCTGTCAATTAGAATTAAAAAAGAGCATTTTCTTTCATGGATCTTGGACTCTTGGTTAACTAATTTAGATTCATAAAGATATACAGTTGAGAGGCGGGACCATAGAGTCCCGCCTCAACCCAACCCCTGCAAGTACAACAAGCGGAGTACAGTATACTGTAAAATTCATTGTGTCAGGGGACAGGCAGCCAGTGTATACATGCAGTACATGTTAGGCATATATCGAGTCTCCCCTTCCCCGCTTGTATTACTGACCCTCCCAAGGATGCAGCCCCACAACAAGCCGACTAACTCTTGGGTACCTGTTTACTGGCGGATAGAGGCATTAGGTGATAGGAAACGTGCCCAACCATTTCTGACCTGCTTGGGATACGAACCCGGAATTCTCGATTGTGAGTCAAGAACAGATCCAACTGTACTACCAGGACTCTCCATGGCTATTATAACCATTTTTACATTTGTATAAAAAACCAGATGGTGATAACTAAAATCACCCTAAGATGATAACCAAGTTATCCTGGTAATCAACATATGACAATAACTGCACTTTAAGGGCTAACAATAACAGCAAACACAAATTGCCAAAATTTGGATGGAGAAATGTGTAAGAATTGTTACTTGCTTTGGAAGATACATAAATGAGTACAGTATATGATTATTTGGTACTGTGTTTCAATGTTTCTCTTCTAAAATGGTTAAAAAGTACAACATTTTATTGCATTTGAGAGGTAACTGCTCATTTTAGGCCGTTTTTATTTGCATAACGTTTCTGCTTTAGTTGTCATTCTCTCAGAATATTCAATAGATTATATTTGTTTCTTGTGTGGTGTCCATGGGTTCTGTTGCAAGGGGGGGGAGTTAATTCTTTTTGTTGGTGTGCTGTATTGCACTTTATTTAACATTTAAATATATGCTGATATATTCCGTTCTCATTTGGTCACATAACCCCGTTCATATGAAGCAGATACATTGTACTAAAATTCCCAACAGATTTGAACCCTTTCTGCTGTACACACAGAACTATTAAAACAGAGTCTAGTAGAGTATAATCATATTGTAGGGTGATTTCTGAAGGAAGCCCCTTGCAGCTCCCTGAAGCTATCTTTCTGAGATTGCTTCATACCTAATGATTACAACTGCAGTGGCTAGTTCGGTTTGTGCTGCCGGGGACACGAGCCAGACCCTAGTCCCTCCCTCACAGAGTCAGAGAGCAGGTGGCAATCTGCCACCTCACCAGAAAAAGCCTCCAGATAGCCTGCACAGCTTTACAGACAACTGGAGAATTCACAGAAAATGAAGACTCGAAAATCTACCAAACAATTGCCATAAACGAGTCACACGTAACACGGGAATCACTCAAACAAACTCAACACTCAAAACCTGGTGGTGGTAATGCTGATTACCACCACCAGGCAGTCTTGCCCTGGCTTCTGGCTGGCCCGCTAGTCAGTTCTGTTCTTGATGTTGGTGTCACCACCAACTTCTAGTGTTTCTGGTCACGCCAGTTCATAGGTAGGCCCCAATGCTTCAAGGGGCCATTAAAGCAAATGGGGGGGCCATTTGCTTTACTGTCGAATGTGCGTGCTTTGCTTTTGACTTGTTGTGTGGGCTTGGCTCTTGGTACACCTGCCTGCATGTAATCAAGATTTTATTCCCCGTGTGGTGTGTCCACTACTGCTGCCCTTGTTTACCTTGCCCAGAGTTTTACCTTCTCTGCTGTATTTGGGGATTTGTTTCTGTGATTAGCTTTAGGGAGCTACAAGGGACTCCCTCCAGATACTCAAGTGTTGAATACAATAAAATGCCAATTTCTAGGAGAGCCCCAGTGGTTCTCTGCCTCCTCTTCCCTCCCCCTTTTCCCTCAACTCATTGGTTTGTTGTGGGTTTCTTCATCAGATTTAGAACTGACTAGGGAAACCAGATGGGAGCCGGGGACAGGCCACTTAGTGGTAGTAATAGGTACTAATGGGTTTTGAGATCGTTTGCATGAACCCCTTGTTCTGTGTGGCTGGTTTGTGCCACTTAGTTGTTTGGTGATTTTTGAGGCTTCATTTTCTGTGAACCCTCTGGTTGTTTGTAAAGCTGTACTAACTTTCTGGAGGCTTTTTCTGGTGAAGTGGCATGTTGTCATCTGCTCTCTCTGCAGGTGACACCTCATATAGGGTGATACAGTGTATGTAGATAAATAACCCTCTACATATCTATATTATTGAACTTCATGATACTGTGTTGTCTCATTCTCCATAACTTACCACTATATTATCAGCTTCAAGAAAAAAATTTAATAGCTAGCTTTATTAGCTAAAATGAAACTGTTTGATACAGTACTATATTTGTAATGTTTTTTAATTAGTGTATGTATGGTTCTGTGTTAACTTTTTTTAGTTACTACATAAATGTTATATTAAACATGCTAGGGAAGATACCAATGTTTTATTGCAACGTATTTAGATAATACAGGACTTTTCTTGTAAAAGAATATTGGACATTAAAGTAAATAGACATTTATCCTGAGATAGCTGTTTTATATTAAAGATTTATGATTAAGCAGTGAGGAGCAGAAATAGTACAGCAGCCATGTTTTCCCAGGGAAACGAGGAGATGGCACTTGCGGAATCTAAGGACGAACTTCACGAGGAAATACCTGAAGATGACATCGCTCAGTTGCTGGAGACAACGCCAGAGCTGAAGCATTTTTTTGTGACTAGTCAGAACCCTTTTTGTCGTATGATTTTAACCTGCAAATCTTGTGGTCATATTTTCACTTCTGCACAAAGCCTTGCTTCTCATCATTGCAACTATGAATGTGAGAAATGTGGATTAGAAGAAAATAATTTGGCTACTATTACACAACATCTTTCAGTATGCCCATTTCTTAATGCTCATCAGTCAAGGACTAACTCATTGTCTTGCAATTTTTGTTCTAGTGTGTTCAAGGAGAAACTAGAGTTGCAACAGCATAAAGAAGAACATGTAAATGACTGCTTAAAGCAGTATGCCAATCTTTTAAAAGAGCAAGGTTTGGCTGAAACTCCATGCACAGATCCCCAGCCTCCTCTCAAAAGAGGTCGACCCCGAAAAATGAGTGATTGTATAAAGTGTAGTTTAATGTATGGTTCTCCAGCTGACTTAGATAGACATATCAAATTAATTCACCCTAAAACTTTAACTCATGCATGCAGACTTTGCGACGACCGCTTTCTTCACCAGCAACAACTTGAACTTCATATCGTTGAGCATTTTTTGGGCTCGTATGCATGCGACTTCTGTGGAGTTCATTTTGGATATAAATATCCTTTTCTCAAGCATCTTGAAGCTAATCATACTGGTGATTTTTTATTAAAGTGTGAATTTTGTGACTTTACCACTGGCACTTTTAATGATTATCGAAGCCATAGACGAGAGCCTCATATAGGAGGAAAAGATGTTGATTCAGCATCAATATGCCATCAATGTGAAGAGCTGATTCCACAAGATGAGATGGAAGAACATATTGATGAACATTTATTGGCACGGGAGCCAGTGCCTGTCATGACAAACGTCTCTTCAGATCAACACCTGAGGAAAGTAAAGAGAAGGCGTGGTCGACCAGGTCGGCGGAAATCACACAAGTGCTTTGACTGCAATCTTACGTTTCCTAGTCCAGCAGGTCTTTCCCGTCATAATCATGAGCATCACCCACAAAAGTATACCAGGCAGTGTGAAATATGTGGTCATGGATTTAAGGGTAAACGTGCACTTGAGTTACACAGGGATGGCCATGAAAATGGTAGCTGTTGGTGTCCAATTTGCAAGCTCAAGTTTAAGCATAGACAGCATGTTGAACATCACTTTACAAGAGCACATGCAGATGTAACTAATATGGACTGTGAATATTGTAGTATCCAGGTAACATCCTACAGCAAGTATATGTATCATTGTCGCACTGTTCATGCAGATTTATTAGAGGATCGTGCTGAACTTAAATGTCATTTGTGTGGTAAAAATGTCTCCAGTCGTATCTTATTGAATAAGCACATGGCTAAGCAGCATGGTCAAAACAGGCAAAATGCACCAAAGAATGAATGCCCAGTTTGCAAAAAATATTTTGTTCATGTGGATGTGCACATGAATCTTCACACTCGAGCTGTGCAGTTTCCATGTGAGGAATGTGGAGAAGTATTTTTTTTGCGATCCAGTCTCCTAGCTCACCATAAACTGCGTCATGACCAAAATGCAAGAGCGCACATATGTAAGATTTGCAATAAAGGTTTTGTTAGTAGTTCTTTGCTTCGCACACACCATGAACAAGTGCATTTGCAGAAGCGTCAATATTTTTGCGAGTTTTGTGGACGTAGTTACAAGAACAAGTCTGCTCTTACGTACCATTTAAAAGTTCATACTGGTGAGCGGCCGTTCAAATGCCAAGAATGTGGCTTGAGCTTTCACCGCCCTTCGGCTCTCAAAACTCATATGGAAGGTACACATCACCTTCCATACTCTTATCTGTACAGAAAACCACAGCGTCGTGCTGGTGCAGGGATTATGGAAGTTACAAATTCCTTGGAGAATACTGAGCAAAATAAGAAGGATCCTTCCAGTATTACAGCTATCAATGTTCCAAAATCTATTATAATTGGAAATGAAGTCAGAATAGATGATATTAATATAGATGGAGAAATGGGTATGGTTGAGGGTGTAGATGAAGTAGTAGGGGTTAGCAATGTGGCAGATGTTAGTGTAAATATGAATGGCTCCGAGATTATCACTGTTGTTGAAGACCTACGTAACCTGCCAGACCTTTATCGAGAAGGTGGAGAGGAAGATGTTTATATTATTCAGGCCATAGAACATGCCTAGGTAAAGTATTGTAAAAAGTATATACAATACTGTACTATATTTAGAGCTCACTCTCCTATTTTTATTTGTTGTATACATAAGTAGTACAAGGCCAGATGACATCACATCTCTTGTTAGCAGACTTAGTTCCATCTTCCCACAACTTATCTTAAGCCTTAACCTTCTAGAGTCCCTGGAACATGATCCATGAATCTGTGAAAATTAGGTCCTCAATGAGGACTACCTTACCTTGAGGGTTACCTTGAGGTGATTTGGGGGCTTAGCGTCGCCGCGGCCCGGTCGTTGACCAGGCTTCCTCGTTGCTGGACTGGTCATCCAGACTGTTGGACGTGGCTGCTCGCAGCCTGACGAGCACACTAGGACTAGGGCGAGCACACTACCGTTGTGTAATTTGTTCTGTTGTGACAGGTCTTAAAAGGCATCGATTTATTTTATGCCTAGTTGTATTAAATTATCAGATACAGTATTGTATATAATGTATAGTTTATTGTCATACTGTATTTATTTTGTATGTCAACACTTCAACAATATAATTTGTGGTGCTTAGCAGCTCAGTGCAGATGAGCATTTTTTTTTTTTTTTTTTTTTTTTACAGACTGGCCCCCATTTACCAAATCATTTTTTCTAAATTTTGTATATTTATATTTACTAAATCTGGATGTAAATAAAATGTAAGGGATGTTAAAGGTTACTGGATGCATGTCTGAATTCATTTTAAAAGAAGTATGATGTACTCTATAGATCATAAATTAATGTGCGATGTACTCCATCTCTTTTACTCTGCCCTTGTATTGTGTACACTGGCTGTCTGACACCTATCCCTTCACCTCCACCTTACTCTCTTGCTTACACCATCACCACACTTTGGCTACTATTACTATTGCAGCTACCTGTACCACCACCACTTATTATGACCACCACAGCCATCACTGTTACGACCACCACAACCATCACTGCTATGACCACCACAACCATCACTGTTACGACCACCACAACCATCACTGCTATGACCACCACAACCATCACTGTTACGACCACCGCAACCATCACTGCTATGACCACCACAACCATCACTGTTATGACCACCACAACCATCACTGCTATGACCACCACAACCATCACTGTTACGACCACCACAACCATCACTGCTATGACCACCACAACCATCACTGTTACGACCACCACAACCATCACTGCTATGACCACCACAACCATCACTGTTACGACCACCACAACCATCACTGCTATGACCACCACAACCATCACTGTTACGACCACCACAACCATCACTGCTATGACCACCACAACCATCACTGTTACGACCACCACAACCATCACTGCTATGACCACCACAACCATCACTGTTACGACCACCACAACCATCATTGTTATGACCACCACAACCATCACTGTATGACCACCACAACCATCACTGTTACGACCACCACAACCATCATTGTTATGACCACCACAACCATCACTGTATGACCACCACAACTATCATTGTTATGAGCACCACAACCATCACTGTATGACCACCACAACCATCATTGTTATGACCACCACAACCATCACTGTATGACCACCACAACCATCACTGTATGACCACCACAACCATCATTGTTATGAGCACCACAACCATCATTGTTATGACCACCACAACCATCACTGTTACGACCACCACAACCATCATTGTTATGACCACCACAACCATCACTGTATGACCACCACAACCATCATTGTTATGACCACCACAACCATCACTGTATGACCACCACAACCATCACTGTATGACCACCACAACCATCACTGTTACGACCACCACAACCATCATTGTTATGACCACCACAACCATCACTGTATGACCACCACAACCATCACTGTATGACCACCACAACCATCACTGTATGACCACCACAACCATCACTGTATGACCACCACAACCATCATTGTTATGAGCACCACAACCATCACTGTATGACCACCACAACCATCACTGCTATGACCACTACAACCATCATTGTTATGAGCACCACAACCATCATTGTTATGACCACAACCATCACTGTATGACCACCACAACCATCATTGTTATGAGCACCACAACCATCACTGTATGACCACCACAACCATCACTGTATGACCACCACAACCATCATTGTTATGAGCACCACAACCATCACTGTATGACCACCACAACCATCACTGCTATGACCACCACAACCATCATTGTTATGAGCACCACAACCATCACTGCTATGACCACCACAACCATCACTGTATGACCACCACAACCATCACTGTATGACTACCACAACCATCATTGTTATGAGCACCACAACCATCACTGTATGACCACCACAACCATCACTGCTATGACCACCACAACCATCACTGTATGACCACCACAACCATCATTGTTATGAGCACCACAACCATCACTGTATGACCACCACAACCATCACTGCTATGACCACCACAACCATCACTGTTATGACCATCACCACCTCTGCAATTACCACTGACACTGCTATTATCATTGCCACTTCTACTGTCTGCTATTACCACCACCATCTCTTATTGCCACTGCCCCCACTATTACTATTATTACCTCCACCGCCCACTAACTGTAGTCACTATACTTACCACCGCACACAGCACCTGTAGCACAATCACCACCACCCCAGCAATACCAACACACCTAAGTCAAGAGGGAAGCTGAGATGCAATTTGAAAACAACTTTCCAGAAAAAGCTAAGTACAGTACCAATCAATGCATAGCCATATATGGAGAAAAACAGAGTCCTTGTGAACTGGTTTGAGGAGATCCAATGGAATTCTCATGGAACATGATAAGGTGTGTGAGCTCAAGAAGAGATTTCAAAAGTCTTCACAGAACAACCACATAGCCTGGTCGAGCCGAGCGGACAGCACGCTGGACTTGTGATCCTGTGGTCCCGGGTTCGATCCCGGGCACCGGCGAGAAACAGTGGGCAGAGTTTCTTTCACCCTATGCCCCTGTTACCTAGCAGTAAAATAGGTACCTGGATGTTAGTCAGCTGTCACGGGTTGCTTCCTGGGAGTGGAGGCCAGGTCGAGGACTGGGCCGCGGGGACACTAAAAGCCCCGAAATCATCTCAAGAAGATAGCCTTCCCAGTTTGGTGCCTTCTTTTGATAATTACTTACTTCACAGAACAACCAATGATATTACAATACATTGCAAGATGGAAGAATCATCATCTAGTTTGTCATGTAGTTGCCAGAAGAAATACTAGATGATATAAAAGGCACTGTAGATGAGGTGAAAAACACCTGGAGGAACTAGGTGCGACAAAATCATTAAGCCAAGACTTGATGTCACTATGGCTGTAGAGGTACAGTACTGTGTCAGTCACTAATTAAAGTTTTCAATAAAACACTCAAAACAGGAGATTTCCCAAAAGTATGGGAAAATATTCTTAATATTAAAGAAAAAAAGAGGACAGACAGTATGAGCCATTTTTTGTATTTTTCTTCTTTTTCCTATATTTATTTAATGGTTTCCATGAATTCTACAAGAAAATATGTAAAATTAAGATGTATTTCTTTATTTAAATTTGAAGAACTACTGTTAGCAGAATTTAATTTGAAACCTTGTATCCAAGAGACTCTATGGATTTAAATATTTTCCTCCTGTTTATTTAACACATTTGCAAAGAAACATATAAAATAATTTTTTCATATTTTAAAAATTGCACATTGGAGCAACCCAGGGTTGAGAGACTTATGCACTTCAAGGTTTAATACCAATACTACAAGATGCAGCACTGGGCTAGAATCCTACCCTCATGAAGCACAAAACCAAACTTTAAAAGACTTGAGAATGGTCCAGGACGGACCGAAACGTCGTCGTCCCTTCAACTTCTAGTGTGTGGTCTGGTCAACAAACTTTAAAAAGTACAGAAGTTTGTTCCAACATTAGTGCCAGAACTGAGAGGGTTAAACAATGAGGAAAGGTCAAGGAAACTTAATCTCAGAACCACATCCCCACCACCACAACACATTCCCGCCATCACAGTACAGTATTAGCATGTCATAACACTTCCGTAACTCAATACCACCAGCACATTAACTGCACAGTTCCAACACAACACTTCAACCTCTGCATCCCTAAACAGCAAGCAGCCTGAATTCATTACTCCCTGCACTCAATATGCTCAATACACTCGTACTCCCTGTACTCTTTATACTCCGTAGCACGGCTACTGTTCTCATTCTCCCATTGTTTGTTTCCTAAAATATGCCAGCCCAGGAACAACCTCTCTTCATTGACTACAGTCAAAGTAAATCCAATTTTGATTATATTCAGATTTTGTAAATTTATTAAGGGTAAAATGTAAAATGTACAGTATTTCGTTGGTGTCTAGGTAACATTTACTACAAGAACTCTATTGTTAACCATTTAGATATTTCTGAAAATAAATATTTGAAATGATGTCTTTTAAATGTATTTTCACCCTCCAAGAGGTGGTATGTATATACATTTTGAAATAAAAAGTACTGTATAATTTATGGAGCTAGCATACATACAGTAGGCTTCAGGTAAATTAAAAGGTGGATGTAATGCCCTGAACAGCAGCATATATAATCAGATTATAAACTTGTTTGCTCATAGAAGGTTGAAATGTAATGGACCATCTCGTGTTGGCAAAGAAGAACACGTCAATTCTTTGCCAACATGAATTGTTGGCAAAGAACATTGTTCTTCTTTGAAAGTGATTGTTCTTTAACTGTGATTGTTGCACCCTTTTTTGTTGTGCTCATTCTCCACTCCTATGTTTCTAACTCCAGTAAGTTATTGTATTGTGCATGTTAGAAACTTGACTTTCGAGTCTTTTTGTACTGTATAGATTTTGAGATTTCGTCGCCTTTTCAGGGACCACATTTTGAGTGCTTGGAGGCCGCTCTATCAGTTTAAATGCTTTACTGATAATGTACAAGCAGTAAACGTTGTGTGTGTGTGTTTTCTAGCTAGAACATTGCACCTTGAAGGTAGAGCACACAACACTATTCTAGATAAGAAGGTAGCAGTGCCATACAGTACTCACCTATTTGTGCTTGGTGGGGTTGAGCTTTGTCTCTTTGATCCCACCTCTCAATTGTCAATCAACTGGTGTACAGTGTTTCATCATTGGTGTGGCAAATACCATGTTTTGAAGTGTCTCATAATCTACCCTAGAATTTTTCTGTTTATGGCATTTGCTTTATTGTGGCATTCCTTAATGTTTTATTTGTTCACTATGTTCTATGAAAGATCTTGCTATTATTTTGTAGCTTGTTCCCTTTGTGTTTGTTTTCCATGTTGAAGTACAGTAGCTGTATTTTGTCAGCACTGAGCATGACATTTTGTATTGCTCATTAAAAGACTTGATATTTCATTTTAGTTTTAAAGTGTCTTCTACAAGACAATTTTTGTGCCGATCCTGGTGTGCTATATATGATAGATGGCAAAGCTATAATTTGTGTTTGTCAGAATCTGCTATGAGAATGAGTTAGGTGTGAAGATAATGCTAAACTGAGCTCTTCTGTCTAAACCTGGATATTATTATTATTATTCTTTGTGATCTATTTGTTAATACAGTAATATGGAAATCTTCTTACTTACATTATTCCTTTAAATCTTATTGTATGAGCTGTCATTCTATAATCATATTTATGAGGATTTAGTAGAATCTGGATATTCACTCTGGATTTTTTAATTTTGCTTCTATGGTTTGATCATATTTACAAGAAATAGTCTTCCTTGTTCTAATCTCATGTTGAACACTCATTTTCTCATGCTGTCACTCATTTTTATCCATTAAACTGGCAAGTTGGATTCTTGGCACCCTTTTACGATTTTAATTTATGAGATCACACTAATCAGTCTTTAGTTTTTGTCACTGAATCATTATATTCCTTGTGAAGTAGAGCCATGTCCATAGGTTTTAGTCTTCATCATATGAACCATATCTAGGCAATTTCTCCATGTACAGTACTAAGTCTTATGTACATCCACTGGAGTTGTGTACAATTTGAAATAATTCACTACAATGTGAATAGGCAAAATAGGTATTTTACCTATCCTCTTCTTGCTAATACAGCTGGAAGGAATTTATTAATAATTTTAAAGCAGAAGTATCTGCCTCATTTGCAAAGATCAAGATTAATGTGCAGTTATCTGCTTAAATGTGCACTTAAGAGATGATATTCATTAGATAATTAGACATTCCAAAATAAGTCCTAGTGTAGTCCCTTATGAAACAGACCCTAAGAAAACTGATCTAATCTGAAATGTACCTGGATAGGGTTCTGGGAGTTTTTCAACTCTCCAATCCCAGCCCAGAGCTCAATAGTGTCACATTTTGACTCATTGTACTCAATCTAAAGCCAAAAATTGTCGTACTAGAAAATGGTAGTAACTCGTGAAATTGACATACAGTACTGTCTTATTTTCTGTTTTGAGTCCTCTAGTAGGTTAGGAGAAGGCACTTTAATACAACAGTTTCTTAATATTGAGAAACCTAAGAAGGATGGGCTGCAGACCCAGGGCTTGACTTGTGAGAGCTTGGTCCAACGGGCTGTTGCTTGGAATGGCCCGCAGGCCCACACATATTTACTACAGTCTGGCTGGTCTGGCACTTCTTGCAAAAAACTGCCCACATTTCTTGAAGACTTTCCTTTTGTTCCAGCAATATTTCTTATACTTGTTGGGAGGATATTGAACAACCATGGACCACTGATGTTTATACAGTATTCTCTGATTGTCTATGACATCTCTACTTTTCACTTGATTTATTCTGCATTTCCTTCCACATCATTCACTCCAGTATGTTGTTATTTTACTGTGTAAATTTGGGACCTGGCCCTCCAGTATTTTCCACATATACTGTATACTGAATTATTTGATACCTCTCATTTTCTTTCTGGAGAGTACATTTTGAGAGCTTTGAGACAATCCCAATAGTTTAGGTGTTTTATTGTGCGCATGCGTGCAGTATTTGTTCTCTGTATTCCCTCTATTTCACTGATCTTAAAAGTAGTCGCCAAAGAAGCACTGAACTGAACCAAGGACTCTACCTGCTTTTAGCTCTGTCAGAAAACCAGAACCGTAATAAGTAAAATGTCCCAGCTACAAACAATGTCTAGGGCAATAAATAATTTTGGAGCGAGTGGTGCCACATAGTGAAAGATTGCAGCTGATCCGCTAAGCATCTCATCTGAAACCATATTACTGGTCCTCTGTCTCTCGCCTCTCCATCATATCTCCTCCTCTTTCACTTCCTTCACTTTAGAACACCGCCGCCACTGTAATGAGGGGATGATTTACTCTGATGAACCTGAAATCTCTTGTGAGGTGTGAAGCCTTTCTTCTTTGCAAAGGACAAGAATCATACTATGTTCCACCCTCTTGGTATAATGTCCGAGATCCTGTTAAGCCAATACCTTATCCCCTTGGGTTTGACTTCCTGTTCACGATACTAGCCAAGATTTATTAACTTCACTCAATGGTTAGTTTAGTATTGCTTTTATAGTGGCAGTAGCATTCTTATGGAACCTAATAATTTTTTCAATTACCCGATAAATCTAATAACACCCTTCCCCTCTTACCTTGTTTTGCTCTCTTGATTTGAAATACAGTAGTGTAATTAAATTACCATATAACCTGCCCACATGATTATTGCAGAATCTCCATTGCTGTATATTTTCACACTTTACCAGATTATACTTAAATATTTAATATTTTTTGTTAAGAAAATTATGCACTTGACGACTCTTTTTATAACAGTACAGTACATCACTGATTAGCATTATGTTGCATACACATTATATTGCCTGATACAGCATAAATTGTATTACATATGGCATCTTTCCTGTTGAAATATATGTATAATATCCCCATAAATCCTAACATCTATTATTGTAATGAGTAGAGAACTCATAGTTTAAATAATCTAAACAATTTCAAAGGTGTGAGAGGTAGTGTTGTTGCACACGGGGCTGGTATTGATGCCCACTGTTTGGTCTTTCCAGGCAGAGGCAGTGAACTTGAGGAAGGGTGGGGGTGCTGATAGTGGTGATGATGCCTTTCCTGCCTGCAATCGTCCTGCCTGCCCCGTGTGCAGTACAACCTTCTCCTTCCATTCTCAACTGCGTCGTCATATCCGCTATGAACACCCAAATTTTGGTGCCAGTGAATTGGAGTGTAGTACCTGTGCCTTATCATCAAATCGAAAGTTGGAAGAAATCCACATGGAACTAGAGGAAGATGGGTCTTCAAATGACATGCCATTGGTGTTTAATCTAAGTTGTTCTTGGTGTGAATTAAAATTTGATGACAAGGAAGCATATGATGAACACTTAGATGAGCATAGTATGCATGCATATCAGCAGTACCTAGTAACTTTAGAAGAGTCAGAAACTGATGTAGAAAATGATGATAGTCTCACTGTCTTCAAATCAAATGTGGATGAGAGTATTAAATCCATTGACTTGGTAAATGTAAAACATGTAACTCTAAAGAATTCAGATGAAAATTCCAATACAAGTGAATCAAAAGGTAAACATGTTACTATTCGTTCTGGAAAAAGAAATATCACTAAGGACACACCAGGATACAAATGTGAGTTTTGTGGCCTTATGAATTCCAGTAAGGTAAATTTGGAATACCATTTGGACAAATGCCATGAGAGTGTTGCTCGTCGTTGTGGTCTGTGCTACGAACTGTGTCTGGATGCAGCTTCGTTACGGAGCCACTTAGTTCATCACTACAATGGTGTATTAGTCTGTCCTGTGTGCCCCATTAGGTTTTCTATTAGATATAACTTGACTGCACATTTGGAGCATTGTCACCAGAATGGCTATGTCGTTTCATGTGGAGAATGTAAAGCTGAATTTACACATTATGATTCTTATGAAGCACATCGAGCTCATGATCATGGTCGGGGAGCTCTTCGGACATGTGAAATATGTAACAAAGAAGTATTGGCAGTGGACATTGATAAACATATGAAAACCCATGAGGATTCAGAAATAAAAAGTGAAGTACTTCCACACACATGTAATCTATGTAATGCACACTTTTCCCTTACTAATCAACTCTATCATCACAAATACCAAGATCACCCTGATGCTTTTAATTTTAAATGTGATGAATGTGAGCGCAGATTCAGGACTGAGCGAACACTGACAGCGCATAAATGGGGACATCGATATGGTGCCCATCAATGCCCTGCCTGCAGGCTGAAGTACAGACAAGTTGATCAATTAAAGAGGCATCTTTTAAGTGTTCATCCGGAGTTTGAAGGTTATAATTGCAAATTTTGTTCAACTACACTCAAAAATTATTCAACCTATGTGGCACACTTGAAGTTTAAACATCCTAAAGAAGCTGGTTATGATAAGAGACCAGTTCGATGTAAATTATGTGGGGAGTTATTTGCTCATAAAGTTCAGTGGAAGTATCACATGAGGAATCATACTCATTCATTACAGACCTGTGAGATTTGTGGAATTACTGTAAAAAATCTTGAAATTCACATGAATCTTCATACCAAAGAGAAGAAGTTTGAATGTGGTGATTGCGGTGCAGTGTATCATAATAAGGCAAGCTTCCATTTTCATGTGAAACGAGTTCATATGGGAGAGGAAGTAAGGAAACACATCTGTGCCATTTGTAAAAAGGGCTTCCTAACTCCAGCTGATCTGCGAATTCACATGTCACGTGTTCATCGAGGTGAAAGGAATTATTGGTGTACAACTTGTAATAAAGGCTACAAGAGTCAAGTTTCCCTAACATACCATGAGCGATTACACACTGGTGAAAGGCCTCATCAATGCACCATGTGTAGGCGATCATTTCGTGTTCCCTCGTACTTAAAGCGGCACGTGGAACACGATCACAGAGCACAGTATACTGGTGTATATTACAAGCAAGGACGACCCAAAAGTCAAGAACAACGCAGCCGGGCCCAGCGCCACCACCCACATCGACCAAACAGGACAGTACCTTTGGTTTCCACTTTAGAAGAGACAGTTGAACCAATACCAGAGATTGTACAGATAACAGTTCCTATGGAAATGGGTGGTGAGGTAATCTCTGCTGTAGGTAGTGCACAGGAATTGGGTAGAGATCAACGTCTTGAATTAGAACAGGGTGGTGTAGTATATGTTGTATATGAAAATTAATATTTAAGTACAGTAATGAAAAATATTGTTTATATCTTGATGAATATATTTTTTCCAACACTACAATTCTACCAACCCAGTAGCATATCTAAATTGTATTTAAATAACTGTACAGGATATGAGAAAAAAATACTGTACTGTACAGTACATGCAATTTGATTTTACAATAGATTTGCAAAAAATTTCACAAAGTTTAAATTCCAATTTTTTTCTTTAAATTATAACAGGATTTTGATTAAATAAAGTATTACACTTGATGTTCTGTAGTTTGTTGTTTTACATTCCCATGTTTAAACATACATAAAATGTACGAATTGCAAGGTGAACTGCAAGGAAATCAGCAATTAAAAAATATGAAATATTACACTATTGTTTGTAAATGCATCACACTTTTATGTGCAGTACATTAGTTGCTTAATGTCTAAGTATGGAAAAGTGGGAATGATTCAAACAGCTTTATGGAAAATATGTAAAATTGGTGAAGATAACTTTGCCAGTATCTGGCATCCTCCCTTAAGTTATTGGTATTCAAATTACATTTAAATTAAAAATAATACACTTACAGAAACAGGGATGTACAGTATGTACTGTATAACATATAGGTATATATAGACATTTATATAAAATAACACCACAATCTTGTCTGGAGATGAAGTATTTAACTGTGCCTAAAGGGGGTTTTGGGAGTTTTACTCTCCCAAGCCCGGTCCAAGACCAGGCTTGACTTGTGAGAGCTTGGTCCAACAGACTGTTGCTTGGAGTGGCCTGTATCTTGAGGTTATCTTGAGATGATTTCGGGGCTTTAGTGTTCCCACGGCCCGGTCCTCGACCAGGCCTCCACCCTCAGGAAGCAGCCCGTGACAGCTGACTAACACCCAGGTACCTATTTTACTGCTAGGTAACAGGGGCATAGGATGAAAGAAACTGCCCATTGTTTCTCGCCGGCGCCCGGGATCGAACCTGGGACCACAGGATCACAAGTCCAGCATGCTGTCCGCTCGGCCGACCGGCTCCCTCTATATGTAGAATACATATCCACTACAACCTGGCTGATCTGACACTTCTTGCAGGAAACTAATTTTTTCTTTATTAACTTTTGTTCCAGCAATATTTCTTATATGTTCTGGAAAGATATATGTTCTGCATAATGTTCATGCAGTGTACTCTGAATGTGTCTAACGCACCTCTGCTTTTCACTGGCATCTGTTTGACAATTTTGTGTTGTGTAGAGTTTGAGTTATTTCTTGATTATTATACAAATACTGTAAAATTATATTCCGTATTTTTAGATTTAAGCTTTTATGCTTTTAATCTCGGTAATCTGTACACCAGTAACCCAAATACAGTATTCAGGTAATCCAAATTTAATGTCTTTAATCGTTTTCGAGTAAATGATGGGAGTAAGCAGGTAAATGGTGTTTATAGCACCTCTACTCCTCACTGGCTTTCTTCTGCATTTCCTACCATATTCACTCCAGTATGTTGTTATTTTACCGTGCAAATTTTGAACTTTTTTTTTTTATACCTGTACCATTTCACTAGCATCCCAATTCCTATCACGTTTTAGAAAAAACAAATGATTTCTTTCTCATTCCTACTCTCATTTAAACATTTTGCTTTGAGGTTCAGTTTCAGCTTCTTAGTCTTGCTTTGAAAGATCTCGTCTTAATGACTATAATTTCCCTTCCTCATAACATTGTGTGTGTAGTTCTCTTTGCCAGTTCCAATACCATGGATTCTCTTTGTTCCACCTTTTGAAACCTCTTTCTGGCTGTAAAAAAAAAAAAATTATTTGCTTTTTCTCCCAAGCCATTTACCTGTTTGCCACTCTTTAGCATTCTGTGCTACAGAGTGGTCCGTATGTTATCCCAGGAACAAAATAAAAAAGGGAATCCATTTTCAAACTGCAGTCTCAAGTATGAATATTAATTTAGTAATTACTATAAACATTTATGGTTGATATTGCAATCATTGAAGAAGACTAAGTGTAAATAACATTGTTAGCTCTACTGTGTATAATTTACTAGAGAGGATACCTGGCGTTGTTTGGGTTACGGCCACCACATTTTCACAACATACTGTGAAAATGTGTTTACTGTAACCATCTTCACTACATAATCATCCCCATCAGTGTAATTACCTTCATTGCATACTGTTTATCACTAGAACCATGTTCACTACCCAGGCATTGCTAGATACTGCCATTCACAACCATTGTCATCACTACCTTCCCTCTTTCATCATCTTTCTTATCCTTCACCACTTTCTATACCCTTCACCACCTTCCACACCATCATCATCCCCTTATCCTTCATCATCTTCGCTTATCCTTCAACTTCCCTACCCTTCACCTCCCGTACAGGGGCCTGACAACTAAGTGGATAGTGCTAGGAATTCGTAGTCCCGAGGTTCCGGGTTTGATCCCCGGTGGAGGTGGAAACAAATGGGCAGTTTCTTTCACCCTGATGTCTCTGTTCACCTAGCAGTAAATAGGTACCTGGGAGTTAAGACAGCTGCTACGGGCTGCTTCCTGGGGATGTGTAACAAAAAGGAAGCCTGGTTGAAGACCGGGCTGTGGGGGACACTAAGTCCCAAAATCATCTCAAGATAACCCTCTCTATTCATTACCATCTTCTCTAGCACTCACCACCATCCTTAACCATTACCATCGTCCCACTAGTTCACCTTCCTGATTGCTCATCAACTTCCCTACTCTTCATCTTCCCTACCCATCACCACAATCCTTGCCTTTCACCACCTTTCTTAAACTTCACCCACCTTCTTTACCCTTCACAATCTTTCCTATTATTCACAACTAACCCTCCCTTCACCATTTTCTCTAATCTTCACTTTTCTTACCCTTTACTACTTAACATATTCTTCACCTTCCCTGTCCATTATCACATTCCCTACTTTTCAACACCTTGACTACTCTCCGTTACTTTCATTCATCCCTGTAATCATAGTGAGGATGGAGTCCATTATTTAACATGATTCTGTTATGGTATTGTTATGATCCTTCATAACCAGTCTCCGTGGCGTAGTGGTTAAGACGCTCACCTGGTGTTTCGCGAGCATTTTGTCCTGGGTTCGTATCCTGGCTGGGGAGGATTTACTGGGCGCAAACCCTTAACTGTAGCCTCTGCTTAACTCAACAGTAAAATGGGTACTTGGTTGTAAAAACTATTCTTCGCGGGGTGTCTTATTCCAGGGAACATAGGATTAAGGACTTGCCCAAAACGCTATGCGTACTAGTGGCTGTACAAGAATGTAAGAACTCTTGTATATATAAATAAAAAAAAAAGATTGGAAATTACTATGATTTACCATTTCATGCAAGAGTGGGGTGGGGGAACATAGGGTTCGACTCCGATCCACCTATGACCATCCCTGAACAAAGACCAATCACCCTGCAAAGCTAGATGAGGCTAACCTCCAAGCGTCCGGTCCCCAAACTCGAAGAGACAGCCATTCTCTTCTATATAGATATGCTCCATTTAACTATCAAATAATGACAAACTGTGTAATGGTAGTATTAGTTTCAAGAGAATGTCATTCAATTCTTGCTGAAGATGTGAATGAGGACTCTCGTTCTTGCAGGGAGAGGTTGCTGGCCAGCACCTACAAAGGCTTCGCTACCAGATGACTACTAATAACGTAGGAATACAACACTCAAAAGATATCCCAGAAACTGACCCAGACAATGACAGCCACCTGCATGCACTGGAACTGGAAGGAACATCATCAAAAGGAGCTGTAGATGGGCTTGGTACAGCATGTGAGACACACAGTAGTGGCAGTAATATACACCACCTGAAGATTAAATTGTCTACGAGTTTGAGCAAACAATGTCCTGCTTGCTCTTCTATATTCCAAAGTCATCTTAGTTTGAGAAATCACTTAAAAAATGCCCACTTTGACCTGGAATTTCTGAAGTGTTTACATTGCAGCAGTGAGATATATGGTAATTATGAAATGTTTCTAGATCATTTAAGGTCACACTTGGATCAAGAGGGAGAGGAGGCTGCAACAGGGAGTGAGGCTAAGACTCAAGAATGCCAAGTGTGCCATAAGCAAGTGCGAAAAATAAATTTTTTACGTCATTTAGCGTCTCATAAGAAAGTCCCATGTCCTGAGTGTAAGACTCATATTCTTCCACACAATCTTAAGCGTCATGTAAATGACTGTCACACGAGGGGGAGAAATTATCCATGCCCTGACTGTCCAACTATGTATCATGATGCTTCTAGTTTGTTAAGTCACCGCAAGAGGAATCATTTTGGTGATGAGACACGACACCACCTATGTAAAGTGTGCAGCAAGAAATTCCTATCGCCGTCTGACCTTCGTATCCATATGAATGGTGTTCACAACAATATTAAAAGGTTTGTGTGCGAGTTCTGTGGGCTTGGATTCAAGGTCTCATCAGCACTCTTGTATCACCGTCGCCTGCACACCGGGGAGAGGCCCCACTCATGTTCAAAGTGTGAGAGATCATTTCATATCCCGTCTTACTTAAAGCGTCACCTGAAGCGTGACCATCAAGAAGAGTATCTAGGCGTGTACTACAAGAAAGGGCAACCAAAAAGTCGAGAAGATCGTAGTCGGGCTAGGCGACATGGCTCACACCTTCCAAGCACAGCAGTTCCATTTATAAATGAACCAAGTATATCAAAACAAGAGGTTTTGGAGATCACAGTGCCTACTGAAATGGATTAGAAAGCAGTCGTTTCATGGTGGAGGTGCCCTGGATTTATATTGAGGTTAGTAACCTTTAATAGTGTTGACAAATTAATATTTGTTAAATGAAGAAAAATGTGTGAGGGGGGTAGTAAATATGTAACTGTAGTTACAGAAAGAAAGCAAAATTTGCAGTACTCTGTCTTCCTTATATTCTGTAATCATAAAAGATTTTGAAGCCTCCAATTGTGTTGACACACACTGCTATTTCTTAAAACCTATTTCTGCCATCTTTAACAAAAGATCTTGGAATGAATTCTGAGTATGTTGTTAATTGAGGGAGGTGGTGATAGGTGAGACTAAGACGTTGAGGGTTCAGGGTACATGGGGGAGGAATAATATAATCTTGAATTCGGCAAAGCTTTACAAAGCTTTGCCGACTTAACGGATGATTTTCCTGGTAGGGTGGAAGATTATTACTCACTTCCTGCAGTTCTGTAAGGTGAAGTAAAGGGGAATTCAGGCTCTAGCTCTGGTCCCCGGAAGGTCAAACAGAATTGCGATTGATGTGACCCATGAGATTAGGAATATCAGCAAGGTAGCTTCATGGAGCCACCGAGCGGAGGAGCTTCCACTGTTGTTTCAGTCAATTTTTTATATTTGTTGGTAGAAGATTGTAAAGTCAGGGCTTCTGATGTTGATATATTGTATTCTCAAATTGTGCTTATGGCACCCATTCTAATACACTAGTGAAAGCTGTTATTCACGACCTAAACAGATGCACCTCATCAATTGTATATTTGTCATATTGGCCACTAGTTGAGATATCCGGCAGTGTCCAGGTCGACCCTGTGCCCAAGGCCTCTCCCACACACCCTTACAGGGCTCCCCCACACACACCTTCCCTGTCTACCCCCCCCCCCCCCCTCCAACACACACCTTCCCTGTCTCCCCTCACCCCCACATACCCTCCCCGTCTACACACCCCGGTGTCTCCCGACTCACACACCTCACCCACAAACTCTCCAACATTTTTATTGGGCATTTTGGAATTGTTTTGTTTCACATTTGGGATTTTTTTGTTGGGCATTTTGTAATTTTGTTGCTGGGCGAATGGTAATTCTTAATATAGCTACAATTACGATTTTAGTGATCTTCGTAGATTGGTGCAATATTACAAGAAATAGTAAGGGTGTTGACCAGACCACACACTAGAAGGTGAAGGGACGACGACGTTTCGGTCCGTCCTGGACCATTCTCAAGTCGATTGTCGACTTGAGAATGATCATTCACATCGACTTAAGAACGGTCTAGGACGGACCGAAACGTCGTCGTCCCTTCACCTTCTAATGTGTGGTCTGGTCAACATACTTTAGCCACGTTATTGTGACTCATCGTTTGCAAATAGTAAGGGTCCTTGGGAAATCCATTGGATATTTTAAACGAAATTCTATGGTTCATTTTAATTTTGAAATTCCCCCGTTTTCGTTCACTAATATGGGTCCTTTTTTTCTTTGATAATGAGATTTATTCTATTTATTTATTTATTTATTTATTTATTTATTTATTTATTTATATACAAGAAGGTACATTGGGTTTGTGAGAATACATAGCATAGTATTTACAATCTTGTAAAGCCACTAGTACTGTAGATTGGAAGGCTAGGGCGTGGGAAATATGCTAGATGTAGTTAAATCTCTTCACAGACAGGTTCTCTTGGTACTTGTCCTTCATATGACAGTTTGAAATTAAAATTAGCCCATAGAGCATGAGAAATATTAGGGTGAATAGTAACTCTCTTAATATAACTCCAGTCACATTTTTTATGATTTTTTTTATAGATGGACTAAGTTCAAAAAAACAGTTGAAGCCTTAGAAAAGCTATTGAGGATATTTAAAACTAAATTCTATGGTTTGTTTTCATTTTGAGTTGGCAAGGTTTTCGTTCACTCAGGTATGACTCTGCTACTTTTTTAATGAATGTTGAAGCTGAGGACGTGAGAAATAAGCTAGATGTGGTTAATTTGTTTGCAAACATGTTAATTTGGTAGTTGTCTATTCTAATTCAGGTTGAAATTAAAATTTTGCTAAGTGAAATTATCCCATAAGGTATGGGAAATGCATCCTGGAGACATCTCCGGTTGTAACGAATTGGGGTTGGTACCATTTCGTTCGTTGAATCGGGGTTTAATTCTATATCTAACAAATCTAAATATTGGCTCCTTTAATATAAAATATTGCTCATCACAAGGAATATGCCAAGTCAGAATAACAGTGTGTGTTGTTGCAAAATTTATAAGTATCCCTAGTTATCATTCTGGAGGCCAAGACAATAGCAGAACAAGATAAGAATAACAGGAAAATATATTTAGAAAATTTAAGAACAAGGAAACTGATGCGACTTGGTATACGACGTAAAAATAAAGTCCAATATTGCTAAAATATCCAAATAATTTTAAGTGAGATATATATTTAGATTCAGATATTGGTGACTAATATAGCGTTATTTTGCGATACTTTTATCATAACTATGTTATGATAAACTGCATAACTGCAGTTACAAATCAACTATTTATCTCTAGTGGTCCTTTGAGTGAACGCACTGTTCTCTGGACTGTCTGTTGCCTGACATGCTTTGAATGCAATTATAATAAAATGCACAAGAGACATTCAGCTTGAAAGATGACTATTCTGGAACCCACTGGCGTTTGAACCAGAATGTCTGCTTCTCGTGCCCTGCTCTACCGAACACTGTTGTTCCAGTTTGGCCTATACTACACCGACTGATATTGGATTCAGATTGTAAATGTTAAACACGGAGTAATGAACCCAAGTTCTGGACTATACATTTTATATGGATGACTTGAAAGCGGCATGATAGAACTGTCACTTAGACCGTTAAACATACCAAGAAATTTATACACAAAAACTGTCCAAATATATATATATATATGTTATACTCAAATTATATGGCGGTTGAGACATAACCAATCACAGGCGAGTAGGCCTCTGACGTCACTTAAGTGTATGCGTTATTGGATACATGAAAGAAACATTGTAAATTAGTAACATTTTAGACACGTTCATGCAAATAATTTGTCATATACCAAATCATAAGTAATAACTTAATAGTGAAGGCTTAGCTAAGATTATATCGTTTTATCTTTCGGTTGATCCTGAAAGTGTGAATCGGGACTCTTGCTGTTGCAGGGAGCGGCGGCCTCCATGCAGCACCTCCAGAGGCTTGGGCTCCAGACTACTGCTGCTGGAGGCTTTGACCTACATCCTCCCGAGGATCCCTCAGGGGCCCAGCCACACCATGATAGCCTCCAGCACACACTGAAGCAAGAGGACAACAGCACATCGACAACTGGAGGTACAGACGGAGTGGATACAGCGTTTGTGTGCTCCAGCAACTGTAACGTGGAAGACATGAAGGGTACATTGCCTTTTTCCCATACCAAACAATGTCCCGTTTGTTCTATTTTATTCCGTAATCTTTGCAGCTTAAAGAACCACTTTAAGAAAACTCATTCTGATGTTCAATTTCTTAAGTGCATCTGTTGTAACGAAAAGATGAGTGGTAACTTTGAGATATACCTAGAGCATTGTAAGATACATTATCAAGACGAGGGTGAGACAAGTGTCGCACTTGAGGACCAGGCTGTGAAGACTCGAGAGTGCCGAGTGTGTCGAAAACAGGTGCGATCAGCCGTATACTCGCGCCATTTAGCTACTCACAAAAAAGTTCCTTGTCCAGAATGCAAAGCCCTTATTGTCCCACATAGCCTTAAGCGCCACGTAAATGACTGTCACACAAGGAAGATATCGTATCCTTGCTGTGACTGCCCAGCAGTCTACCATGATGCTTCTAACCTGTTGAGTCACCGCAAGCGAAACCACCTGGGACAAGAGGCTCGACGCCACCTGTGTGATGTGTGTGGTAAGAAGTTCATAACACCGTCTGACCTCCGCACCCACGTTACTGGCGTTCATCACAACGTCAAAAAGTTTGTATGTGAATTTTGTGGTCTGAGTTTTAAGATTTCGTCAGCTCTTATGTATCACCGTCGCCTACACACAGGAGAGAGGCCTCACGTTTGCGAGGTGTGTGGCCGGACCTTTATGAAGCCTAATGGACTGGCAAAACATGTTCGTCGTGTGCACAGGGTGGAATACCATGGTAAATACAGGAAAAGGCTTCATGCTGCTGACCCACCCTTCCGAGGCTCACTTAATCAGTCTCGTTTAGGTGCTGCACAAACTAAAAGGGATGAAGCCCTTGTCACAGTGCAGGTGCCACAAATACTGGACGATCAGGGCAGCTTAACCGATGACATTTCTCCGGGTGTGGATGAAGTGCCATCACAGGTATCGGAGAGCGGGGGAGTGAGCGTGGCAACAGTGTACTCCTTAGGGGAGAGCGGGGTGGTGCAGATGGCGGCGCCTGTGGTGGTCAGCGTTCCTGGAACTCAGCCTATACATAGCATCTCTTACTTAGGTCATACCATTGAGGATCGGGCCCTAACGCGATCTTATGATGCGACTCAACCACTTCACACCATAGCCTATTTCCGCCAGAGCTCAGAAGAGCACTACACGGTGGCAGAGCTGCTGCCTCCACAAGAACTTCCAGAGACTCGTATCGACTCCACTCACCGTGCTTATGTCACTTCTACACATTCACGAACTCACCAACAGTAACACCACGGTATATATACCGATCAGTATACTTGCTGATTGGTCAGTAAGATACTGTGGTAGCCTTAAAACCCCTACTTACGTGATTGATCAACACCAACCCAAAACCAAGTCGGCAACGTGTAGATTATCTGGTAAGCTCCGTCAAACCAGATATTAATAATCGGTTAATAATTTATCTGACACCGTAATATGCTAGATAAAGTCTAATTCCTTACAAATGTTTGTTTATTCGGGAATCACAAGCGTTGTTCTTTTGTTTATTCAGCAATCAAAATGGTTATTCTGTATACCTAGCTAGTGTTATGTATACCTAGCTAGTGTTATGTATACCTAGCTAGTGTTATGTATACCTAGCTAGTGTTATGTATACCTAGCTAGTGTTATGTATACCTAGCTAGTGTTATGTATACCTAGCTAGTGTTATGTATACCTAGCCAGTGTTATGTATACCTAGCTAGTGTTATGTATACCTAGCTAGTGTTATGTATACCTAGCCAGTGTTATGTATACCTAGCCAGTGTTATGTATACCTAGCCAGTGTTATGTATACCTAGCTAGTGTTATGTATACCTAGCTAGTGTTATGTATACCTAGCCAGTGTTATGTATACCTAGCTAGTGTTATGTATACCTAGCTAGTGTTATGTATACCTAGCTAGTGTTATGTATACCTAGCTAGTGTTATGTATACCTAGCTAGTGTTATGTATACCTAGCTAGTGTTATGTATACCTAGCCAGTGTTATGTATACCTAGCTAGTGTTATGTATACCTAGCCAGTGTTATGTATACCTAGCTAGTGTTATGTATACCTAGCTAGTGTTATGTATACCTAGCTAGTGTTATGTATACCTAGCCAGTGTTATGTATACCTAGCTAGTGTTATGTATACCTAGCCAGTGTTATGTATACCTAGCCAGTGTTATGTATACCTAGCCAGTGTTATGTATACCTAGCTAGTGTTATGTATACCTAGCCAGTGTTATGTATACCTAGCTAGTGTTATGTATACCTAGCTAGTGTTATGTATACCTAGCTAGTGTTATGTATACCTAGCTAGTGTTATGTATACCTAGCCAGTGTTATGTATACTTAGCTAGTGTTATGTATACCTAGCTAGTGTTATGTATACATAGCTAGTGTTATGTATACCTAGCCAGTGTTATGTATACCTAGCTAGTGTTATGTATACCTAGCCAGTGTTATGTATACCTAGCTAGTGTTATGTATACCTAGCCAGTGTTATGTATACCTAGCTAGTGTTATGTATACCTAGCCAGTGTTATGTATACCTAGCCAGTGTTATGTATACCTAGCCAGTGTTATGTATACCTAGCTAGTGTTATGTATACCTAGCCAGTGTTATGTATACCTAGCTAGTGTTATGTATACCTAGCTAGTGTTATGTATACCTAGCTAGTGTTATGTATACCTAGCCAGTGTTATGTATACCTAGCTAGTGTTATGTATACCTAGCCAGTGTTATGTATACCTAGCTAGTGTTATGTATACCTAGCTAGTGTTATGTATACCTAGCTAGTGTTATGTATACCTAGCCAGTGTTATGTATACCTAGCCAGTGTTATGTATACCTAGCCAGTGTTATGTATACCTAGCTAGTGTTATGTATACCTAGCCAGTGTTATGTATACCTAGCTAGTGTTATGTATACCTAGCCAGTGTTATGTATACCTAGCTAGTGTTATGTATACCTAGCTAGTGTTATGTATACCTAGCTAGTGTTATGTATACCTAGCCAGTGTTATGTATACCTAGCCAGTGTTATGTATACCTAGCCAGTGTTATGTATACCTAGCCAGTGTTATGTATACCTAGCCAGTGTTATGTATACCTAGCCAGTGTTATGTATGCAAAGCCAAACCACTGTTGTGTTCACACCACAGTGCAATTATAATGGCTTCCAATTAAGATTGGTTCGTGTGACCGAATTTAAGTTGTTGATAATAAGTCTTATACGCATTCTAAGTAGCCTTGATATTGTTTATATATCAAAGTACGCAGGGACCAAGAAGGAAGCCCAGAGTTCGTTTCTTATAGCTGACATCATTTATTGTGCACCCCATTTCCGTCTAGCAATCGGTAGAATGGAAAAGATTTTACTAAGTTGGTTAATAGGATCAAACTAAATCCTCCAGTAGCCTCAATACTACGATCGAGTAGCCTAAGAGGAGAAACTAGCGCGCCATTCCTCGCCCTAAATGCCTTTGTTAACATCTCGTCCTACTCATGTTTTAACTAACGTTATAGTTGTTATTTGTGATCAAGATTATTACCTATTTTTATATACTGTTTGTGATGTATGACCAAATGCAACAATTTAAATATATAAATTAAAACACAAAATTCAAGATTGTCCTCAATAACCTTCAATGTTAGTTGGTTGAAAGTGCTTTACTGGGGCGATACAGGCTATTGACTTTACTGCATGTAAATTGTTTACTGTTTTGTGTAAATATTGTGAGCAGTGACTGACTACTGGTATTATGAGAGCAGTGACTGACTACTGGTGTTATGAGAGCAGTGACTGACTACTGGTGTTATGAGAGCAGTGACTGACTACTGGTGTTATGAGAGCAGTGACTGACTACTGGTGTTATGAGAGCAGTGACTGACTACTGGTGTTATGAGAGCAGTGACTGACTACTGGTGTTATGAGAGCAGTGACTGACTACTGGTGTTATGAGAGCAGTGACTGACTACTGGTGTTATGAGAGCAGTGACTGACTACTGGTGTTATCAGAGCAGTGACTGACTACTGGTGTTATCAGAGCAGTGACTGACTACTGGTGTTATCAGAGCAGTGACTGACTACTGGAATTATGAGAGCAGTGACTGACTACTGGTGTTATGAGAGCAGTGACTGGCTACTGTGTAATGACGAGCAGCAGTGACTGACTACTGGTGTTATCAGAGCAGTGACTGACTACTGGAATTATGAGAGCAGTGACTGACTACTGGTGTTATGAGAGCAGTGACTGGCTACTGGTGTTATGAGAGCAGTGACTGACTACTGGTGTTATGAGAGCAGTGACTGACTACTGGAATTATGAGAGCAGCGACTGACTACTGGTGTTATGAGAGCAGTGACTGGCTACTGGTGTTATGAAAGCAGTGACTGTCTACTGGTGTTAAGAGAGCAGTGACTGACTACTGGTGTTATCAAAGCAGTGACTGTCTACTGATGTTATCAGAGCAGTGACACTACTGGTGTTATGGTAAGTTCCTTGTTTCGTTTTCACGTAAAAAGCTCTGAAATATATATCAAAATACAATCGCATATATGTCCCTCACTCTGTTTAATATAAAAGTGAACTCGTAGCACCGTCATAGTGGAGGGAAGAGAAGCTCTGGCGTTACCAAAATATCTTCCTAATACCTTGTTGCTCTGGTTCCTTGGGCCCGGGGTGAAATGTTATATCTGATACCGTTATATTCCACCACTGACGCTGGATATAATCAGTATATTACTGTTTGCTCACAATAGTTACAGGGGATATGTTCAGAACTCCACCAGTAGATAATTTTAAGATATTCAAACATCTCGACTGCGTAAATAATAATGGAAGTCCCTCGGTGTAACGCAAGTATATTGTAGTGGGAAATATTTAACGTAGGGGAAAATTTTTATGTTATGTGTAGACTTATTCAAGGGGTCTGTATCGTCAACACACAACACAGGGTCCGGGGTTCGATTCTCGTGGCAGGACAGAGACGGTTGGGTACGATGCTGATCACTTAGCATTAAAAAATAAGGCATGGTTCCGTTGACCTAGTTGTAAACAGGTACCCCGAAAGTTAAGATTTGTTTATATTATCACACACGTGGGTACAAGAGCAGACGACTGCTGACTCCTGTTAGTAGGCTGAGAGTTTTTTCATCACGTAGCTCATGGTAGGCCTAATTTACTACTTTCCCTAGAATGCGACCCGCCAATCGTTTAACAACCAGGTACCCAGTCACTGCTGAGTGAACAGAGGCGTTCACACAGCAATGACTGGGTGGCCTCGCGAAGCACCAGGCGAGTGTGTTACCACTGCGCCACCTGGAAACTTTGAGGAAGGTTAGTAGTTCTCAGCATTAAGGGGACCTCAGCAAACCTAAATACAAGTTTTCTGACCCCAACAAAGGGAAATCAAACCATAACATTGTCGAAACACGGGGAAACTTCTTCACGAAGCATTTAGATATGTTCCTGCAAAAAGTAGTGGATGCGTGGGCCTGCGGGTCACTTCAAGCAACAGCCTGCTGGACCAGGACCACGTTATTACAAGTCCAACATGGCCCCAGGCCGGGCTTGGGGTGTAGAATAACTCCCGGGAACCCTCTCCAGGTATGCTCCAGGTAGCAGCATAGAGCTGGGTAAAGCATGGACAGGCGATATGTTGTTGTTGTTGTTATAGATTCAGCTACTCGGAATAAGTTCCAAGTAGCACGGGCTATGGTGAGCCCGTAACTTACCTAGCACAGGAGCGGGGCAAGAAGCACGGGCTATGGTGAGCCCGTAACTTACCTGGCACAGGAGCGGGGCAAGAAGCACGGGCTATGGTGAGCCTCGTGGACAGGAGATGTCTCCCGTGCACAGGCGATACAGAGCAGTACTGTATAAAGCTTGAGGGGGGTGAGGTGAATGTGATAAGTGGGAATACACACACAAATCACAATAACGCGATACATCAAATGAACAAATCCACAAGGGCCTTTTGACCATGGCGTGGCGCAATCAACTAAGGCGCATCTGGGATCATTCCCAGACGTAGGTTCGAACCCTCATCACGGCCCTTGTCGATTTGTTCATAAAGTGGGAGGCCAAATTACAGTCGGCATTATTAGTTCGGGATTGTAATTATGTTGAATAAAATATGACGATGATGGTCTGTGATGTGAAATTTTTTGTTGGGTGGGTGACAGGAGGCTGTTGACCATCATGATGTATTTCAGGTGGAGTTGAGGCAGCGTGGCGGCGCGCCTGGAGAGCAGCCCCCTGCGCCCACCCGCCGCGTCGTCACCGTCCCGGCCGCCTTCAGGAAGTGCCCGCACTGCCCCACCATCTTCATGGACACAGCCCAGTTGTCACAGCATCTGGCACAGCTTCACAAGGACCAACAACAAGAACGACACTGCCAACGTTGTCGTAGACGTTTCCTAACCTACGAAGATCACACCGCGTGTGACTTGTGTCTGCAAACGCTGAGGCAAAATGCCCTTCCTAGCAAGGCTGGCAGTGAGGCGGCTGTGGGAAGGTCCATCACTGCAGTAATGTTTGAGTGCAGCCATTGTCATAAAATTTTCAATTCTAGAGTGCTGTCAGAGCTTCACTGTCTGTCAACTGGTCACAACATGGTTCAGATCACTGCTACGAAACCTAAGGGGAAAACGACAGACAGTTCCGCAACAGGGGTGGTAAAAGAGGAGCCGCTAGAGACCAAAGAATCAGCCTCAGTCCCTACCACAAGTATCGGCAGCACGAAAACAAAAGTAGGCGGTAAGATGCGTCGGGGTCGCAAACATCGACTGATCCGGAAGAACCAGACGGGTTGCGAGGCGTGTGGCGTCGAGTGCGGCTCTGTATCCAGCCTCTATGTTCACCTCCGTGCCAACCACCCAGCCATGTTCCCTCACCAGTGTGGCGTCTGTGGCCGACGCTTTAGTCTGGAGGCGAGCGCCTAGGGAGCACGAGCGACGCCATGCAGTGGGCGAGCTGCAGTGCCCCGCGTGCCCGCTCAGGTTTTCCCGCATGTCTCACCTACATCACCATGCCCGGGAACATCACCCGGAGTTCACAGATTTCCCATGTCAGTACTGCGGGGCCGTCACACCCACGGTGGACGCCCTCCACACCCACATCAAGGTGCACCATGGAGACCGTCTGGGTCTGCCCGCCACCTTTGCATGTGAAGTGTGCCAAGAGACCTTCCACACTGGCAAAGCTCTGGCCTGCCACCGTACCAGTCGCCATCCTGGTACTGCGGTCTGTGGCTATTGTGGGGCGCAGGTTGGAAGCCGCTACCTAAACAAACATATCAACGCAGTTCACACCAAAGAAAAAACTCACCGGTGTGACAAGTGTGGCAAAGACTTCTACTCTCGTACCAGTCTGACGGGGCACCAGAAACGTCAGCACACGCCCAGGAAGCACCTGTGTGACCTCTGCGGTAAAGGTTACGTTCATAATGTAGAGTTGCAGAGACATCTTAAGGCTCATCGTAACCAGCGCGACTTTAAGTGCGATTTTTGTGGCCGGTCGTTTTTGAAGGCGGTAGACTTAACATACCACAGGCGGTCTCACACAGGGGAGAGACCCCACCAGTGTGTATTGTGCACAGAGTCCTTCATTCGCCCCCTTGGCCTCCGCAAACATATGCTCAAGCACACAGCAGTCAAGAAAGGGAAACGACTTAAATATTCAAAGAGAAAGATTGAGGAGTTAACATCATCAGTGATGAGTGACGAGGAAAGAGTGGAGAGTGGGCCGAATGAATCGAGTGAGGGACAGCAAGAAGCGAGCACTGACAAAGAAGGAGCTGTCTTTATCACTGACACTGACCTCCCGCCCACCCCAGAGCTTACCCATCCTCTCCAGGTCTTCCCAGCATCCACATTAGTACCATCCACATTACCACAACCTCGGCAGCACCTCCAGCCGGAGGTGCAGCAGTTGGCGCCCTCTGATTTACAAGAGCAGCAACTACCTGTTTCCGCTTTGGATAGTAGCCAACTGGAAGGTCAGTTGGAGCTGACACAAGTGGTTGAAGATCTGAGCAGCGGAGAGCTCTTGGAGATGGGTCCTAGTCTGCTGCTGGACGCCAGTGACGTGGACGGTGCTCACGTAGAAGGAGTGGCCAGGCGGCGATGGAGCAGGCGTAGGCGAAGCCAATCAAGCCTCGCAGCAGCCTGTTCAGGTCATTTATGTACAATTTGTTGAGGAGACGGCTGACTGGAGATCAGACCCACCACTCTGAGTTCATTACACATGAACCCTCATTGCTAAGGTCATCAGATTGTATGCTGGATGCCGGGAATGACCCTGACATGTAATTGGTAGTTTGCTATATGATGTAAACACCGCCTTGTCTCTACATCATGGACCTTGGGTGCCTGACAGCTGGGTGGACAGTGCTTCGGATTCGTAGTCCTGAGGTTCCGGGTTCGATCCCCGGTGGAGGCGGAGACAAATGGGCAAAATGTTTCTTTTGCCATGATGCCCCTGTTCACCTAGCAGTAAATAGGTACCTGGGAGTTAGACAGCTGCTACGGGCTGCTTCCTGGGGATGTGTAACAAAAAGGAGGCCTAGTCGAGGACCGGGCCGCGGGGACGCTAAGCCCCGAAATCATCTCAAGATCTGAAGATAAGCTAACGCATCATGGAACAGGATAGTAAATGTATTGTTTTCATGTAACGCAAAGATGATTTTTTTTTAATTGTATTTTTTGCTAAGAGAATTGCCTAATATGTATATATATGTACACACAACGCAGTGCAGGTAATCTTGAGGTTATCTTGAGATGATTTCGAGGCTTTTTTTTTAGTGTCCCCGCGGCCCGGTCCTCGGCCAGGCCTCCACCCCTAGGAAGCAGCCCGTGACAGCTGACTAACACCCAGGTACCTATTTTACTGCTAGGTAACAGGGGCGTAGGGTGAAAGAAACTCTGCCCATTGTTTCTCGCCGGCGCCTGGGATCGAACCCAGGACCACAGGATCACAAGTCCAGCGTGCTGTCCACTCAGCCGACCGGCTCCCCAGAAGAATCTCCAACTCACAGCTCCCCAGTGCAGAATTAAATTTCAACATGATATTGAAATACATCGAGATAGAATTGTATCAGTGAGCCTATATTCGCGAAGGTACTATTTTGTCGTATTAAAAGCATGTCATTCATTATGCAATTTCCTATTGGCTCCCTCATGGTAAATCCCCATACCATTAAAGGGCAGTATGGGGGGTATTAACCATACACACGTACGGAACACTACAGTAATACATACTTGATACATTAATGAGATGCCAGAGTTCCACTACTGTGTTAACTTTGCTCTTTATAACACATCACCGTTGAAATACAAGTAGCAGAAAGG
This sequence comes from Procambarus clarkii, assembly GCF_040958095.1. Classification (NCBI taxonomy): domain Eukaryota; kingdom Metazoa; phylum Arthropoda; class Malacostraca; order Decapoda; family Cambaridae; genus Procambarus; species Procambarus clarkii. Next base: position 49,048,151 of record NC_091157.1, read on the forward strand.
TTCACAGTAAATAAAGTTGCACTTCAAATTAAAAACAAAATTTAATTTGTAAAATTGTGATATACTACATTATAGTACTTAATGTTTTCCAATCGTTATTGATAGTTCCATTGTTGAACGCACTATATTTGCGATAAATTTGCTATATTCGTTTTGCAGTATCTTGAATTTGGTGTATTTGTCGAGTGTTTTGATAAAGCATCTCTCAGGTATGAGGACATGTGTCCATAAATGCAATTTCAAAATCAACCCGTCTGTTGATCAGACCACACACTAGAAGGTGAAGGGACGACGACGTTTCAACCCGTCCTGGACATAATCGACTTGAGAATGGTCCAGGACGGACCGAAACGTCGTCGTCCCTTCACCTTCTAGTGTGTGGTCTGGTCAACATGCAGCATCTTGCTAAGTGTCAATGAATCTAACTGTTAAATGTTGAGTTGCATTCAGTTGTGAACCAGTTATAGTCTGTTGAACCATTGAGTTTTGCTGCTGAACTCGTTACTGGTAATTCTTGCTTGACACGTAAAGCAAACCCCCCACTTGTTTTTAATGTAATTTGTGTAAATAAATTTGTTTTTTTTAGGAAACATCTGTTTTGAACTAAATATTTATTATCCTTCCTAAGACCATTGATGATCTTTTACTGTATATAACACTGACTTTTTCATGTAAATTTGATGCCGATCCCACTGTTAATGGATATCACCAGAGACGAGACTCTAGTGATATTGATCAATACAGAACATTGATACAGGAACTCACACGAGATTACTTTGTAAACTTGAGTCCAGCCACTTTGACTGGACGGTAGAGCGACGGTCTCACTTCATGCAGGTCGGCGTTCAATCCCAGACCGTCCAAGTGGGTGGGCACCATTCCTTCCCTCTCCGTCCCATCCCAAATCCTTATCCTGACCATTTCCAAGTGCTATAAAGTCGTAATGACTTGGCGCTTTTTCTTGATAATTAAATTAATTATGCAAACTTTAGAGGCAGGCGGGAGTAAACAAAGGAGCCCTAACATGGGTGATATATAACAGGCAGGAGCCAGAGAGTAACATTACGGGTTATTCATGCCCGTGCCACCTCTTGGGTGGCTTAATCTTTATCAATCAATCAATCGAGAGTAACAGTCAGGGATGAGAAGTCAGACTGGCGAATAATAACAAGTGCAGCGCCTCAAGGATCGGTGCTGGGACCAATTCTATTTATAATACTGTATACGTAAATGACATGTCTAAAGGAGTTGAGTCCTGTATGTCGATGTTTGCTGATGACGTGAAATTAATGACACGAGTTATGACAGATGGGAGAGTGTTGGGCCCTCCAAGAGGACTTGAACAAGTTAAGAGAGATGGCTCGAGAAATGGCTAACGGAGTTCAACACGAGCAAGTGTAAAAGTGATGGAAATGGGAACAGGCGACAGATTACCAAAGGGACAGTAAACAATGATGGGAAACTACCTACCTGTAACGACTCGAGAGTGAGACATGGGAGTGGACGTCACACCAAACCTAACTATATATATATATATATATATATATATATATATATATATATATATATATATATATATATATATATATATATATATATATATATATATATATATATTTGACAGTGTCAGACCACGGAAGAAGAATTGAAACAGGAATTTCCTTTAGTACTCTCGTATTTAATAATACATCTTCAGAAGGGTGTATTATTCTGAAGATGTATTATTAAATACGAAAGTACTTAAGGAAATTCCTGTTTCAATTCTTCTCCGTGGTCTGACACTGTCACATTTTTCATCACGTGTTAACTTTCGTGATTTACACACACATATAAATATATATATATATATGCAACAATGATCACAAAAACACTGATCCAAATATACAGAATAACCACATGTGAAAAATAGAGAATGCTTAACGCGTTTTCGGCTAATTCACCTTCATCAGAGCAAAGTAGAATGAAGATTCGTCTGATGAAGGCGAATTAGCCGAAAACGCGTTAAGCATTCTCTATTTTTCACATGTGGTTATTCTGCAAATATATATATATATATATATATATATATATATATATATATATAACTGAAAACTCACACCCCAGAAGTGACTCGAACCCATACTCCCAGAAGCAACGCATCTGGTATGTACAAGACGCCTTAATCCACTTGACCATCACGACCGGACATAATGAGGTGATAGCCGAGGCTATTTGAACCACCCCACCGCCGGCACTCGGATAGTTATCTTGGGCATAGCATTTTACCAAATCACCTCATTCTTTGGGGCAACACGTGAGGAACACAAATGCGAACAAGCCTGAATGGTCCCCAGGACATATGCAACTGAAAACTCACACCCCAGAAGTGACTCGAACCCATACTCCCAGAAGCAACGCATCTGGTATGTACAAGACGCCTTAATCCACTTGACCATCACGACCGGACATAATGAGGTGATAGCCGAGGCTATTTGAACCACCCCACCGCCGGCACTCGGATAGTTATCTTGGGCATAGCATTTTACCAAATCACCTCATTCTTTGGGGCAACACGTGAGGAACACAAATGCGAACAAGCCTGAATGGTCCCCAGGACATATGCAACTGAAAACTCACACCCCAGAAGTGACTCGAACCCATACTCCCAGAAGCAACGCATCTGGTATGTACAAGACGCCTTAATCCACTTGACCATCACGACCGGACATAATGAGGTGATAGCCGAGGCTATTTGAACCACCCCACCGCCGGCACTCGGATAGTTATCTTGGGCATAGCATTTTACCAAATCACCTCATTCTTTGGGGCAACACGTGAGGAACACAAATGCGAACAAGCCTGAATGGTCCCCAGGACATATGCAACTGAAAACTCACACCCCAGAAGTGACTCGAACCCATACTCCCAGAAGCAACGCATCTGGTATGTACAAGACGCCTTAATCCACTTGACCATCACGACCGGACATAATGAGGTGATAGCCGAGGCTATTTGAACCACCCCACCGCCGGCACTCGGATAGTTATCTTGGGCATAGCATTTTACCAAATCACCTCATTCTTTGGGGCAACACGTGAGGAACACAAATGCGAACAAGCCTGAATGGTCCCCAGGACATATGCAACTGAAAACTCACACCCCAGAAGTGACTCGAACCCATACTCCCAGAAGCAACGCATCTGGTATGTACAAGACGCCTTAATCCACTTGACCATCACGACCGGACATAATGAGGTGATAGCCGAGGCTATTTGAACCACCCCACCGCCGGCACTCGGATAGTTATCTTGGGCATAGCATTTTACCAAATCACCTCATTCTTTGGGGCAACACGTGAGGAACACAAATGCGAACAAGCCTGAATGGTCCCCAGGACATATGCAACTGAAAACTCACACCCCAGAAGTGACTCGAACCCATACTCCCAGAAGCAACGCATCTGGTATGTACAAGACGCCTTAATCCACTTGACCATCACGACCGGAATGAGGTGATTTGGTAAAATGCTATGCCCAAGATAACTATCCGAGTGCCGGCGGTGGGGTGGTTCAAATAGCCTCGGCTATCACCTCATTATGTCCGGTCGTGATGGTCAAGTGGATTAAGGCGTCTTGTACATACCAGATGCGTTGCTTCTGGGAGTATGGGTTCGAGTCACTTCTGGGGTGTGAGTTTTCAGTTGCATATGTCCTGGGGACCATTCAGGCTTGTTCGCATTTGTGTTCCTCACGTGTTGCCCCAAAGAATGAGGTGATTTGGTAAAATGCTATGCCCAAGATAACTATCCGAGTGCCGGCGGTGGGGTGGTTCAAATAGCCTCGGCTATCACCTCATTATGTCCGGTCGTGATGGTCAAGTGGATTAAGGCGTCTTGTACATACCAGATGCGTTGCTTCTGGGAGTATGGGTTCGAGTCACTTCTGGGGTGTGAGTTTTCAGTTGCATATGTCCTGGGGACCATTCAGGCTTGTTCGCATATATATATATATATATATATATATATATATATATATATATATATATATATATATATATATATATATATATATATATATATATAATCATCTAATATTGAATGGTCAATATATTTATGATTTTTCTTTGCAGGATGTGAGCTTGTCATCTGGACTATTGTCTGTGGAAGAGATGCAGATGGCAATGAAGGTTGACGGTGAAGGTGGTGGAGCAGACAACCCTCCCAGCAGCACCGACCCACAACAGATGTCCACTACTACAGACATTCCCGACCTACACAAATTTCACCTGGAACTCAGACTGGAAGATCTGACATGTGCGTGTGGTGTGAAATCTAATTCCAAAGTGGCGCATGTGGAACACGTCTTGACGCATGTCACAGGAGCCTTCAGATGTCCCCAATGTCAGTGCTCCTACACATGCTCCTCCCGCCTGGCATGCCACCAGCGGCTCGTACACTCTACGGACGCTCCAAAGGAAAGGGTTCCAGAGACTGTTAAATCCGCTTCGACATCGAGTGCAGGGGGGGACATTATCTGCAGTAGGTGCGACGAGATTGTGGTCGGAGACATCCTAGAACATATCAAGATTCACTTGGATGGTGACAACGAATGTCCAATTTGTGCTGTGAGGCTGAAAACCTCCTATGCCATGGAAATTCACGTGGAAAGGAAGCATCCACATCTTTTGCAAGCCTTCCTTAAATCTGAAGATTCTCTGAAGGAGAACCCGGAGGGTGAAGAGAACAGCAGTCAGCCAGTGAGATGCGATGTGTGCAGTAAAGTGGTAGCCACGGCATCAAAACTGGCCCGACACCGCTACCTGCAGCACCCAGAGCACTATCCTTGGGCCTGTCCTGACTGCAACCTCACTTTTCCATCTCACCATACCCGCGAGAACCATACGTGCCCATATAGACGGAAGGGGGGTGCTGTCTTAGCTGTAGGTGGCCAGAAGAATGAATGCTGCATGTGTCGTATAGTGTGCAAGTCCAAACTGAGTCTGGAAAGACACATGCGACGTGCACACCCTACTGAGGGCACGGGCCCTCACACGTGCCCCGTGTGTGCCCGCATACTGGTATCCCGCAAGGCTCTCACCGACCACCTGAGATGCCATCGAAGACAGCAGGGCTTCTCGTGTGAGTTCTGCAATGCCCAACTCAAGACGATGGATTCTCTTAATGTGCATGTCAATGAAATCCACACACATGTTGTTCGACTACAATGTAAACACTGTCCTCAGGTGTTTTTCTCTTCTGGAAGACTATCTTACCATATCAAACGGCACCACACTGACCGTCGCTCATATACAAACCTTTGTCACCTTTGCGGAAAAGCGTACCCATACCCTAGTGAGCTAAAGCTGCACCTTCGGTCTCACCGCAACGAACGCCCATACAAATGCAATCAGTGCCAGAAGACTTTTCTGAAACAAGGTGACTTGACGTACCACAAGCGATCTCATACAGGCGAGCGGCCCCACAAGTGCCCCCACTGCGACGCCAGATTCCCCCGGCCCAACACCCTTATGAGCCACATCCGTCAACAACATCGAGAACGAACAGACGCTGACACATCTGAAATCTTGAATGCCCCCAGAACTATTACATCAGAAACACCAGTAGCAACTTCCCCAGTTCACTCTTATGTGACCAGCGCACCTGCTACAGTGGTGACTGCATCGCCTGCTCCCTACCTGGCTACAGTGAACCCTTCAGCTACTATGCAGCCTCCCCCACCTACTGTGACGGTCATGAGTGTAGCAGGAGCCGTGCCACGGGCTCCCGGGGAGGCCACGCTGGTCCCAATGGTTGATGGCCAGCTGGTTGATGCTGTGGTGGACGGCCAAGTGACGGAGATGCAGCCTGTACAGTATGTACAAGTGGACAGCTTATCTGGGAGCCAAACTGTACAGGCGGTCCCTCACACGGTCGAGGGGATTGAGTACGATGAAGCAGCTACTGTGCCCTATCAAATTGTTCACTTGCAGATTTTACAGTGAATGCAATTTTTATCATCATATATTTTATTTGACGCCACTGCCAGCTCAATTGTCCTGGAAGGACTGTGTTATTCTGTTACCCCATAGGTGTTATATGGCTTATTAAATGAGTATATGTAACATTTGCTGTGAATGGCAGAATGGGTGAAGGTGCTATAGGCCTAGTCCTAATATGTTTTAATCCAATGCTAGGTTGTATGGTTAATCTTGTATAATGGGGCGATGTGCTTCTTGGCCATGTATTGTAATGAAATATTAGGTCTGTGCTGTTTTATAGAATACCGAACTCCATGTCTAATGACAAGGAGTGAATTCAGCATAACGTGGAGAGGGAGGATCTGCTGCATGGGTAACAACTTCTCCGTATAGACCTACCTTGGCTTTGCGCCCTGGAGAGGACACTCCAGCCTCGACAACCAGAGCGCAACTCCATAGTCCCCTGAGACTACAGGATGCCTACTACTGTGTGTCTAATGTACACAGTGTTTTTACGCAATGCTAGATGTCTTTGTTAGTCCTATGTTGCCATATAATACAAGGTTAGTCCTACCTTGTCATACTACTTAACTACTTAGTGATTAACTACTTATTAATCCTGTATTATCATGGAACACTTATTTTCTTGACTAGTCCTGTAATTTTATAGAACACAAGGTTAAGTTTGCAATATCTTTGAATACTAGGATTTATGGCTAATTCTGTGTTATCTCACAACACTAGTTTCCTTCGCTAATCCTGTGTTGTCATGTGATGCTAAAGTCTTGGGATTTTGTGGAATATTATGTTCCTTGGCTAATTATGAATAGTTAAGTTCCTTCTGTGTTAGTTTCGAATATTAGGCTACTTTTTATTTTGAATAATAGGCTAGTCATATTTTCCTGGACTCTGGTTTCTTGTCAGACTAAGTTAGTTCCATGTTGTCAAGATAACCAGGATCCTTGATTATACAGCTGTTTTTATACAATTAATAAAGTGATATACGGTATATTTATACTGATATATTGAGAAATATATTATGACAAAATCTCTGTCATTCATATCCTATCAGTTTACACAGATTTGTATTAAGGGTGAATTTACTATTATCAGTTAAAGAGTGAATGAAATAGTATTACACCAGCCTGTCTTCTCAAGTTGCCACAACGGGCAGAAAATGGTGTTCTAGAACACCTAGACCTAATCTAAGCGAGCGACCGTTAGGTTAGGCTCAGAAAAATAGTTACAAACACAATTCTCCTCAATGATAATTGTTTGTGTCTAATGTACATTTTTTTTTTTTAATGCAAGTACACTTTTTGATTCATTGTAAAAATCATTTATCACACCGTCTATTTCTCCTCCGTTGACCTACGACAAGTGTTTGATTTTCTCAACTGAACAACACAATTTGATATTTAGATTATTATTTAGCCAAATTGTACCTAAATAACAATACAGTTCACTTAATATATATATTCTCTCTCTCTCTCTCTCTCTCTATATATATATATATATATATATATATATATATATATATATATATATATATATGTCGTACCTAGTAGCCAGAACGCACTTTTATGCCTACTATGCAAGGCCCGATTTGCCTAATATGCCAAGTTTTCCTGAATTAATTGTTTTTCGACAACCTAACCTACCTAACCTAACCTAACCTAACTTTTTCGGCTACCTCACCTAACCTAACCTCTAAAGATAGGTTAGGTTAGGTTAGGTAGGGTTGGTTAGGTTTGGTCATATATCTACGTTAATTTTAACTCCAATAAAAAAAATTGACCTCATACATAATGAAATGGGTAGCTTTATCATTTCATAAGAAAAAAAATAGAGAAAATATATTAATTCAGGAAAACTTGGCTTATTAGGCAAATCGGGCCTTGCATAGTAGGCATAAAAGTGCGTTCTGGCTACTAGCTACGACATATATATATATATATATATAATATATATATAATATATATATATAATATATATATAATATATATATATAATATATATATAGAGACAATGTCAGACCACGGAGGAAGAATTGAAACAGGAATTTCCTTAAGTACTTTCGCATATTTATACATCTTCAGAAGGAATGGAGATGTATTCTTCAGAATTCTGAAGATGTATAAATATACGAAAGTACTTAAGGAAATTCCTGTTTCAATTCTTCCTCCGTGGTCTGACACTGTCACATTTTTCATCACGTGTTAATTTTCGTGATTAACACACACACATTGTTTGACTTAACATTGACTCACGTGAAAGGCCAAAGTATCTGATGGTGGTTGACCTATTAACTTTCCAGTGGTTGTGGGTCGCCAGGATAATTTGTTTCTCGGTAACTGCAGGCTAGCCTAACTCGATGGCAATAATTTCTCAGATGAAATTTTACTCTGAATAAATGTTTTTGTATTGCCACATTTTGTGACATCTATCCGCCATGCTAATTGTATACTAATACGACCAAGGCGTTGGGAAAGACGCAAGAGATGTCTTAACAACTTCAAAACTTGTTGACCGAGCGATTATTGACGATAAGCAGTTTCGTAATTAAACCAGCGAGAATAACTATTGCGAAATGGCCACAAGTCAAGGTTTAGATGCTGTTAGTGTCTGGCCGGCGCTTGAAGGCGCGTCTCGGTGTGATCACGACTTAAACCAACAGTCGGCCACATTCTCCTGCCGTTCGGCGCGACCATTAGCACCAAAAACACGGCAGGAAGGCTGGCCCACACTTGCTGCCCCGGATGTCTCTTATTTACATCTGCTTAACGCATTCACTCCATCGCTTATAAATTAGCATAATGAGTTTAATAGTTCCAGGAAGCAGAAAATTGGGGAAAAATAGACAAAATGACCCAGAGGTAAAGCGCAGGAACGGCGCCCAACGTCCCTGCCGGGGGACCATTTTGTACGACTCCCGGAGCGAAGTTATCGCAATGTCATCTACCCGCCGCCAGATCGTTAATTCCGGCCTCCACTGACTAATGCGAGAACCGGGACCACGGCGTTGCCACCCACTGCGGTCTTTGTTACCCGTGTCCACTCTAATCTCCTATTTAACGAGCCTCCTCCCTATATCTACAAATATTTCCTTTCGTTAAAATATTATAGCCACGTATAAGTGGGTTTAAAATGTTTATTGCACTAATCAAGGGCTTTTTAAAGAAGGTATTGATTATTACACACAGAAATCACAATAGCGTGATGCATTAAATGAACAAATCCACAAGGGCCGTGTGAGTCCAATGGAACTCCCGGTTGTAATTCTTTTGACCATGTCGTGGCCTAGTCGATTAAGGCAGCGTCTGGGATCCTCTCACACGTAGGTTCGAACCTTCATCACGGCCCTTGTGCATTTGTTAAAGGTATTGACTATGAGTAACTAAGGACTTGTAAGACTGAGGGAAGATGTATTTAAATTCTTTCACTTTCTCTCTATAGCGCGTCGCATTTTGACGTATATTTAATGTACAAAAAAATGTAGTGGCTTGCGAAATTGACATAATGTTCCGTTTTCTGTTCATGGGTCATCTGGTAGGTTAGGTTAGGGCACTGTAATACGCCAGTTTCTTGACGTTGGGGAAGCTCGCGAGAACGAACTGCTATTGTTCTAGATTTTTGTTTCAAAACAAGAAAAATGGAGATAGAACTTCTAGCGATGGCAAATTTTATTTTTAAAATTTTGCCATGAAGAGTGAGTTTATTGGACAGCGTCACTCACCATGTGAGTGGACACACCGCCATAGTGACAGTATTGGGCAGCGCCACTCATCCTGTGAGTGAACACACCGCCATAGTGACAGTATTGGGCAGCGCCACTCATCCTGTGAGTGAACACACCGCCATAGTGACAGTATTGGGCAGCGCCACTCATCCTGTGAGTGAACACACCGCCATAGTGACAGTATTGGACAGCGTCACTCATCCTGTGAGTGAACACACAGCCATAGTGACAGTATTGGGCAGTGTCACTCATGCTGTGAGTGAACACACAGCCATAGTGACAGTATTGGGCAGTGTCACTCATGCTGTGAGTGAACACACCGCCATAGTGACAGTATTGGGCAGTGTCACTCATGCTGTGAGTGAACACCCCGCCATAGTGACAGTATTGGGCAGTGTCACTCATGCTGTGAGTGAACACACCGCCATAGTGACAGTATTGGGCAGTGTCACTCATGCTGTGAGTGAACACACCGCCATAGCAATATATACTGCACCCCCAATGGGAAGAAAACCCGCTGGGTTTGTCGGAAAATCCGACACCATTTAATATATCATACAGATAATAGCTGTATTACCCACAAGTTACCCATAGAAAACGTAACTTGTAGTGGAATTACCGTCTATAGAAAACGGGATATCATCACCACATACTATTATATTCTCCACCTATTATGGTGGGAATTATTCTTAAATACATTAGTCTTTGGACTTTACCATCATAAAAACATCTTATATAAATTAACTTAATTATCAATATTAAAGTAGAGTAAATGTGACCCTTCTATCACTTTCTGAAATCTGGACAATGTAGGCCAGGCGTCAGAAGGAGGAAGGGGCAGCCATTATTGTTGATATACGAGACCAGAGGCTCACACGGGAGCAAATTCAGCTCCTGTTAAATTTACTTGGACGTAGTGTTATGGAACCCAAAGGTGTACCATTGTCAACACGCTGTCTACAAATTCAAGTTAAGTCTATCCGAAACCCGTTTATCATTCATTTATGGCCATTAATGTCAGGATATAGGGTTAGCCGGTTAGAACGCGAAATCGCCTCATACTAAAGGTAATTAAGCCAGGTCTTCATGTTCCATGTACTGTATAGTGTTTTCTCTGATATAGCTTGTCATATATAGGATTCTGGCTTCACAGCTAGCGCACTTTTGACAGGTCAAGACGAGGATGCAAGATTATGTGCACCAGTTACTGGGTGATAGAAGCTACCTCAAAGAGGATAATTTGGTGTCTACACTCTAGTTATACCTGGTGGACTAACCTGCTGTACTATAAGAGAAGGAACCTCATCAATGTATGTAACTATTACTGTAATTTGATTGGCTGCATATGTGTAATATAAACCCCCCCTAATGTGTAGAGGATCGATTTGTGAGATTATGAGATTATTGCAGAAATACAGTCCACTTATCATTATACAAATTGCTATCGAAGTATATAAATTAACGTAAATATAAATTCATATAAATTAAATAAATATAAATCTCACAGGTCGGTTCCCACATTATTTGGTCATCTTCGAACCGGATGACGGATTATTCGGTCCTATGAACCCACATTTGGTCATCTTAGTACCGGATGAACCAGTTATCCAGTGGATTCATTAAATATACTAGTGCAGTGTTATTTAAACAAGGCCAGCCAGTCAAAGACAGCGGCGAAGCCTCGTGGGAGCTCAGGAGCCTCCCTCAGCCCAGTTCAGCCTTAGTCAGCGGTTTCATGCACACCCACAGAAATTTGGTGGCGTGTTATTTCGTGAAATGACAGCGCTAATATAGAATCCAGCCAAATTAGTGACTGTGTCTTCGCGAGATTGTTCACGGATTTCGTGGTGTTACATTTCGCGAGAGATTATCTACGAATTTTGTGGACTTTATTTCGCGAGGTCACTAATAATATTTAATACTTCTAGATAATATTAGAAGTTTCATAGAGGCTAATTAAGAGGCTATTATCAATAATTGTGTATATTATTTCTCCAAAATAGAGAATCATTTAATATATATTGCACTAGTGATCACAGTATAATATTTACTAATTGCCAACCCACAACAGGGTAGGATATTAACCATTGACTAGTTGAACTATTATTGTTCATCCTAGTCCCATTATTACAATAGTCAGTTGTACTATATTGAACAACCTAACACCATTAATGAATGGTCCAGACCCTATTTTGGGTGTAATTTTTATCAACTCGAGTTGAGTTGTGTATATATAATAAATTACTTATGATCATTACACCTTTGAGTGATTAATTAGTGTCTCTACCATCCTAGGGTGATATAGAAGAGCTAACCTAAAGGTACTTCCAGTGACACTGGTTTATCACTCAAATCATTAGTGTGTATGATTGTATATATATAATGTGTATTAATTTTAAGTGCTAACCTCTAGTAGAGGTAGGATTATTGCCTAGTGAGTGCAGAATTTACCCTAGGCTACCATTAGTACTTGCTCACAATTTATGAGCCAGTGGTGCCCAATTAACAAGTCACCATGACTAATCCACAGAAAGCAAAGCGTGCTTTAATATCAAGCAAACGCCAACTAACAAGAGATCTCAACCAATATGAACAGTTGTTATATGAGCCTGTAATTAATTATCGTCGGTTGAAAATACCACTGTTGCAGATTCAAACCCAATTGCATATATTGAAAGCAAATAGGAAATCTTACCAAAATCAGGTCCACGACGACGACGACATAGTAGTTGAAGATGTGGAACCATTCCTGTCTGACCTTGCACAATATGAAGAAGAAACTCAAGGCAGGTTGGAACATTTACACAGGATAATTGAATCAGAACAAATAGCAAGTACATCAAATAAAGTAGATAATGTTATGGATGATCTGGATCTTTTTGAGAATAAATGTAAAGCCAGATTAGATCCTTTAATCAAGAAGGATAAAGCTTCACCCAGTAAAGCTTCACCCACTACAGCTTCACCCAATAATATACCACCAGAAATTAAGCAGTTTTCAGACAATTTATCCACAGTCTCTGTGGTTTCTGAAAACCCAATACCTGAAGCTACTAAGTTAACATGCCTCCAAACTAGAGGTGAAGCTGAACCAGTAGTAGAAAATGTAAATGAAAATAGCGACAGCACTAATTTCCCAGTCCAGCCTCCTAGGAATAATGCTGGCAATGAGAAAACTGTCATACATCTAGTACTACAATTGTTGGATTTACCTCAACCTGATCAGACTGCTGACTCATTACAATCCTTCAGCATGGAGTTTGAGTCACTACTAAGAACATTCAGACTTAAGGTTGATATAACTACTAGTGAATGGATGACCAAAGTAGTCCTTCAACGAAAATTGTCCAGCGATATACTAGATGAATTATATGCACATCAACATAACACCATCCTGACAGTACAGGACATCACTGAAGGTTTACATTCCATCATAAACAAACGACGAGCAAATGAGGAAGTTAAAGCCTCATGCAAGCCTTCAGAAATAGAAAATAAGAGTCAATTAAAGGGTAAAACAACTACCCCAAATAAACATCAGTCAATTACTCTAACATCAAGTTGCAGAAAATCTGACAATGCAGCAGCATCCTCCAAGCCTACTGTTACTAGTTCACCCAAACCGGTAACTTCCAAACGTGCAGTAGGCTGGGGGACATGTATGTTCTGCAAAAGGAAACATTCAACATACTGTTGTGCTAATTATCCAACCAGAGACATTCGTATGGAGCGACTCCAGGAATTAGGGAGATGTGCAAGGTGTCTCAAGTCACACAACATAGACTATTGTGATACCCAATTCAACACCTGTAACAGGTGTAGAAGAGGTAGGCACCATGCAGCACTGTGCAAATATACGAAATTAACGTATTCAAGACCCAAGGTGGAAGATAGCATTCCCACCACTGTACAGTACTGCAAGGTGCAACAAACAAAGAGTGTCCAATCGGCAAAGTCTAAAGGTAATACGACTTTGCCTACTGCCCACATTACCATCCTGAATAAGAGGGCCAAGGTCCATACCCGTGGGTTGTTTGACCAAGGATCCCAGAGAACATATATCACCAAAAAGTTGGCAGAAGAACTACAATTAAGGCCTGTAGCCCAGATGTCATTCAACATCTCAGGGTTTGTAACAGATGCAGGACCTCAAGTCTACCAGGTGGTACAACCATCAGTACGTTTAGGCAGGTACGTCTGTCGAGTACAAGCCATTGTGGTGGACAAAATACCAGTAGACCTACAAGTTCAAGGTCTGAGAGCAACAGCCAAATTCCTGAGAAATAGAGGAATAAAATTGGCAGATAATATTAAGTCTGATCACCTCACCGACTTCGGTCTCCTTGTAGGGACAGACTATTGTCATCGATTCATCGGTAGCCCTACTAAATATCAGGGTATAACCATGTTAAACTCTGCAGGAGGTAAATTACTCTCAGGCCCAGTATCAAGCCTGAGGAGACCTATGCCTGCAGATAAACAATACCAATAGAAATCTAAATTTGTCAGCTGATTATATTTCTCCAGTAGCATTATACTAAGGAGATTACAGCTGACTATACCAACAGAGGTTGATGTTAGTATCATCATTTAAAGCTGGAGATGAGTTCATGAGGCCTCAGTGGCAAATCAGTGAACAGTAGCCTAAAACAGCTACAAGTCACTGCGACCAATGTCACTGAACCCACTGCAGTCTCAAAACCATACTTTACTTTAATGATGAGCTATTCAATCTTCTGAATCAATTAACTAAATTAAACCCCAATAAATCTGATGACTGATTTGATACATTTATTATTTAATCAAGATGTATTCCATGGGCCTCAGTGTTTATATATCAGTGACCAGTTACCTGAACAAACTTCAAGTTATATCTAATGTCACTGATCTCACTGCAGTCCCTGAATCATACTTGACTGTAGTACTTGATCACATCCAGTCTTCTGGGTTAAATAATATGTAATAAGGCTTGAATATTAGCCTTTCAAGAGTTGACAGGGAAATGAAATCGCATTAGACTTCTAACCCCTGCAACTCTAGTACGGGACATCCGTCCTGTACGAACAGACACACAAATGTGTGATTACTAACTACTAACATCAAATTAATCTAATAATTCGAAGGAGGAGTATCGGTGTTCGTCTGTTCTAATTAGGACTTCGACCCGTGAGCAGCCCCTGGGGAATTATGTCGGAAAATCCGACACCATTTAATATATCATACAGATAATAGCTGTATTACCCACAAGTTACCCATAGAAAACGTAACTTGTAGTGGAATTACCGTCTATAGAAAACGGGATATCATCACCACATACTATTATATTCTCCACCTATTATGGTGGGAATTATTCTTAAATACATTAGTCTTTGGACTTTACCATCATAAAAACATCTTATATAAATTAACTTAATTATCAATATTAAAGTAGAGTAAATGTGACCCTTCTATCACGTTCTGAAATCTGGACAATGTAGGCCAGGCGTCAGAAGGAGGAAGGGGCAGCCATTATTGTTGATATACGAGACCAGAGGCTCACACGGGAGCAAATTCAGCTCCTGTTAAATTTACTTGGACGTAGTGTTATGGAACCCAAAGGTGTACCATTGTCAACACGCTGTCTACAAATTCAAGTTAAGTCTATCCGAAACCCGTTTATCATTCATTTATGGCCATTAATGTCAGGATATAGGGTTAGCCGGTTAGAACGCGAAATCGCCTCATACTAAAGGTAATTAAGCCAGGTCTTCATGTTCCATGTACTGTATAGTGTTTTCTCTGATATAGCTTGTCATATATAGGATTCTGGCTTCACAGCTAGCGCACTTTTGACAGGTCAAGACGAGGATGCAAGATTATGTGCACCAGTTACTGGGTGATAGAAGCTACCTCAAAGAGGATAATTTGGTGTCTACACTCTAGTTATACCTGGTGGACTAACCTGCTGTACTATAAGAGAAGGAACCTCATCAATGTATGTAACTATTACTGTAATTTGATTGGCTGCATATATATTAATTTAATAACCCCCCTAATGTGTAGAGGATCGATTTGTGAGATTAAGAGATTATTGCAGAAATACAGTCCACTTATCATTATACAAATTGCTATCGAAGTATATAAATTAACGTAAATATAAATTCATATAAATTAAATAAATATAAATCTCACAGGTCGGTTCCCACAGGGTTATACATCGTGTCACTTGTACCCAGAGGCAGATATAACTCACCTGTCTCAAGTGAACAGACTGTCAATCAAGGAAATTAACATCCTACAACCCTAAAGTTTATGATATCTTGTGGGTGAAAATCAGGGATATCTTTTAAGGGTTCATTACCTACCTATTTCTAATTCTTAAATTGGATTCAATTTCTCAGGTGGTGGTTCAGACGATATCCTCTCATGCTGAGAGAGAGAGAGAGAGAGAGAGAGAGAGAGAGAGAGAGAGAGAGACAGAGAGACAGAGAGACAGAGAGACAGAGAGACAGAGAGACAGAGAGACAGAGAGACAGAGAGACAAGAGAGACAGAGAGACAGAGGTCTTACCACAATTATATTTGTATACAAAAATTAGATAATCTTATAAGCAGATACTAAAAAAAACTATTGATCTGTTATCTATTACGTCCATTGTGTTTCTTCTGTTAACACGAAATCAACATTACAGTAACATTCTTCGAACATTCAGACGCTTTTTCCTGAATAATTTGGAAATTTTTCCTTCAAACTTTGCATTACTTCTTTACTTTCTTTGACATCTGCTGTCTCGCGTCTGTCCTCCCACGACCGTCACTGTAGACAGGAATGCAAAGACAGCTTCACCACCGTCATCCCACGACCGTCACTGGAGACAGGACTGGCAGCTTCACCACTGTGTTCCTGGTTTTATTAAACTTATTTTTTTTTCAGCAAAATTTGCAGTACTCAGCCCATTGTATATTTTTGTATATGTAAATATAAACTAATAAAATTACTGTAGTCTGAACTGCATTCTTCATGTTTTAAACGTCATTTTAATACTGTATTTTACTATACATTGTATAATTTTAGTAATTAGGCGTTATATTATTTAAAAACAAAAATTCTTATGAAAATGAGTAATATATACTCAACTTTCTGTAAATTAAATTTATTAAATGTATAAAATCATCTGCGGATAAAGGTTTTGAATGTTAAGCACGTTCCATCTTCTCAATGGGATTTCCCCGGTCCTCATACAAAGATCTTAAAAAAAACCTAAGCACTTCGCAAGTGTGTCTCAGCTGCTTCCCAACGTCTCATCATTATGGTGCGACTTGAGCAGTAGTCTGCATAATATTCCTCAACTCTTGAGGGTAATGAGAACATTGCTTTCAGTTATGACTCCATCTTCCTGTTGAATAGCGATGATGGCAACTTACCCTGATATAAATCTCTCTTTAACGTTCTTGATGAATATCTCGTTTTCAATTGGGTTCTCTCAAAGTACAGTTGAATGACCTCTTGAAGCCTCTGCCATCTGATTATCTTCCTTTGTCTGATTACAGAACGCGATATCGTATTTTCCTTCTCGATTTGTTGACATTTTTCATTGCCATTTTCTTCATAAAGATGTTGGTATCTTTAAAATCTCGTTGGTTTAAAGGAGCTCATCATGCTAATAGGAGTCATCAGTCGTCTCTTCCTGTACCCACTTGTGTAAAAAAAAAAAAAAGAGTAAAGGAGTTCCTTCGTTGGTTCCTGTGGCGGGTTTCGAGCCTAGAACCCCCGGAATAACGTAAAACGAGTCTCTCCGAAAGTCTTCTTCTTCGCTGTAGTTAGTATTCAGCTTTCTTTGTTGTTTTACCTCCTACTAACGTAAGGTTACTTCAGGCACTAAGCTGAGGGTTCACTTCCTTGGGGGATAACTAAGAGTTGTCCAGAGGGTTCACTGCCGCAACAGACAGACTGAGAGAGAGAGTAGCAACAGATACAGGCTGAGGGAGAGAAAGAAAGAAGAGAGAGAGAGAGAGAGAGAGAGAGAGAGAGAGAGAGAGAGAGAGAGAGAGAGAGAGAGAGAGAGAGAGAGAGAGAGAGAGAGAGAGAGAGAGAGAATCAACTAGCCTAGTGCCATAAGATCATCCTCAAATAACTCAAGATGAAGGAAGTTTTGTGATAATGGTCAAGTTTGCTCTTATTTACACTATACACTCCTGCCATCATGCCAGCTCACACGGGCACGGTACAAACACACGACACTACACTAGCAAAGCGAGAGAGAGACATTAGGAAGTAGGGGGGGGGGGGTAGAAATAGCCTAAGCTACTCTATCCCTTTGAGATGTATCTTTTTTCTTCTCTCGGTAAACATATTCAACCATTATGTTTACTGAAACATTATTCAACCTCAATATATGTATAGCAATATAGCTTCAAGCTTTCTGACACCTACAACAGCTTTAAATGCTCCTTGTGACATAACCATAAGTGCAGCTGCCCCATCTAATGACGAAACAATGATAAAGTGAGGTAGTTGGTTGACTAATTCGTCCATATATCATACCACAGGTATGCTAACCGCGGGTAGTATATTATAGGAGCTGATAACGCATACTTAAAAAGGCAACATAGATTTGCTTTAGTGACAATGATTAGAACAAGTGGACAAAATATACGGCTCAGTAGCCTAGGAACAGTTTTAAAATATATATCACATAAATTGGGTTTGAAGGTAAACTATAATCTTACTTGAATTCAGAGCCGAAGAACAAGGGGTAGAATGATTGAGAGACATTGGTATGCTGCTGTTATGTGCTGTTTATATATACTGTAGTTTATATAATTAATAATGTATTATTAATTATTATATAAACAGTACATATACACAAAATAACATATGTGCTGTTATTGCATGCTGTTGATATCTGTTGTCGCGTGCTGTTGAAAGTCTGTCCTCAACTCTTTTAGTAATGGGAGCATAAACGCTAAGATGATAGCCGGATGTCCCTCTTCCTGTCGATGCCCTTGGATAGCACACCTCAGGCGCACGAAGGTGCACGAAGGCCCTCACTACCTCCTGTCACAAAACACCCGCAGTGCAACATTGAGCAACTTTGGTCCCGCCTCTCATCAACAAATGTATTAAGTTGAACCACTGCGCGTTTAAGGAAAAAACAAACTAATACTCATATATACATAAGGTTATTTTACACCAAGCAGCATAGTTGTATTTTCTACTATTATTGTTTGTAAAATTGTATTGTATTTGCAAATATATGACGACATTAGAATTTTAAAAGTGGCTCGGCCTAGAACTTCGAATTTTGTCCCGTTTAATGTGATATTATTGAATTTGTAAATTACTGAACACTGAGGGTTCAGAGAAGCTTAGTCGACACACAGCCGTTTGTAATCTTGTACTCTGGTACTCTGGTACTCTGGTACTTGCGAACACACTCACACACACTATACATGGTCACTCTTTCATACCTCCCTATACACACACACACATAACTAGGTGAATACAACTAGGTGAATACACACACAATGTAGATATGATAGAGCCCAGTAGGCTCAGGAATCTGTACATGAGTTGATTGACGGTTGAGAGGCGGGACCAAAGAGCCAGAGCGCAACCCCCGCAAGCACAACTAGGTGAGTACAACTAGGTGAGCACACACACACACACACACACACACACACACACACACACACACACACACACACACACACACACACACACACACACACACACAGGAACCTGTACACCAGTTAATTGCCAGTTTAGAGGCGGTACCAAAGAGCCGAAGCTCAACGCCCCGTAAGCCCAAATTGGTGAGTAGAGCTAGGTGAGTACACAGTCATTATAAAAATGCATCCACAGGAGCTTCTCAACTATCACTTGAGACGCCCGTGCCACCTCTTGGGTGGCTTAATCTTCATCAGTCAATCGCTTCTCAGCACACTGTGCCAGGTAAGTCCACTACGGGCTCACCATAGCCCGTGCTACTTGGAACTTTGTGTTCCCAGTAGCTGAATCTATAACAACATTCTCAACACAGTCTCTTTCCTTCACCAAAGGTGGTCCACACCACCAGTGTACTCTGGAGTACTCTGGTGATGGCAAGATGACCGCTCTTGTCGCCACGGAGGCAGTGCGTCCAGCGATATCACTGCTCGGGTCAATGCTATCACTGAGGAGGGGCGCGTATGTGAGACTGTCTCACTACCGCTCTCTCAGACCGCGGTGCTCTCAGTCTGCGTGTTAGTGGTAAGGCTAACAGCCTTCAGTGTTTGAGGGACTGTGCTGTACTGGGACCATGTCTGTGGGGTCTGTGCGTCGGTGGAACAATGCGTCTATAAGCTTGGTCATCGCAAGCTGTGCATGTGTGTGTGTGTGCAGAGGCTGTGGGGGGCAGCGCCCCAGGAGGGTGTGGGGGGCAGCGCCCCAGGAGGGTGTGGGGGGCAGCGCCCCAGGAGGGTGTGGGGGGCAGCGCCCCAGGAGGGTGTGGGGGGCAGCGCCCCAGGAAGGTGTGCCGCCCGTCCTCATAATAGAACGTCGCATTTTGACGTATACTTTGCCTAAGGCCAAAAATTGTCGTACTAGAAAATAGTAGCGGCTGGCGAATGTGACACACTGTCCCGTTTTCTGTTATGGGTCCTCTGATAGGTTAGGATAAGGGCACTTTAGTACGACAGTTTCTTGAAGATGAAGAGTAATTTCACACTAATGTGAACTTTGGAAAGCTGAGACGAGACTTTAAAAAAGCAAATTGCTAGTTTTTATTGTTTTTTTAATTATTATGCGCCCCATACCTGTAGTTTACACCATTCATTTCCTGTGAGCGACAGTGAAAATTGCCACAGAGACACATAATAGGCCCAGGAACTGAACCCGCAAAATTCGTTTAGCTCGGAAAGTTACAGTCTTCATAAACCAGTTTTATCGTTTGTAAACACAGACGTCAACAGTTTATACCACTCTAGTATAATTATCTCAAGAGGCCCTAACACAACGAGTGAGAGTTTAGGTAATTTTAATTAGTTTATTATAGTCCTCATTTCCCGCCTTGTAGGGTGAACTGCGGGAAAATTTCAATACCACAAAATTCGTCAAAGAACTTGACCTCAATGAACTTACAAAAACTATTTTCTTAAGTTCTCTTGACATACGAACACGAAACGTAGATACCCGCCAAACACACTGAAACCACGACGTTGGTACAACGTTCGAGCAAGTTTTAACACCTAATCAGTTATAATAACCAATATAGCAAGTTGTAACAACGTTCTAATACGTCATAAACACGTTAAGCCAAGCAGTAACAACTTTATTACAAGTTGTAACAAGCAGAAAATAGAGACAGTTTAGGTTTGTGTTTCCAGGATATACAACACATTTTAGGCACAACTCCAAACATTGAGAGCAAAACAAGCAAACGAAGAGACGTTGAATGACGAGACGTCATCGACGTTGACGACGTTGACGTGTTGACGATGTTGACGTGTTGACGATGTTCCAGGAAAACACATGGATGGATTCCACAAGACAGGAAAATGCAAAAGAAAAAATCACTTATCAGATGGAATTCAGGAATCTGGAAGTGGTGATTGACAGGTAAGGACCAAGAAGACAAGGTTGACGAAGCATACGTCAGCTGTCAGCACAGGACAGGAGATTGATGAGGCTAACGCCAGCTATAATCTAAAAGTGGATTTATTGTAACTAATGATGGTGGTTAAAACAACAAAAATCACAGCTCAATCCTGCGCAACAAACCCATAAAACAAAAGAGGTAACACTAGAGGGAGGCAGCACTAGAGGGAAGCAGCACTAGAGGGAGGCAGCACTAGAGGGAAGCAGCACTAGAGGGAGGCAGCACTAGAGGGAAGCAGCACTAGAGGGAGGCAGCGCTAGAGGGAGGCAGCGCTAGAGGGAGGCAGCACTAGAGGGAAGCAGCACTAGAGGGAGGCAGCACTAGAGGGAAGCAGCACTAGAGGGAGGCAGCACTAGAGGGAAGCAGCACTAGAGGGAAGCAGCACTAGAGGGAGGCAGCACTAGAGGGAAGCAGCACTAGAGGGAGGCAGCACTAGAGGGAAGCAGCACTAGAGGGAGGCAGCGCTAGAGGGAGGCAGCACTAGAGGGAAGCAGCACTAGAGGGAGGCAGCGCTAGAGGGAGGCAGCGCTAGAGGGAGGCAGCACTAGAGGGAAGCAGCACTAGAGGGAGGCAGCACTAGAGGGAGGCAGCGCTAGAAGGAGGCAGCACTAGAGGGAGGCAGCGCTAGAGGGAGGCAGCACTAGAGGGAGGCAGCACTAGAGGGAGGC
Organism: Procambarus clarkii; assembly: GCF_040958095.1. Taxonomy (NCBI): domain Eukaryota; kingdom Metazoa; phylum Arthropoda; class Malacostraca; order Decapoda; family Cambaridae; genus Procambarus; species Procambarus clarkii. The sequence continues at coordinate 49,070,130 of NC_091157.1, forward strand.
AGCACTAGAGGGAGGCAGCGCTAGAGGGAGGCAGCGCTAGAGGGAGGCAGCACTAGAGGGAGGCAGCACTAGAGGGAGGCAGCGCTAGAGGGAGGCAGCACTAGAGGGAGGCAGCACTAGAGGGAGGCAGCACTAGAGGGAGGCAGCGCTAGAGGGAGGCAGCGCTAGAGGGAGGCAGCGCTAGAGGGAGGCAGCGCTAGAGGGAGGCAGCGCTAGAGGGAGGCAGCGCTAGAGGGAGGCAGCGCTAGAGGGAGGCAGCACTAGAGGGAGGCAGCGCTAGAGGGAGGCAGCGCTAGAGGGAGGCAGCGCTAGAGGGAGGCAGCACTAGAGGGAGGCAGCACTAGAGGGAAGCAGCACTAGAGGGAGGCAGCACTAGAGGGAAGCAGCACTAGAGGGAGGCAGCACTAAAGGGAGGCAGCACAAGAGGGAGGCAGCACTAGAGGGAAGCAGCACTAGAGGGAAGCAGCACTAGAGGGAGGCACCACTAGAGGGAAGCAGCACTAGAGGGAGGCAGCGCTAGAGGGAGGCAGCACTAGAGGGAGGCAGCACTAGAGGGAGGCAGCACTAGAGGGAAGCAGCACTAGAGGGAAGCAGCACTAGAGGGAGGCACCACTAGAGGGAAGCAGCACTAGAGGGAGGCAGCGCTAGAGGGAGGCAGCACTAGAGGGAAGCAGCACTAGAGGGAAGCAGCACTAGAGGGAAGCAGCACTAGAGGGAGGCAGCACTAGAGGGAGGCAGCACTAGAGGGAGGCACCACTAGAGGGAAGCAGCACTAGAGGGAGGCAGCACTAGAGGGAGGCAGCGCTAGAGGGAGGTTGCACTAGAGGGAGGCAGCACTAGAGGGAGGCAGCGCTAGAGGGAGGCAGCACTAGAGGGAGGCAGCGCTAGAGGGAGGCACCACTAGAGGGAGGCAGCGCTAGAGGGAAGCAGCACTAGAGGGAGGCAGCGCTAGAGGGAGGCAGCACTAGAGGGAAGCAGCACTAGAGGGAGGCAGCACTAGAGGGAGGCACCACTAGAGGGAAGCAGCGCTAGAGGGAGGCAGCACTAGAGGGAGGCAGCACTAGAGGGAGGCAGCGCTAGAGGGAAGCAGCACTAGAGGGAGGCAGCGCTAGAGGGAGGCAGCACTAGAGGGAAGCAGCACTAGAGGGAGGCAGCACTAGAGGGAGGCACCACTAGAGGGAAGCAGCGCTAGAGGGAGGCAGCACTAGAGACGAATCAGAAAAGAACAACATTTGTTCTCTCTCTCCTGGCGGCTCATCTTCGACCTTTCAGTTCCCGCCATAACTTGTCGGCATTATCGCAGACAGGCTCTGTTGCACCACTGTTGCAATGGACGCAAGACCAAGGTAGCACAAGCACCAGTGACGGCGCGCGACACCATCTGAACAGCGGGTGACGGGTGCACACAGGAGGCGGCGGACGGAGAGTGACAGGACCCACACGGTGAGTGACACCTGGGCGGGGAGTAACACCTGTATAGTGAGATACGTACATGATGTGCGACACCATGGGATACCCCAGTGGTCCGGTGGTCCGGTCCATGAGGCGCCGCCAGCGTTGGTGGCCCGGTCCATGAGGCGCCGCCAGCGTTGGTGGTCCGGTCCATGAGGCGGCGTCAGCGTTGGTGGTCCGGTCCATGAGGCGGCGTCAGCGTTGGTGGTCCGGTCCATGAGGCGCCGCCAGCGTTGGTGGTCCGGTCCATGAGGCGCCGCCAGCGTTGGTGGTCCGGTCCATGAGGCGCCGTCAGTGTTGGTGGTCCGGTCCATGAGGCGCCGCCAGCGTTGGTGATCCGGTCCATGAGGCGCCGCCAGCGTTGGTGGTCCGGTCCATGAGGCGCCGCCAGTGTTGGTGGTCCGGTCCATGAGGCGCCGCCAGCGTTGGTGGTCCGGTCCATGAGGCGCCGCCCGCGTTGGTGGCCCGGTCCATGAGGCGCCGCCCGCGTTGGTGGTCCGGTCCATGAGGCGCCGCCCGCGTTGGTGGTCCGGTCCATGAGGCGCCGCCCGCGTTGGTGGCCCGGTCCATGAGGCGCCGCCAGCGTTGGTGGTCCGGTCCATGAGGCGCCGCCAGCGTTGGTGGCCCGGTCCATGAGGCGAGCAGTAGGTGAGGGGACACTGGAGGGCTCGGATAGCAAGGTGTTATCTGGCCTGTCATCTGGTGGAGGCGCTGCTCTCCATCCTCCCAGCGAGACAAACTGGCTCCTGACGAAGCTTTCTGGTCCCAGCATGACTGAATAAGTTCCTCCTGCAGCCTCCACACTCTTTGTTTCGCGCGCTCTCCAAAAAGTTTATTCTGTTAGAGTCTAATTTTCCCTTGGGGGACGTTTGGGCTTCGAACCTCCATGGCAGAGTCTTTGGGTTGTACTATCCAGTCCGAGTATCTTCTCCCATGTTGGCTACCACATCTCTGTCAATCACCACCCATGTCGATAATATAATCACATCCGGGTGATTAGCAGCATCACAATCAACACTCGTGTCACTCACTCCCTCACCGTGTCACTCACCATCCCTATCGATTACCGCCAACGTAGAATATCCTCCTATCTCCAACCTCCATTGTCCATCATCAATCACCTCTGTCGATCTCTAACAGTGTTCGAGAATTCCGGTGTCGACCACATAGTTGAGTGTCAATCGTCTCAGCAAGTGTCCCTCTGGGCCACGGGTCCTCTTGACCACTATGTCTGTCGACCACTACTTGTCGATCTGCCGATTATCACCCCTTAACTCCCATCCCTCGTCAACAATCGACCCAACTGTCCACAGCTCCAGTTGTCCTCCTCTAGCTCTATCAAAATGCCATCAAGAGCCTGGCGGGCAGCAGAGCCCTACCATATGCACCGCCGCCCGCCATATGCACTCTCGCCCAAATATCATCTTGTCCCTGTGGTCCAGACACCTTTCACGAAGGTTGTGTATCGCTAGGTGTAACCAGTTCTCCCTGCAGTTAACACACGCAGAAAACACCGTATGTCAGCCACAACAACTGACTCTTAGGCGCCCACAAGAGGAAAAATGATAATTTGATGAGGCTACGATGCGTACTGAGAGTTATTAATTTGTAACCTGATGTTAATTTAAATTACCGGGCTAGAGAACATTAAGACCTCAGCCTGTGTTAATGGGATGGGGGCTCTATGAGCGGGAGGGATGAGGCCAGTCGCTTTTTGAGAAGAGGGTGAGAGCTCTTTGGGAGAAGGAGGAAAAAGATTTTTCGGGAGAGAGTTTAAGTATTACGTTTGAGTGCTAGTGAGCGGCAGTTAAGTTCTTCCCGCAGCATGAATTGTTCTTCCTGCTTCATGAAGGAAGTATTCTTCCTGTTTAAAACCTGTACATTGAAATGTCAACATACAAGGGGTGAGAGATGGTATGCAGTGCAAAATATATCCAGTGAAAAGTCGATGGTGTCATGAGCCCAATTAAAGAAAACAGTGTAAACATCAGAGGCCTCCATTTTCTAAATATAATAACTATCTATGGGAAAACAGTGGATGTCTTCAAGTGAGAACTGGACAAGACCAGCCGATTGGTCAGGAATTACTAGGAAAGGCTGCGGGAATAGAAGAACTCTCTGGAATTTTCTTTTCGTAGCCTTGGGCTTCCGATTTTAGGTAACTTTTTTATTTTTTCAACAGGGACGTTATTATATCTAAGGGAGGGGGGGGGGGGTGTTTTCAGGCGTAATCTTGCGGGGGTCGGGAGCTGGCTTGGCGGAGAGGTTCCTGGGGAAATTTGGATATTCCTCGGCCAAGATAGTTCTTCCAGCCCGTTATCACGATTTGACAATACGTAAAACATGGGAGTATTTAGCCTAGCCACAGATTTTCAAACCAACGCAACCCGTCTAACCTATTAAGGTAGATCCCCCCCCCTCCCCTGTAGGGAAGTCACCGCCGGGAGACTCCCCTACAGGCTCTAAGATAACCGGAGCCTGGCCTGCAGGAGACTCTCCTACAGGCTCTAAGATAACCGGAGCCTGGCCTGCAGGAGACTCTCCTACAGGCTCTAAGATAACCGGAGCCTGGCCTGCAGGAGACTCTCCTACAGGCTCTAAGATAACCGGAGCCTGGCCTGCAGGAGACTCCCCTACAGGCTCTAAGATAACCGAAGCCTTGGTCACGCCTCCACGGTCAGAATACATCACTTAAGTGTCACTTTACGAAACCTGTTCATCTTTCTCTAAACATAATGGCTCCATTCCGAAAAACTACAAATTTTTCTGTACCTATGCTTGCAAATTTTTAGAGCTCGTAAAGTGTTTGATATAGACTAAGAAATACAAGAAATAGCAAATAACGGATAACAAGAAATACTCGCTTATTGCAGGTCGGCGTTCAATCCCCCGATCATCCAAGTGCTTGGGCACCAATCCTTCCCTCCATCCTATTCTAAATCCTTATCCTTCCATCGTTACCAAATGCTATATAGTCACAATGGCATAGCGCTTTCTCATGATAATTACTTTACCTTCAGCTGGCTTAAACTCAGTAAGTATTTCCATGGTAAATCAGTTTATATTTAGTTAAGACTCCAGGGGCCAGATTCACGAAGCAGTTCCACAAGCACTTACGAACCTGTACATCTTTTCTCAATCTTTGGCGGCTTTGTTTACAATTATTAAACAGTTAATGAGCTCCGAAGCACCAAGGAGGCTGTTTATAACAATAACAACAGTTGATTGGCAAGTTTTCATCCTGGTAAACTGTTTAATAAATGTAACCAAAGTCGTGAAAGATTGAGGAAAGATGTACACGTTCGTAAGTGCTTGCGTAACTGCTTCGTGAATCTGGCCCCAGTACATTAACTTGTATTTGGCGGAGTTGCTCATTTCAACACATCAGATCGAATAGGTTTTGGTAAATAATAATTCCTTCGCCGTGTGATCTAACGCAGACTCTAATAACACAAGTTGTTAGGACAATTAGAACGTTATTAGAATTATATAGAGGGAGAAAGAGAGGGAGGAGGGGGAAGGAGAGGAGGAGGAGGAGGAGGAGGGGATGTGAAGGCAGGGAACAGGAGAAGGAGGCGGGAATGGAGCAATAAAACAAGTGAAGGTAGCGGGGGGGCCGGCGGCAGGGGCGTCACTTACGCAGGGGGCTGGCCATCCATTTCCCGCCCTGCGACCCACACGCCCTGCCGACCATCCGACATCACCACTGGGAGCAGCGCCACCCAGGAACACCACCCACACAAGGCCACTAAACTGGAGACCCGGTACTGGAGACCCGGTACAGGAGATCCGGTACCGGAGACCCGGTACAGGAGATCCGGTACCGGAGACCCGGTACTGGAGACCCGGTACCGGAGACCCGGTACTGGAGACCCGGTTCCTCTCACAATGAAGTCTTCTTGATCGGGTCTCCTCCTCTTCTAGACATGTCTGCTGGCTAAGTCCTTCGGGTGGACAACCAATCACAGAGCTCACCTACACTGTGGGAGTGTTTGTGCGCCGTGGGAGTGTTTGAGTATTGTGTATAATACCTCAAACAAATCCCCAAACAATACCTGTCCGTCATTCACCACTAGGCAGCCCATCAGTGGACGACTGGGCCGTCAGGGGGCTGAAACCCACCGTCAAGCGATCACAATATCCAAGATTGGCGTTGATTTGACGTTGAATCAAAGTCATCAACGCTATTCAACACTGATGGCGTTGCTCGTGGAGATTGAACGCACTGGGCAGAGGTCAACACCGTCTAGGGTACTCCACCGCCCAGTCAAGCCCCGGAATGGCCTCTCTGCTAGGCGGAATTTGTAGATTGGAGATAACCAAATTATATTGTTGTGCGTGTAATGGAGCCAATGTTTTATTTGATTTTAATGTAGATCAACCTTTCGTCCTCAGTACCAATGAATTCTAGTGGTTTAAAGAAGGGAAATTATACAATCCTATCAATTGCTTGCATACCTCTGCTTGACGTAAATTGTAAATGTATTAACATATGCAGATTAAATAGGTAGAGAGTGTGTTCTTTTCTCTGTTGACTAGTGTTTACAGAGATGCATGTTACTGGGAAGTACTTCAAACATACCCCATCTATTGGCTTGACTTTTGCCTCTTACACACACACACACACACACACACACACACACACACACACACACACACACAGACACACACACACACACACACACACACACACACACACACACACACACACACACACACACACACACACACACACACACACACACACACACACACACGCACACACACACACACACACACACACGCACACACACCGAATATAATTGTAAAATATTAATGTATGCCCCATGTGTCACATTTTAAGATATCTGGCATCTATAACCCTCCCCCCCAACTACGATTTCCATGAAGTCTGAAATAAAATCAGAGATTTACCCGAGCTTCATTTCCATTGTTTTCCCGAAAACGATGAACGTGAATTCCTTCGCGTTAAAGTTTTATATTTTGAGAGAGAGAGAGAGAGAGAGAGAGAGAGAGAGAGAGAGAGAGAGAGAGAGAGAGAGAGAGAGAGAGAGAGAGAGAGAGAGAAAGAGAGAGATTAAACCAATATGAGTAATTCTTCAAGACGTTACAGGCGGCTTTTTGGACTGTGAACCACATCTCTCCCACATCACCTTTGGAGCCACATCACCTTTGGACCCACATCTCTCTACCAAGTGAAGCAGTGGATCCGCCAGACGCTACAAACCCCGCCATTCACCACAAGTGTGGTGGAGGTGGTGGCGGCGCCACATTCTTGTGTGTGGTGTGTGGTACAGCCCTTACACGCTCCTTAGGTTACCGGGGCCTCTACCTTAAGCTTCTCACTCTTCTGTTTTACGAGCAAGATCCTGAGTAAGATTGTTGTACCCGTGTGCACTAGGGTCTGGTCTCTTCAGGACACACTGGCTCTTAATGTGTTCACTGGTGGCATGTTGATGTCTGTCTCCCTTCATGCGCTGTGTTGCTGGCTGCTTCCCTTCATGCGCTGTGTTGATGTCTGTCTCCCTTCATGTGTTGTGTTACTGGCTGCTTCCCTTCATGCGCTGTGTTGATGTCTGTTTCCCTTCATGTGCTGTGTTGCTGTCTGCTTCCCTTCAAGCGCTGTGTTGCTGTCTGCTTCCCTTCATGCGCTGTGTTGCTGTCTGCTTCCCTTCATGTGTTGTGTTGCTGTCTGCTTCCCTTCATGCGGTGTGTTGCTGGCTGCTTCCCTCCAGGCGGTGTGTTGCTGGCTGCTTCCCTCCAGGCGGTGTGTTGCTGGCTGCTTCCCTCCAGGCGGTGTGTTGCTGGCTGCTTCCCTCCAGGCGGTGTGTTGCTGGCTGCTTCCCTCCAGGCGGTGTGTTGCTGTCTGCTTCCCTTCATGCGGTGTGTTGCTGGCTGCTTCCCTCCAGGCGGTGTGTTGCTGGCTGCTTCCCTTCATGTGCTGTGTTGCTGGCTGCTTCCCTCCAGGCGGTGTGTTGCTGGCTGCTTCCCTCCAGGCGGTGTGTTGCTGGCTGCTTCCCTCAAGGCGGTGTGTTGCTGTCTGCTTCCCTCCAGGCGGTGTGTTGCTGGCTGCTTCCCTCCAGGCGGTGTGTTGCTGTCTGCTTCCCTCCAGGCGGTGTGTTGCTGGCTGCTTCCCTCCAGGCGGTGTGTTGCTGGCTGCTTCCCTTCATGTGCTGTGTTGCTGTCTGCTTCCCTCCAGGCGGTGTGTTCCTGGCTGCTTCCCTCCAGGCGGTGTGTTGCTGTCTGCTTCCCTCCAGGCGGTGTGTTGCTGTCTGCTTCCCTCCAGGCGGTGTGTTGCTGGCTGCTTCCCTTCATGTGCTGTGTTGCTGTCTGCTTCCCTCCAGGCGGTGTGTTGCTGGCTGCTTCCCTCCAGGCGGTGTGTTGCTGTCTGCTTCCCTCCAGGCGGTGTGTTGCTGGCTGCTTCCCTCCAGGCGCTGTGTTGCTGGCTGCTTCCCTCCAGGCGGTGTGTTGCTGGCTGCTTCCCTCCAGGCGGTGTGTTGCTGGCTGCTTCCCTCCAGGCGGTGTGTTGCTGGCTGCTTCCCTCCAGGCGGTGTGTTGCTGGCTGCTTCCCTCCAGGCGGTGTGTTGCTGGCTGCGTCCCTCCAGGCGGTGTGTTGCTGTCTGCTTCACCTCATGACTGGATAACTCAAACGCCATTAATAGAGAAACGTTTTAAGAATTAGGAAGTAAAAATGCCGCTGCACTTTTGAAGTAAAGATTTTTTAACGAACACATTTAGGTACATCTACGTCTGTGCAGCTGCCCTAGACTATATGAAGGGGAGTACAGTGTGTGTCAAGAACTAGCTGCCCTAGACTATATGAAGGGGAGTACAGTGTGTGTCAAGAACTAGCTGCCCTAGACTATATGAAGGGGAGTACAGTGTGTGTCAAGAACTAGCTGCCCTAGACTATATGAAGGGGAGTACAGTGTGTGTCAAGAACTAGCTGCCCTAGACTATATGAAGGGGAGAACAGAGTGTGTCAAGAACTAGCTGCCCTAGACTATATGAAGGGGAGTACAGTGTGTGTCAAGAACTAGCTGCCCTAGACTATATGAAGGGGAGAACAGAGTGTGTCAAGAACTAGCTGCCCTAGACTATATGAAGGGGAGTACAGTGTGTGTCAAGAACTAGCTGCCCTAGACTATATGAAGGGGAGTACAGTGTGTGTCAAGAACTAGCTGCCCTAGACTATATGAAGGGGAGAACAGAGTGTGTCAAGAACTAGCTGCCCTAGACTATATGAAGGGGAGTACAGTGTGTGTCAAGAACTAGCTGCCCTAGACTATATGAAGGGGAGTACAGTGTGTGTCAAGAACTAGCTGCCCTAGACTATATGAAGGGGAGTACAGTGTGTGTCAAGAACTAGCTGCCCTAGACTATATGAAGGGGAGAACAGAGTGTGTCAAGAACTAGCTGCCCTAGACTATATGAAGGGGAGAACAGAGTGTGTCAAGAACTAGCTGCCCTAGACAATATGAAGGGGAGAACAGAGTGTGTCAAGAACTAGCTGCCCTAGACTATATGAAGGGGAGTACAGTGTGTGTCAAGAACTAGCTGCCCTAGACTATATGAAGGGGAGTACAGTGTGTGTCAAGAACTAGCTGCCCTAGACTATATGAAGGGGAGTACAGTGTGTGTCAAGAACTAGCTACCCTAGACTATATGAAGGGGAGTACAGTGTCTGTCAAGAACTAGCTGCCCTAGACTATATGAAGGGGAGTACAGTGTGTGTCAAGAACTAGCTGTCCTAGACTATATGAAGGGGAGTACAGTGTGTGTCAAGAACTAGCTACCCTAGACTATATGAAGGGGAGTACAGTGTCTGTCAAGAACTAGCTGCCCTAGACTATATGAAGGGGAGTACAGTGTGTGTCAAGAACTAGCTGTCCTAGACTATATGAAGGGGAGTACAGTGTGTGTCAAGAACTAGCTGTCCTAGACTATATGAAGGGGAGTACAGTGTGTGTCAAGAACAAGCTGTCCTAGACTATATGAAGGGGAGTACAGTGTCTGTCAAGAACTAGCTACCCTAGACTATATGAAGGGGAGTACAGAGTGTGTCAAGAACTAGCTGCCCTAGACTATATGAAGGGAAGTACAGAGTGTGTCAAGAACTAGCTGCCCTAGACTATATGAAGGGGTGTACAGTGTGTGTCAAGAACTAGCTGTCCTAGACTATATGAAGGGGAGTACAGTGTGTGTCAAGAACTAGCTGCCCTAGACTATATGAAGGGAAGTACAGAGTGTGTCAAGAACTAGCTGCCCTAGACTATATGAAGGGGAGTACAGTGTCTGTCAAGAACTAGCTACCCTAGACTATATGAAGGGGAGTACAGAGTGTGTCAAGAACTAGCTGCCCTAGACTATATGAAGGGAAGTACAGAGTGTGTCAAGAATTAGCTGCCCTAGACTATATGAAGGGGGAGTACAGAGTCTGTCAAGAATTAGCTGCCCTAGATTATATGAAGGGGAGTACAGTGTGTGTCAAGAACTAGCTGCCCTAGACTATATGAAGGGGAGTACAGAGTGTGTCAAGAACTAGCTGCCCTAGACTATATGAAGGGGAGTACAGTGTGTGTCAAGAACTAGCTGCCCTAGACTATATGAAGGGGAGTACAGAGTGTGTCAAGAACCAGCTACATGATGCTAAACTCCCATCACACAGGATGGTTAGTCATACAGGGCCATGTGATCAGTAGTCTACACTGGCAAACTTAGGACACATGATGAGGATATCCTCAACAACACGAGAGTTAATAAAGTAATTCACAAAGCTCCAGGTACCTCATACTGGCAGGTCTGAAAGGTCTAATAATTGGGGATTCAGTGATGTAGTGTGAGAGATCATGCCGCAGTTCCTGCTCAAAGAGTTTGCACCTGGAGTGCTCAGGATTGGGAGATCCGTCACCTGTAGCCACAGGTAACGGTAGCCACCTGCCACAGGTAACGGTAGCCACCTGCCACAGGTAACGGTAGCCACCTGCCACAGGTAACGGTAGCCACCTGCCACAGGTAACGGTAGCCACCTGCCACAGGTAACGGTAGCCACCTGCCACAGGTAACGGTAGCCACCTGCCACAGGTAACAGGTAGCCACCTGCCACAGGTAACGGTAGCCACCTGTCCACAGGTAACGGTAGCCACCTGCCACAGGTAACGGTAGCCACCTGTCACAGGTAACGGTAGCCACCTGTCACAGGTAACGGTATCCACCTGCCACAGGTAACGGTAGCCACCTGTCACAGGTAACGGTAGGCACCTGCCACAGGTAACGGTAACCCAACCTGATCCTGGCAACCACTGTGTCACACAGTCTGGTGGACGTTTTGTGCTGCCCATAGATGTAGGTTTCGGATCTAAATACATCAAAGCTTTTTATACTGGTGCTTTCAAGCTGTTGGGAGTCAGTAATTTCTCTCATGTTGGACCTGGGTGTTTGGAGCAATATAATCTTGACAACAGAGATAGGGATACCTATGGCTAATTAATCTTCTTATTTGTTACTTTGGCTGCAATGTCTGTGTCATTATGATGGGTTATATTTATGTGTGATGGGATCCATACAAAGGAGATTCTTAACCCTTTACTCTGTGCAGCGATTCAGGTCATTTATAACTGCTAGTAGGAGGTTCTTGCTGTCGATCTTCCAGGAGAAGTTTTCAATTGTTGAAGAGCAGACTTTGAATCACAAAATATTATTCCTCCGCCTGTGTTGGTTAATGTTCTGGTAGCTTGTTGTAGTGACGATACTTCTGTTTGTGTAGAGGTCAGCCAGTTGTTTAACCTGACACAGATAATATGTTTGCAAGTATTGTTTATATAAAACCTACATGCTGCTGCAGTCCGTCCTGTTGACGACTGGACTGAGCCGTCGGTGTAGACACAGTGCTCGTCAGATCTTAGATTTTTTTATGTAGGAGGCAATTGTTTCAAGTGTGACAGCTTTGAGAAGAGCAAGATTCTCATTACCTGTCTTGGTGACGGGTGTGTGTGATACTTGAATGGTGGGGTACAGATAAAGAGGAATATAAGTGACAGGTAGATTGCATATAAAAAGGAAACTTCAGTTTGATGAGATTATAGGCAGTTTTACTCAGCCAATTCATCATACAAGGAGTGAGTGGGTATGCTGGCACCACTCAATAGTGTGTTTTTATATATATATATATATATATATATATATATATATATATATATATATATATATATATATATATATATATATATATATATATATATATATATATATATATATATATATATATAGTGTGTTGACAGCACGCGAACATGTAAACTCTATGGACGCTACCTTTCGAATTTCAGTATCCATGACTTTCTTAGGTGAGTGTATCTATCATGGTAACACTGGAGCCTTAAGTGTCTACCAGGTGACACTTACAGCCAAGTGTACAAAGTGAAGTGTTAAAGTGTATACAGTGAATTGTCCTCAAGAGCGGACAACGTTAACTTTGATGACAATGATTAATATGATTAATAACACGAGAGAACAAGTTACAAGAATGTTGAATCCATAATATTATTTTAGCTGAGACAATGGCAGAAGACTCCAGATGGTAGCACAGGAGGCTGTGGGGTCCTCCACACCTCCCTAGAGAAGACCACACCCTTAAGGGCGTGGTCTTGGTCACCCTGGTCTGTGGTGCAGGGCTCAAGTTACGGGCTCACCATAGCCCGTGCTACTTGGAGCTTGTTCCCAGTAGCTGAATCTATAACATTCACAGACCCTGTGATCACCCTGCATCACCACACCCTTAAGGGACCTCCCTCAACACCATATAACTTGATTACATCAAATAATAACGACTCAACATGGATGGCCACCGGACTAAGAATCTTATCTAAGAACTTAACTAAGAAGAAGAGTATAAAAATGGTGATGGGCATCTAGAGCAACAATTCATCACACTATCAAGAACAGATGATAAAGTAACCTGTCCTCTTGAACCGCATTTTGGCGTATAAATTCCGCATTTTGACATATAACTCCTGTATCGTGACGTATAATTCCCGTATTTTGACGTATAAATCCCCTTAAGACCAAAAACCGACGTACTAAAAATCATAGCGGCTTGCAAACTTGACGTGATGTTCCGTTTTCTATTCGCGGGTCCTCGGTCAGGTTAGGTTCGGGCAATTTTGTCAATCAATTCTGTGACGGGAACAATCTAGAGTACGGGCTGAATACATGTGTATGGCCAGTGTGTGTATGGCCAGTGTGTGTATGGCCAGTGTGCGTATGGCCAGTGTGTGTATGGCCAGTGTGTGTATGGCCAGTGTGTGTATGGCCAGTGTGTGTATGGCCAGTGTGTATGGCCAATGTGTATGGCCAGTGTGTGTATGGCCAGTGTGTGTATGGCCAGTGTGTGTATGGCCAGTGTGTGTATGGCCAGTGTGTGTATGGCCAGTGTGTGTATGGCCAGTGTGTGTATGGCCAGTGTGTATGGCCAATGTGTATGGCCAGTGTATATGGCCAGTGTATATGGCCAATGTGTATGGCCAGATATACAATGACTAGGAAGAACACCACTAAGACTGGATACAGTAGAGAGATACAGTGAGAGATATACAGCAGCAGCGAGAGGGAGGTGTAGAGTAAGCTAGAGTAAACTAGAGTAAACTAACGTCATGTTTCTGAGAGCAGGAAGATGATGTACTGTCAAACCTGACCGATCTTAGAAGCAGGTTTCGCATCTTTGGTAGCGAGGAAGCTGCCCCCAGATGTGACAGTGGCGAACAAGACCTGCAGAACGTAAGGAACTGATCTTAAGGATGCTACCCGACATTTTGCAAGTACTCTTGGCAATTACCAAGTACATTACGGGCTATTCATGCCCGTGCTACCTTTTGGGTGGCTTAATCTTTATCAATCATCACCAAGTGCATCCCTAAGAACGACGCTTCCAGAGATGCTAGAGGGCCTGAGGCACCAGATAAGGGAGCATCTTTTACAAGGTGCTGAAGGTCAGTGGGTCACCCTATGCCGCACGCCAGGGAAGATGAGTCTACAGGTTGCTTGTGGCGTGTTTGCGGGACTAAACAACTGGTACCGGTGGCCACCGGTGGCGGCAAAAAGGAACAACACCTTAGCCGGGTCAGATGTAAACACAGCTTCCCGCAGGACCGCGCTAGTCCGCGATTGGCGGCTTTGTTGGTCCCCGCGGGCCGCTCTTCCCGCCCCGCCGCCCCACAGTAAACAATGACCTCCTCCTGCGGGGCTGATTGGCCTCGATTATGACCCGCACCCCACATGACAAGTCGCGGCACCCCCAGGCTCGCCTGCTGCGCTTCCCGCTGCGCCTCCCGCTGCGCCTCCGTCATCGCCAGCCCGTCATTTCCACCAGGAACATGCGCATTAAAACGCAAACATGTTTTGAGTTAATTTTTAACGAGAAGTGGATAAAAAAAAACAGGTGTGTCAGAGTCCGTGCTGGAAAGTCTGCGGGGCGCAGGGGTGAGGCAGGGTGGCAGGGTGGCAGGGGGTGAGGCAGGGTGGCAGGGGGTGAGGCAGGGTGGCAGGGGGTGAGGCAGGGTGGCAGGGGGTGAGGCAGGGGGTGAGGCAGGGGGTGAGGCAGGGTGGCAGGGGTGAGGCAGGGTGGCAGGGGTGAGGCAGGGTGGCAAGGGTGAGGCAGGGTGGCAGGGGTGAGGCAGGCAGGGGTGAGGCAGGGGTGAGGCAGGCAGGGGTGAGGCAGGGGGTGAGGCAGGGGGGCAGGGGTGAGGCAGGGTGGCAAGGGTGAGGCAGGGTGGCAGGGGGTGAGGCAGGGAGGCAGGAGTGAGGCAGGGGGTGAGGCAGGGAGGCAGGAGTGAGGCAGGGGGTGAGGCAGGGAGGCAGGAGTGAGGCAGGGGGTGAGGCAGGGGGTGAGGCAGGGGTGAGGCAGGGTGGCAGGGGGTGAGGCAGGGTGGCAGGGGGTGAGGCAGGGTGGCAGGGGTGAGGCAGGGGGGCAGGGGTGAGGCAGGGGGCAGGGGTGAGGCAGGGTGGCAGGGGTGAGGCAGGGTGGCAGGGGTGAGGCAGGGGGTGAGGCAGGGAGTGAGGCAGGGTGGCAGGGGGTGAGGCAGGGAGGCAGGAGTGAGGCAGGCAGGGGTGAGGCAGGGGTGAGGCAGGCAGGGGTGAGGCAGGGTGGCAGGGGTGAGGCAGGGTGGCAGGGGTGAGGCAGGGGTGAGGCAGGGGTGAGGCAGGGGGGCAGGGGTGAGGCAGGGTGGCAAGGGTGAGGCAGGGTGGCAGGGGGTGAGGCAGGGAGGCAGGAGTGAGGCAGGGGGTGAGGCAGGGGGTGAGGCAGGAGTGAGGCAGGGGGTGAGGCAGGGGGGGGCAGGGGTGAGGCAGGGTGGCAGGGGTGAGGCAGGGAGGCAGGAGTGAGGCAGGGTGGCAGGGGTGAGGCAGTGGTGAGGCAGGGGGTGAGGCAGGGGGTGAGGCAGGGGTGAGGCAGGGGGTGAGGCAGGGGGTGAGGCAGGGGGTGAGGCAGGGGGTGAGGCAGGAGTGAGGCAGGGGGTGAGGCAGGGGGTGAGGCAGGGGTGAGGCAGGGGGTGAGGCAGGGGTGAGGCAGGGGTGAGGCAGGGTGGCAGGGGGTGAGGCAGGGTGGCAGGGGGTGAGGCAGGGTGGCAGGGGGTGAGGCAGGGAGGCAGGAGTGAGGCAGGGTGGCAGGGGTGAGGCAGTGGTGAGGCAGGGGGTGAGGCAGGGGTGAGGCAGGACCAAGGGCTGCAGGGACGTCCTGCAGAGGTAACAAAGCACGCCAGGAAAGCCTTCAAGGAGAATGCCTTAAGGGAGTCAGGGCTGTGTTACTCCCCGTATCACCACAGGGCACCACAACACAACAACCCGCTCTATGAATACTAACAAGGCAATCCGGCGCCAAACTACACGACCAGTAACAGTCACAGGCCGCCATTGTCGCCTGTAATTGGGAGTGCTTTTGTTGACCTCTCTCCATGCGTGTCTGATGCCCTATAAATTCGTCAGTCGCAGCCACAACACAGCCTGTTGTGGCTGTGTTGTATGTCATACATGCTGTTGTGGCTGTGTTGTATGTCATACATGCTGTTGTGGCTGTGTTGTATGCCATACATGCTGTTGTGGCTGTGTTGTATGCCATACATGCTGTTTGTGGCTGTGTTGTATGCCATACATGCTGTTGTGGCTGTGTTGTATGCCATACATGCTGTTGTGGCTGTGGTGTATGTCATACATGCTGTTTGTGGCTGTGTTGTATGCCATACATGCTGTTGTGGCTGTGTTGTATGTCATACATGCTGTTGTGGCTGTGTTGTATGTCATACATGCTGTTGTGGCTGTGTTGTATGTCATACATGCTGTTGTGGCTGTGTTGTATGTCATACATGCTGTTGTGGCTGTGTTGTATGTCATACATGCTGTTGTGGCTGTGTTGTATGTCATACATGCTGTTGTGGCTGTGTTGTATGTCATACATGCTGTTGTGGCTGTGTTGTATGTCATACATGCTGTTGTGGCTGTGTTGTATGTCATACATGCTGTTGTGGCTGTGTTGTATGTCATACATGCTGTTGTGGCTGTGTTGTATGTCATACATGCTGTTGTGGCTGTGTTGTATGTCATACATGCTGTTGTGGCTGTGTTGTATGTCATACATGCTGTTGTGGCTGTGTTGTATATCATACATGCTGTTGTGGCTGTGTTGTATGCCATACATGCTGTTGTGGCTGTGTTGTATGCCATACATGCTGTTTGTGGCTGTGTTGTATGCCATACATGCTGTTGTGGCTGTGTTGTATGCCATACATGCTGTTGTGGCTGTGTTGTATGTCATACATGCTGTTTGTGGCTGTGTTGTATGTTATACATGCTGTTTGTGGCTGTGTTGTATGCCATACATGCTGTTTGTGGCTGTGTTGTATGCCATACATGCTGTTGTGGCTGTGTTGTATGCCATACATGCTGTTGTGGCTGTGTTGTATGTTATACATGCTGTTTGTGGCTGTGTTGTATGCCATACATGCTGTTTGTGGCTGTGTTGTATGCCATTCATGCTGTTGTGGCTGTGTTGTATGCCATACATGCTGTTTGTGGCTGTGTTGTATGCCATACATGCTGTTTGTGGCTGTGTTGTATGCCATACATGCTGTTGTGGCTGTGTTGTATGTCATACATGCTGTTGTGGCTGTGTTGTATGTCATACATGCTGTTGTGGCTGTGTTGTATGTCATACATGCTGTTGTGGCTGTGTTGTATGCCATACATGCTGTTTGTGGCTGTGTTGTATGCCATACATGCTGTTTGTGGCTGTGTTGTATGCCATACATGCTGTTGTGGCTGTGTTGTATGTTATACATGCTGTTTGTGGCTGTGTTGTATGCCATACATGCTGTTTGTGGCTGTGTTGTATGCCATACATGCTGTTGTGGCTGTGTTGTATGCCATACATGCTGTTTGTGGCTGTGTTGTATGCCATACATGCTGTTTGTGGCTGTGTTGTATGCCATACATGCTGTTGTGGCTGTGTTGTATGTCATACATGCTGTTTGTGGCTGTGTTGTATGTTATACATGCTGTTTGTGGCTGTGTTGTATGCCATACATGCTGTTTGTGGCTGTGTTGTATGCCATACATGCTGTTGTGGCTGTGTTGTATGCCATACATGCTGTTGTGGCTGTGTTGTATGCCATACATGCTGTTGTGGCTGTGTTGTATGCCATACATGCTGTTTGTGGCTGTGTTGTATGTCATACATGCTGTTGTGGCTGTGTTGTATGTCATACATGCTGTTGTGGCTGTGTTGTATGTCATACATGCTGTTGTGGCTGTGTTGTATGTCATACATGCTGTTGTGGCTGTGTTGTATGCCATACATGCTGTTGTGGCTGTGTTGTATGCCATACATGCTGTTTGTGGCTGTGTTGTATGTCATACATGCTGTTTGTGGCTGTGTATTCATGTCATACAATCACCAGAGCCAAGCGGTAACATATTTTTACCTTATTAAATACAACAGGGGCTTTAATTTATTGTAATTAATACATTAACAATAGTTCATATCAATCAAAACAGCGGTGCGTACCTGGTTGAGTAAGCCCTCGAACCAGGGGCTTACAAGGGTTGGTGGTACAAATCAAAATTACCAGATCAAAACCTGTGACATAGGAGACCTGGTCGACGACCGGGCCGCGGGGACGCAAAGACCCGAAACCACCTCAAGGTAACCTCAAGGTAACCTGACGTACAAGACATTGAGTACCTGCGTACTCTGGGTACTAGGACCGAAGAAACTCAGAATAATAAACTTAAGAAACTACATGAACACCGACCAACATCAGAATAATAAGCTTACAAAAAATAGTATTGATATCCATTGTCCATCATGTGTTTAAAACCTACTTCTTGTGTCAGGTCTGTGATTAATCCCTAAGAAATATAAAATTTGGCAATGTTTTTTGTTTTTATTTATTTAATACGGCCCTATCAAGGCTTGGTTCCCCTCCTTATCTTGGACTTACGAGAACTACTCGAGTCTGGCGCTGCTGATTTAGAAGCTATGAACAGAGCTTTCATTTACCTATGAGTTTATTTATGTATCTATTGACGAGTGGAGATTATAGCCCACAATTCAGTGGTGGTTTGTGTTCAATTCAGTTTATGTTTGTAACTCATCTGAAATGTATGTACCTGTCAAAAAGTACCTACGGGCTCACCATAGCCCGTGCTACTTGGAACTGCTTGTTCCAAGTAGCGAATCTTTAACAACAAACATGTATATGTCCTGAATAAAGACTCTGAATCTGGTTTGGTCCTGATTCATAAAATCTTAAAGTCCCGCCAACCAAGACGCAACTTGATAAAGGAAAATGGAACTAAGAATCAAGGGGGAGACTACAACAATTCAGCTAGGCCTTGTTACCAACGTCGCCTGTAACCCATGACTTCTCACCATAGTCACCTGTATCCAATCGCTGTAGAGCAATTTTGCCTCTGTCTAAAGCAAACTTTTATGACATTTTTCCACATCTTGTGTGAAATTAACAAAGTAAACTTAACACCAAGCAGACAACTTGGAGAGTGTTGCTAAAACAAGAACAAAAAATTATATAATATTCCTGTGAAAAGTTTAAATATACCTAAAAGTGATGATAATTATGAAATAAAATGTGACAGAAGTCCATCCTTAGCTAGACTGTTTTTATATTAAATTATATAGTACTTATATAGTGCTAAAATAATATTGAATTAATAGGTTGTTGTCACCAAACCAACTGATTGTAATTTTGTAACGCCAGTTGGTCCAGACTTCCACTGGTCTAGCACTATACAAATGGCGCGTCTGGAATCCTCTCGGACGTAGGTTCGAACCCTCATCACGGCCCTTGTGGATTTGTTCCACAGTCGTTCACGTTACTATCGTCGCTACATTTGGTCACCTTCACGACATATTCACCGTCGTCGCTACTACATCTGTCAGTGTGTGTGTGGGCGCTCCTGTTGCAGTGGAGTTTGTACTTGATACTCAGTCAGTCAGGTTAAGACTGGATGGGTGACCGCTTTCTTGTTCGCTAATGGATACCTCGATTGGTGAAATAGTTTTCCTATTGCCTCCGATAATGGTTAACTATTCAATGCCATTTTAGTCAGCCAGCACTGTTCTTCCATCACATTGTCACCATCACATCAACCCTTCACCACCACCACCATCACACGCGTCACCACCACCACCACACCCATCACCACCACCATCACACGCGTCACCACCACCATCACACCCATCACCACCACCATCACACCCATCACCACCACCACCACACCCATCACCACCACCATCACACCCATCACCACCACCATCACACCCATCACCACCACCACCACACCCATCACCACCACCATCACACCCATCACCACCACCATCACACCCATCACCACCACCACCACACCCATCACCACCACCATCACACCCATCACCACCACCACCACACCCATCACCACCACCACCACACCCATCACCACCAC
Organism: Procambarus clarkii; assembly: GCF_040958095.1. Taxonomy (NCBI): domain Eukaryota; kingdom Metazoa; phylum Arthropoda; class Malacostraca; order Decapoda; family Cambaridae; genus Procambarus; species Procambarus clarkii. The sequence goes on from NC_091157.1 coordinate 49,089,567, forward strand.
CATCACACCCATCACCACCACCACCACACCCATCACCACCACCACCACACCCATCACCACACCCATCACCACCACCATCACACCCATCACCACCACCACCACACCCATCACCACCACCATCACACCCATCACCACCACCATCACACCCATCACCACCACCACCACACCCATCACCACCACCATCACACCCATCACCACCACCATCACACGCGTCACCACCACCACCACACCCATCACCACCACCACCACACCCATCACCACCACCATCACACCCATCACCACCACCTTCACACCCATCACCACCACCACCACACCCATCACCACCACCACCACACCCATCACCACCACCACCACACCCATCACCACCACCATCACACCCATCACCACCACCTTCACACCCATCACCACCACCATCACACCCATCACCACACCCATCACCACCACCACCACACCCATCACCACCACCACCACACCCATCACCACCACCATCACACCCATCACCACCACCTTCACACCCATCACCACCACCATCACCACACCCATCACCACCACCACCACACCCATCACCACCACCATCACACCCATCACCACCACCACCACACCCATCACCACCACCACCACACCCATCACCACCACCATCACACCCGTCACCACCACCGCCAAACCCATCACCACCACCACCACACCCATCACCACCACCACCACACCCATCACCACCACCATCACACCCATCACCACCACCTTCACACCCATCACCACCACCATCACCACACCCATCACCACCACCACCACACCCATCACCACCACCATCACACCCATCACCACCACCACCACACCCATCACCACCACCACCACACCCATCACCACCACCATCACACCCGTCACCACCACCGCCAAACCCATCACCACCACCATCACACCCATCACCACCACCACCACACCCATCACCACCACACCCATCACCACCACCACCACCACACCCATCACCACCACCACCACACCCATCACCACCACCACCACACCCATCACCACCACACCCATCACCACCACCACCACACCCATCACCACCACCACCACCACACCCATCACCACCACCACCACACCCATCACCACCACCACCACACCCATCACCACCACCATCACACCCATCACCACCACCATCTAGCTAGCTCCCTCACCTCCATCAACCAATAAACACACACGCCTCCACAGAGCCAGAGAAGCGTCGTCCCGTCACCATAGCAACGGGTTTGTTTACCATCACTGCCACGTGACGGCTGGGGCCAGGTGGTGTCTCCTGCGGGTGATGCTTGCCATATGCTAATCCGTTTCTTATGCTGAAGGATTAATGAGATTTATGAATGATCGCCGCGAATGTGTACACACCGGGTGATATATTGGGTGCTTGTGAAGGGTAAACCCTTCTGCCACAAGCTTTTTGCATCACGGGTGAAGAAAGTTAAGCTTACAAGCTTCTGAGGGAAGATCTCCTTTAAGATATTATCAACTTTTTTATTAGTTTGTTCCATATGGAATGTGTGAGTTAGCTAAATATTTGTGGAGACGCGTGACAGCGTCTTTATAGAGAGCTCTCTGAAGTCCCGCCGCCCATGTCTTAAGATATATATATATATATATATATATATATATATATATATATATATATATATATATATATATATATATATATATATATATATATATATAAAACAATATCAAGACCACGAAGGAAGATTTTAGACAGGAAATTCCTTCAGAACTTTCGTGTTTAATAATAAATCTTCAAAAGAATGGATATTACAAGTCAGTGTTGGATATATAGGCAGGAATGAGGTGAGATATAAGAAAAGCTATGTCTTTGTTCACAAACATAAGAGGGAACTGCAGAACTGCCTTCTGCACTGTAGGTATAAACAAACACCTGATCTCCCAAGACTGCAAACTACGAGGGTCCTCCTTAACTACCCAGAAGAATTGGCATCCTCAGTCAACACTTTTTTGTTTTTTTGAGATATATACAAGAGTTGTTACATTCTTGTACAGCCACTAGTACGCGTAGCGTTTCGGGCAAGTCCTTAATCCTATGGTCCCTGGAATACGATCCCCTGCCGCGAAGAATCGTTTTTTCATCCAAGTACACATTTTACTGTTGCGTTAAACAGAGGCTACAGTTAAGGAATTGCGCCCAGTAAATCCTCCCCGGCCAGGATACGAACCCATGCAACCCGTTCTCGCAAATTTAATAAGTCAATATTGACTTATTAAATATGTGCATAGGTGACATACTTAACATAATAGTTTCCCTTGAAAAGCTTCATAGAAAACACCGACCTTACCTAACCTACTTAGTATGTTAAGATAAGCATCTTATTGCTTCGTAATTACAATTATTACCTAACCTATACCTATAATAGGTTAAGTAACAATTGTAATTACGAAGCTATAAGATGCTTATTTTAACATACTAAGTAGGTTAGGTAAGGTCGGTGTTTTCTATGAAGCTTTTCAAGGGAAACTATTATGTTTAGTATGTCACCTATGCACGCAACTAATAAGTCAATATTGACTTATTAAATTTGCGAGAACGGGTTGACCCATGACATAGCGCTCGCGGAACGCCAGGCGAGTGTCTTACCACTACACCACGGAGACTGTGAGACTTAATAAATAAAAATTGAGAATTGAGCAAAAACTTGAAGGAGGCAAGAGCTAGCGCGACCTCGAGAAACAGGCCAATTAAAAGGCACAGTTGGTATAAAGAAGTAGTTTCCTGCATCATTTGGTACTCACTAACCAGCTAAGCCAACACACAACACTAACTACCAAACTATAGTGGAAGGTAATCTATACCTATCTTCCCACTCAAACGTTGTTGTTGTTGTTGTTTTAGATTTAACTACTCAGAACGAAATGTCCATGTAGCACGGGCTATGGTGAGCCCCGTAAGCCCTCAAACTTGTCCCCCAGTTTAAAACTTCAATTAATCAGCCTACCTTCCTTCCTCTCCCCTACCCCTTCCCTCCTCTCCCCTACCCCTTCCCTCCTCTCCCCTACCCCTTCCCCCTTCATCCCCCACCCCATTCCCTCCTCACCCTCACCCCTTCCCTCCTCTCCCCTACCCCTTCCCTCCTCACCCTCACCCCTTCCCTCCTCTCCCCTACCCCTTCCCTCCTCACCCCTACACCATTCCCTCCTCACCCTCACCCCTTCCCTCCTCACCCTCACCCCTTCCCTCCTCACCCTCACCCCTTCCCTCCTCACCCCTACACCTTTCCCTCCTCACCCTCACCCCTTCCCTCCTCACCCCCACCCCATTCCCTCCTCACCCTCACCCCTTCCCTCCTCTCCCCTACTCCTTCCCTCCTCACCCTCACCCCTTCCCTCCTCACCCCTACACCTTTCCCTCCTCACCCTCACCCCTTCCCTCCTCACCCCTACACCTTTCCCTCCTCACCCTCACCCCTTCCCTCCTCACCCCTACACCTTTCCCTCCTCACCCACACCCCTTCCCTCCTCACCCCTACACCTTTCCCTCCTCACCCTCACCCCTTCCCTCCTCACCCCTACACCTTTCCCTCCTCACCCTCACCCCTTCCCTCCTCACCCCTACACCTTTCCCTCCTCACCCTCACCCCTTCCCTCCCCACCCCATTCCCTCCTCACCCTCACCCCTTCCCTCCTCTCCCCTACTCCTTCCCTCCTCACCCTCACCCCTTCCCTCCTCACCCCTACACCTTTCCCTCCTCACCCTCACCCCTTCCCTCCTCACCCCTACACCTTTCCCTCCTCACCCTCACCCCTTCCCTCCTCACCCCTACACCTTTCCCTCCTCACCCTCACCCCTTCCCTCCTCACCCCTACACCTTTCCCTCCTCACCCTCACCCCTTCCCTCCTCACCCCCACCCCATTCCCTCCTCACCCTCACCCCTTCCCTCCTCTCCCCTACTCCTTCCCTCCTCACCCTCACCCCTTCCCTCCTCACCCCTACACCTTTCCCTCCTCACCCTCACCCCTTCCCTCCTCACCCCTACACCTTTCCCTCCTCACTCTCACCCCTTCCCTCCTCACCCCTACACCTTTCCCTCCTCACCCTCACCCCTTCCCTCCTCACCCCTACACCTTTCCCTCCTCTCCCCTCACCCCTTCCCTCCTCACCCCTACACCTTTCCCTCCTCACCCTCACCCCTTCCCTCCTCACCCCTACACCTTTCCCTCCTCACCCTCACCCCTTCCATCCTCACCCCCACCCCATTCCCTCCTCACCCTCACCCCTTCCCTCCTCTCCCCTACTCCTTCCCTCCTCACCCTCACCCCTTCCCTCCTCACCCCACCCCATTCCCTCCTCACCCTCACCCCTTCCCTCCTCACCCCTACACCTTTCCCTCTGCCACTTTACCAAACTCTGGCCAAAAAATGTTAATTGTTTAATTTTCTTGCATTTCTCTCTGCTTCACCTCTCCTCATGACTGTTATTGAGGCTTCCTTTTGATCACTTCATCTGTAATCTCTCTCTCTCTCTCTCTCTCTCTCTCCCTACACCTGTTCCCGTCAGTGTTCACTACTGATTTACCCTTCTCACTCTACACGCACTTGTCAGGGCCAGCGTGCACCTTTCTTCCCTCCTATGGGGGGAACTGGGGACTTCTGCCCCCCCCCCCCTTCTCGAGAGTAGGGTCTAAGACCTGCTAGAAAGTTTCACCTGTCCACGGTGTCGCTATCCTGTACGTAAATCTAACCCAACCTAACCCAGTGTAACCTAGCCCAACCCAACCCAATCTAACCTAACCTAGCCCAACCCAACCCAATCTAACCTAACCTAGCCCAACCCAACCCAATCTAACCTAACCTAGCCTAACCAACCCAATCTAACCTAACCTAGCCCAACCCAACCCAATCTAACCTAACCTAGCCTAACCAACCCAATCTAACCTAACCTAGCCCAACCCAACCCAATCTAACCTAGCCCAACCCAACCCAATCTAACCTAACCTAGCCTAACCAACCCAATCTAACCTAATCTAACCTAACCCAACTCAACCTAACCTAACTCAATCCAATCTAACCTAATCTAACCCAATCTAACGTCATAATTTTAGCTCTGGCTCAGGTTTTGGATCTTACTGGTGTCTGTGTTCCACTTTCTCTGCATACCACATCATTCTCCAGTCTCCCGTTTTCCCTTTCGTTCTGTCCTCTACCCATTCTTTGTCTGTTCTCATTCTGTCGTTATTGGCTCCTTCCATATCCCTTCCAACCGTCTAAGCTGCTCTATTCCTTGCGGGTTTGTTATCTCCAGTGTCTGCTCTATGTTGTCTTTTCAACCTTGCTCCTCCACTCTCTCTCTCTCTCTCTCTCCTGATTAGTTCCCTTCCATTCCCTCCCTCTACCCTGGATCTCCCTTCTCTCTCACCTAATTCTCTCTTCCCTCCCTTTCTCCTGGATCTCTCTTCCTTCCCTTTCCCCTTGACCTTCCTTCACTCCTTCTTCCTTAGATCTTCTTTTCCCTTCCTCTCCCGTAGATCTCTCTTGCCTCACCTTCCCTCACCTTCCCTTCATCCGCCTCTCCCTTCCCTCCCTCTCCCTTGCCTCCTCCTCCCTTCATCCTCCTCTCCCTTCATCCTCCTCTCCCTTGCCCCTACCACCGCTCGTGGTTTTCTGCCCAACTCCATTGTTATCAGAAACCTGATATCGTTGTCGATGATAAAAAGCTTGGAGCGAGGCTGGAGCCAGGGCAGGGTCCCTTGTGTGCGCGCGCTTGCCCCGGCGCACCTACACGTGCTTCCAGGATCCAGCTTCAGCTCTTGGAGCCCCGCTCCTGTGCCAGCTAAGTCCACTACGGGCTCACCATAGCCCGTGCTACTTGCCCCGCTCCTGTGTCAGGTAAGTTACGGGCTCACCATAGCCCGTGCTACTTGGAACTTGTTCCGAGTGGCTGAATCTATAACAACAACAACTTCAGGTTTTGAACGCTGCCTTTTCCAGCTATCGGTTAACGCCATGATTTTGGGGTTGTGGTGCTGGGGGGACATTACCCTCTTTAACCGCTTTCATCTGTTTGCAAATCTTTGCACTAAAAGCAAGTCTTGATTCTGTGGGTTTTTTTCGAAGCTCCATTTATTCCATCGGTGTCTTTCTGTGTCTCACAGAAATCACAATAGCGAGATGCATCAAATGAACAGAGGCTGCAGGATCCAAGTAAGTTCAGTAGAACTTTTGGTTTCAATTCTTTTTGGCCATGTCGTAGCTCAGTCGATTAAGGCAGCGTCTGGGATGCTCTCGGACATAGGTTCGAATCCTCGTCACGGCCCTTGTGGATTTGTTCATTTTCTGTGTCAGTTTTGTCGTCCCCCGAAAATATTGTAAGTTACTATTATGATAATTGTAACTTACAGGAGTAGAGTACAATGTCTACTCTCCTCCTCCTCCTTGTACTTCCGTGCTGTAAGCTGTTGCTATTTGCAATGTAGCTCATCCATCTCTATTTCGTAACCAGCTATGTTGTATATCTACGCACATGCTTTAGTTTTATTATGCTCCTTCAAGTGAGGAATCTGTGCTGGCGCTGCATATTAGAAGGTGGGTCTCACGTATGTTCCCTTGGATATGTTGTATGAAGTATTATGAAGGGTTCCTTGTCTAGGTTCATGATGGCTATCCGAATGTTGTTAATGTGTCGAATGGGAAGGAGATTTATCTGTTGAGTCCAGCCTCATAGCTAATGTATGTTGAGCACTTACACCTGCAGCCATCCCAGTCCCCCGTCACACTTGTTCGTCATGTTATCTTGAGATCTTATCTTGAGATGATTTCGGGGCTTTTTTTTTTTTTAGTGTCCCCGCGGCCTGGTCCTCGACCAGGCCTCCACCCCCAGGAAGCAGCCCGTGACAGCTGACTAACACCCAGGTACCTATTTTACTGCTAGGTAACATGAATAGTTGTGAATAGTTGCTGCTGCTTCACCTTCTACCTCAAGTTCTCTCCACCTGTGTACGCCCAACCACTTGGGCTGAACGGTTGAGCGACGGTCTCGCTTCACGCAGGTCGGCGTTCAATCCCCGACCGTCCAAGTGGTTGGGGCACCATTCCTTTTCCTCGTCCCATCCCAAATCCTTCACCTGACCCCTTCCAAGTGCTATATAGTCATAATGACGGCACAATCCCCTGATAACACTCTCCCTCCACCTGTGTACCGCCTTATCTTCGTGTGAGTAAATCTCTCTAACTTATCTGTGAACCAATTTCCAGCTGTGACCCCTCGTCCTGTTGACCCTCTCCTAGATGTGACAGTCTCTAAGATATTCCCCTCGCTGCCTTAAGTGTCCTGCTTGATCTCCTTATCACTTTTTCAGCATCTTGAAAATGTAACAAGAAGTTCTTTCATATATATTATGAATATGCAGGCGATGAGTCACAATAACGTGGCTGAAGAATGCTGACCAGACCACACACTAGAAGGTGAAGGGACAACGACGTTTCGGTCCGTCCTTGGCTCAAGACAATCGACTTGAGAATGGTCCAGGACGGACCGAAACGTCGTCGTTCCTTAACCTTCTAATGTGTGGTCTGATCAACATATATTATGAATATGATGATCCGTTAACCCTTGTGAGAGACTGATACTGTGTATTCCTTCAAGATGGTGTCCCACCTCCACCCTTTTGGTTAGTCCTCAGTTAGTGCAGTCTGCCCAACTGTTTGTATTCCAGTGGTGACTCTGTCACCCTGTCTGTGTTCCATGTGATCTCTATCACCCTGTCTGTGTTCCATGTGATCTCTGTCACCCGTCTCACGGGGTTCTATTAGGTTCGTGAGGCAGGATTGACCATTACTAAACCCGTGTTGGTGTGCAGTTACAAAGGTCATTCATTTTTGATGTACCAATATTCTCCTTATTACCTTGTCTTGCATAGCGTCTATGTAAGAGATAGCGTCTTGAAGTTTATCGTCTCCTCTCTGGCCCCTATTGTATTATGTTAACACTCTTCCAGCTCTTTGGCAGCTCCCCTGATTACTCTGACCTTCGTGATGTGTTGGGATTTACCTGTCCCGACCTGTGTGTGTGTGTGTGTGTGTGTGTGTGTGTGTGTGTGTGTGTGTGTGTGTGTGTGTGTGTGTGTGTGTGTGTGTTTGTATATGTGTGTGTATTCAAACTAGTTGTACACACCAAGTTGTGCTTGCAGGGTCGAGCTCTTGCTCTCAAGCCCCGCCTTTCGACCATCAGGAGTTCAATATAGTAGCTCGTTTCCCTCGTTTCTTTTATTGCATTTACACTTAAAACTATGTATGTATCGAATTGGCTTCGACAATGATTGAACAGGTCGGCGTTCAATCCCCGACCGTTCAAGTAGTTGGGCACCATTCCTTTCCACCGTCCCATCCCAAATCCTTATCCTGACCCCTTCCTTGAGCAATAATAGTCGTAATGGCTTGGCGCTTTCCCCAGGTAATTCCTTCCTTACAGTTTCCAGTTATGTCCTCTTGTTCTACTGCTCCTAAATTTCAACATTACTTCTGTACATACTTTCTCAATCCCCATTTGTATCTTGTATGTCATTATCATGTCTGCGCTTCTCATTTCCTCCAGTGTAATGAGGTCCAGTTCCGTCAGTTCTCCTTCATAGCTCGGTTCCTTTAACGCAGGAACGAGCCTTGTATATTTTTGTACCTTTTCATGTTTCATGTTGTTTAGGTAAGGGTTCCATGCCGGGGCAGCATACTCAACAATATGTCTCACAAAAGATGTGTACAGCTCTCAGAAAAGATCTTTGTCCTAGTTACTGAAGGATAACCAAATGTTTGCCAGTATGATATATGCAATCTGATATGATATATGCCAGTATGATAAGTCTTCTCGCTCCAATTCGTATCTTCATACCCTTGCTTTTGTCAGGGTTAAAGTCTAGTAGCCATTTCTCAGACCATTTATGGAGTTGATTTACTTCATTTTATGTATCGCAGTCCTCCTCAGCTCTGATTTACTTCATTAACTTAGCATCGCCAGCGAACAATGACAAGAATTTGGGGGGGGGGGGTAGAAATAGCCTAAGCTACTCTATCCCTTTGAGATGTATTTCTTTCTTGTCTCAAGAAACATACTTGACAAGAATGAGCTTACTTTTTCTGTTAGATTGTTTACATATACTAGGAACAGGACGGGCCCTAGTACCTACCCTTGAGGTACTCCACTCGTTATCCCTCTCCGGTCTGATAACTCTCCTCTTACTGTGACACTTTGTTTTCTACCTGATAGGTACTCCTTCACCCACTTTAGTACTTTTCTGATACACCAGCTTGTTTTTGGTTCTAGTTTGCATCGAAGTCGCTTGCAAGGAAGAGTCAGAAGCCTTCTGGCCAATCCTGGAAAATACAGTCTGCCAGCCCTCTCTCTTTCCCGTTTGTTTTATCTTGTTGTAGAACTGTAATATTGTTGACCAGACCACACACTAGAAGGTGAAGGGACGACGACGTTTCGGTCCGTCCTGGACCATTCTCAAGACAATCGACTTGAGAATGGTCCAGGACGGACCGAAACGTCGTCGTCCCTTCACCTTCTAGTGTGTGGTCTGGTCAACATACTTCAGCCACGTTATTGTGACTCATTCGCCTGCAGAACTGTAATAAGTTGGCCAAGGAAGGATTTCCTTTGTTGAATCCATGCTGATGCCTGGAAACAAAATGTATATGTTCTAAACAGTCTACGAGCCAGTCTCTCTAATATCTTATAGGGAATGTTTGTTAGTGACACCGGTTGGTGGTTCAGGGCTCCTGTCCTCCCCCCCTTGTATATAGGTACCGCATTTGTCACTTTCCAAATACCACAAAGTTCCCCCATTTGTAGTGAGTTGAAGACTATAGCAAAGGGGTACACACAGTGCTGCATCTGTCTCTTTTAGGAATCCCTGGTGAGATGTGGTCAGGGCCTTTGGCTTTCATCATCTCCAGCTCCTCTGTTTCTTTACTTCCTCTAGTGTCACTTCTATTTTGATTAGTTTTTTTTTCTAGTAGCATCTATTCCATCACACATGTCATAGATCCAGGAGGCAGCTCTGGATCTTCCTGGACACTTTCAGGCAGTTCTTCGCGCACTTCATTATCATTTTCCTTATCAGGGTATTGTCTCTAAGAGTTCTCTTCCCCAGGGTATTGTCTGTTAAGAGTTCTTTGAGGTTCATATACTCGCCTTCATATAAGCTGGTCTCCTCTCTTATTCTTGCCTTAATAATAACTATCACAGGATGTAGGTGTTAAAAGGGCCTTGGGTCAGATTCACGAAAGCACTTACGAACCTGTACATCTTTTCTCAATCTTTGGCGGCTTTGTTTACAATTATTAAACAGTTAATGAGCTCCGAAGCACCAGGAAGCTGTTTATAACAATAACAACAGTAGATTGGGAAGTTTTCATGCTTGTAAACTGTTTAATAAATGTAACCAAAGCCGTCAAAGATTGAGGAAAGATGTATACGTTCCTAAGTGCTTTCGTGAATCTAGCCCTTTGATATTCCAAGAGTCTTCTAGCTTTACTCTTCAAGGTTCACCTTCGGGATCAAAGATTCAATCAGCTGCACGTTGGAGGTTCACCTGGTGGTGCTCAGGTTCTATCAGCCGCACAAGGAGGTTCACCTGCGGAGGGAAGCCTACAGGTACATCATGGAGAGGTGAGGAGGGATGAGGCAATACAACTCATGAAGATGGATGAGAGGAGCACAAGACAAGACGTCCCCTCAGACTCACTACTCACACTGTCTTACTCACAGTTTCCTCTTGCTCATCATCTTTATTCACATATGACTCGTGTTCAGCTTCAGCAAAGACACCATTACTGTTGCTTATGGGTTTCCTTTCATGAGAAGGAGAGAGAGAGAGAGAGAGAGAGAGAGAGAGAGAGAGAGAGAGAGAGAGAGAGAGAGAGAGAGAGAGAGAGAGAGAGAGAGAGAGAGAGAGAGAGAGAGAGAGACAGAGTGAGAGAGAGAGGAGAACCATTAACCCTCCCATATTAGACTACAACAGATTATCCGGACATTCGAAACTGCACAAAGGTTCTCAGTAATATTATGTATTAAGTAGCTTGAAGTTATAATATAACAAATATATATAAATTATACCAACCCGTCTGACGGACGACGGGAACACAGCTGGGGCTCTGTCTCTCCTCCTCTGTCTCTCCTCCTCTGTCTCTCCTCCTCTGTACAGCTTTGTTTGTGTCCTGAGTTAATATATTCAGATTTTTTAAATAAAACCAAATGAGATTCTGAATAATTATTATTTAAAGTAACATCAATAAGGCATACGAGTTTTTCCTCAAGATAATACAAGCAAAACCAAACCAAATTGGGTCTTTTAAGGAAAGAATCAGCGCAGGCACTTGCAAAGGGGTGCAGTTCTGATGGCTTAAGTGGTACTCAATCCCCCACTTGACTGTGAAACTATAGTCCCTCGACACTGCGACCCTTTCCCCTAGCCCCTCCCCTAATGTGACCCCTTCCCCTGGCCCCTCCCCTAATGTGACTCCTTCCCCTGCACCTCCCATATTGTCACCCTACCCCCCCTACACCTCCCCCAATGTGACTTGCTTCATTACTCCCCTCTCTCAGGACTTCTCTTCCCCCCTTCCTTCCTCCCCTTCAGCGTAGGAGGAGAGGGGGGAGTTGTTCTTTTTACCCTCTAGTTAAGAGCCTCTTTTGTCCTCTGCTTGCTCCCTTGGGTAAGTGTTGTATAATTAACTACTCTGCTTGCCCCTTGGGTAAGAGCTGCATCATTAATTACTCTCAGAGAGCGTCTTCCGCCTTCAGTGTCCCTTCCTTTGCTTGAGGCAGGGAGGACGTTGGATGGTCGGGTCTGGGCCAAGGAAGTCGGGTCTGGCCAAGGAGGACACACTAGTGAGTCGGGTCTGGGCCAAGGAGAACACACTAGTGAGTCTGGGCCAAGGAAGTCGGGTCTGGGCCAAGGAGAACACACTAGTGAGTCTGGGCCAAGAAAGACACCCTGACAGATAAACAGTGTAATGTGAATGAGAACCACCACTGTTACCAACGCTCTCACTCCCACTCCTCTAGTCATCTCCTCCCTTACTTAAATAAGCAGATTTTGTATATTTTTTTCCCCATTAATACTAAACTGTGTTCAGTTACCGGAGACTACAAGAAGGGTTACATAGTTTAATGTCAAGAGATATGTGATTTGAAGACACCCTCAGCCCGCAGGCCTGGGGTTACAAGGCGAGCAGTAATTGCCACATATGTGGCTATTTAGAGTGGGGGGGGGGGGATGTCAGCTACATATGTGGCTATTCAGGGGGAGTTTCTGCTACATATGTGGCTATCCACAAGGGGTTTCCGCCACATATGTTGCTATCCCCAAAGGGGTTTCCGCCAGGTCATGAAATAAGAAACCATAAGAACAACAAAAGCTTGAGCCGGAGCCCGTTTTCTCTGGTTAAAGCTCAGTTTTCTTTTTCCAGCGGAGGTCAAACTACGCTATTTTGTGGACAAGCCTTTAAGCTGTATTACGAGAGGCAGGGCAATGCAAACTGGCGATACAAGCGGTTTACACTGAAAGGCTTGTTTTGTACTCCCTTTAAAGTACGCTTTAGATGACCCTGTTTTGTGTAATAGGATGTTGTTATTGTTGTATTTATCATCTAAAGGGCATCCTAAAACTAAAATCAGCTCAATATAGCAATATAACTTTAATCTCTCATTTGTTATTGTTCTCTGATGTATTTATATATCACATGTTTATCATATTTGTTCTGGTATCTCTTTGTCAAGTTAGTCTTTATTCTTTGTCTACGCCGCTATCCGGCGATAGCCGCTATCTTTATAAATCGCGTTCCTTCCCTCTGCCTCTCTTCGTTGTCCTCTCTCTCTCTCCTCTCTCTCTCTTTCTCTCTCTCTCTCTCTCTCTGGCCGTGAGGGATCTAGAGTTTCACGAGGGAAGGGGGGGGGTCTGGGGGCGGGCTGGGGGGACGTAACTCGAGTCCTCCATGTGGGGTTTCACCTCCCCGAAGCACTCTTCCCTTAATGTTTCGGACGCCAGCGTCGTGTGGTCCGTGGTTCTGGCAAGGGGCTCGAGGAGCTACTTGGATCAAGGCTGAGCGAAGGCCAACCACAAGAGGAGCTCTTGGAAAAAGGTGATTGCTTATGACAGGGTTGGGCCTAACACACATTACACACACATGCAAGGGGCTTCACTTCGGACGATGAGTTTACGGCAGTCTTCTTTTTTTTTAATACATATATATACATGACTTAGAACGCTTATGGATGTATATACATATACACCCTCTCGCATTCTTAGGCTCAGGAGTGTCCGTAATAAAGTTTTATATGGGAGATCAGGTGACATAAGCATTAGTGTTGGATCGTCAGTGGTGGGAAGCTTGACACTCAAGTGTGATATATTTCGTCAAGTGGCAGACACCAGGCCATGTTTTGACGGTGTTCCGGTATCCTGCACGAGGCCATTTGCATACCTACCCCCTTGTTACAGCTGGGAAGTCGCTAACTCATTAAAATAATAAAATCTCTTGGAACATTTCAAGAGAATTTGAAAAATGTTCGAGAGAATGTCGTAGTGGAATTGGGGTGCGAGGTTTTTCTTGTTTCGTGATGACGGCACTTCAAGGATGGGATGATCTAAGATGAGGTCTGATAAAGACCTTTTGTGCCCTCTGTAATGCTTTTTGCGCTACCGCTCACAGGATGGGTATGGGGTGCACAATAAACACAACAATCAACAAAATCAAGTGGGTGTTGTTGGGAGTGCTTCAGCCTGCAGGAAGTGAGACGCGGTTGTTCACTATTCTTACTACGCTTGTTAACTAGTCGTGTTATTAACGTGTATTAATGGTGTTAACCAACCGGGCTGTGGTGGATACGTGGGCCTGCGGGCCGCTCCAAGCAACAGCCTGTTGGACCAAACTCTCACAAGTCAAGCCTGACCTCTGGCTGGACTTGGGGAGTAGAAGAACTCCCAGAACCCCATCAAGCAGGTATATGTGGGCCAGCGGGACGCTTCAAGCAACAGCCTGTTGGACCAAACTCTCACAAGTCAAGCCTGACCTCTGGTTGGACTTGGGGAGTAGAAGAACTCCCAGAACCCCATCAAGCAGGTATATGTGGGCCTGCGGGACGCTTCAAGCAACAGCCTGTTGGACCAAACTCTCACAAGTCAAGCCTGGCCTCCGGCTGGGCTTGGGGAGTAGAAGAACTCCCAGACCCCCATCAAGCAGGTATAAAGTCTGTCTGTCTGACCAGCAGTCAAATCACATTATACAAATTAAAGTCAATATAAAAAGATCAGTTGATTGACAGTTGAGAGGCGGGCCCAAAGAGCCAGAGCTCAACCCCCGCAAGCACAACTAGGTGAGTACACACACTACATCGAACCTTGGAATTTGAAATTCCTCTTGACATAAGTATCCGGAATACTAGCTATTTTCTATTCTCATATAAATAATGTACATTCTTATAGCTCAGCTTCTATGAAGATAATATATATACACCTATAAGAAAGAAAGTCTGTCTGTCTATTCAAAGTTGGAGGCCAGATGTTTGGGGCTCTAGCATCACCCAAATTGGCAGGATGAGGCTAGCCCTAGCCCCTCTCCCTCTTAAGGGCTATTCATGCCCGTGCCACCTCTTGGGTGGCCTATTCTTCATCAATCATCAATCAATCTCTCCCTCATCCAACCCACACCAGGATTGTTGACAGTTTAAACAGAGTAGTGTGTCCCTATGGGTATGAAAACTGGGTCCAGTTTTCAATTGGACGCAGTTTCCAGTGACCTGTCCTCCCTGTGACTGGCGGTCGACTGTGACTGGCGGTCGACTGTGACAGGCGGTCGACTGTGACTGGAGGTCCTATTTATTCCATTCAACAATTCGTGATAACATTTAGGTGCGGGTGCTATTCAGATTTGCATAGCTGTTGTGAACTGTTGTAGGAGTTGTAGTTGCAGTGGTGTAGTGAACACAACTGTTGTAGGAGTTGTAGTTGTAGTAGTGGACACAACTGTTGTAGGAGTTGTAGTTGCAGTAGTGTAGTGGACACAACTGTTGTAGGTGCTGTAGTTGCAGTAGTGGCCACAACTGTTGTAGGTGCTGTAGTTGTAGTAGTGGCCACAACTGTTGTAGGAGCTGTAGTTGTAGTAGTGTAGTGGCCACAACTGTTGTAGGAGCTGTAGTTGTAGTAGTGTAGTGGCCACAACTGTTGTAGGAGCGTGTGGTGCCGGGCAGGTGGTGGTGGTGGAGGCAGCTATGCCGTAACTGGTGATCTAGTTTCAGCTGCTCAAGTTCAACAGCTTCTTCACTTCTTCAAACTTCTTCTGACTGAAGGATCGCGTATCTCGCATTTCAATTTAATAAAAAAAAAAGAGTTGTGTGCTCTGCTTGTGGAGGTAGCCGCTACAGCAGGCTTCCTACTGATAACACTGTGCAATGCTAACCTAACCTAACCTTGCAACATTGAGTTACTTTGACGCATGGTCAGTTATTAGCAACGTTCCATGCAGGTCGGCGTTCAATCCCCGACCGTCCAAGTGGTTGGGCACCATTCCTTCCCCCCCCCCCCCCGTCCCATCCCCAAAAGTCCTTATCCTGACCCCTTCCAAGTGCTATATAGTCGTAATGGCTGGGCGCTTTTCCCCCTGATAACTCCCTCCCTACAGGAAGAAGATATTTTTATGCGAGAATGATTACCGAACACGAGATAGACAAACCCACAAGGGCCGTGACGAGGGTTCGAACCTACGTCCTAGAGGATCCCAGACGCTGCCTTAATCAGGCTATTGTGATTTCAGTGTAACGAGATTGACAGTTTGACATGCTGGGAGTTCTTCAGTCACAACTGTTGTGCCATAACACCCCCTGGGGACGTGACCCCCACTTTTGTACAGCTGAGACCAGGGGGCCAGATTCACGAAGCAGTTACGTAAGCACTTACGAACCTGGGGCCAGATTCACGAAGCATTTACGCAAGCACCTACGAACCAGTACATCTTTTCTCAATCTCTGGCGGCTTTGGCTTACAATTATTAAACAGTTAATGAGCTCCGAAGCACCAGGAGGCTGTTTATAACAATAACAACAGTTGATTGGCAAGTTTTCGTGCTTGTAAACTGTTTAATAAATGTAACCAAAGCCGTCAAAGATTGAGGGAAAGATGTTCACGTTCGTAAGTAATTGCGTAAGTGTTTCGTGAATCTGGCCCCCTGGTCTTTAAGATGTCGGGGGAGAGGGAAGCATCCTTCTCCTGTAATGTCCTTCTCTTGTGGCATCAAGACTGCCTTCGCTGAAGAAACTGTATAAAATGATGTAAATTATTTGATGTTTCAGCGAGAAGAAACTCCATTCCTAGGGAAGTAACCTTCTACCTATTGAAGGATTACTATCCAGGATCTCTCCTGCTTCTAGATTATCTTGAGATTATCTTGAGATGATTTCGGGGCTTAGTGTCCCCGCGGCCCGGTCCACGACCAGGCCTGCACCCTCAGGAAGCAGCCCGTGACAGCTGACTAACTCCCAGGTACCTATTTACTGCTAGGTAACAGGAGCATCATGGTGAAAGAAACTCTGCCCATTGTTTCTCGCCGGCGCCTGGGATCAAACCCGCGACCACAGGATCACGCGCCCAGTGTTCTGTCCGCTCAGCCATCGGCTCCCTTTCGGTAATTCCTGAACATTCATTTTTTTTAATGAATGTTCAGTATAGACACACTAAGGCGCTTGACTGCTGAGTGGACAGCGCTTCGGATTCGTAGTCCTGAGGTTCTGGGTTCGATCCCCGGTGGAGACGGAGACAAATGGGCATACAGTTTCTTTCACCCTGATTCCCCCTGTTACCTAGCAGTAAATAGGTACCTGGGAGTTAGTCAGCTGCTATGGGCTGCTTCCTGGGGGATGTATAACATAAAAAGAGGCCTGGTCGAGGATCGGGCCGCGGGGAATGCTAAGCCCCGAAACCATCTCAAGATAACCTCCTCTCTAGTCTCAATATAGCACATAGTGGCGGGGGACCTTGGCCTTGATAACCTTCGTTCACTTCTCAACATCATAAACCTACCCCAATCATGCATCTGTTTGCAAGTGTCGTGTTGGTAGGTGCCTGACCGATGCCTGTCCCTCCATCACCTGACACCGTTGAGTACCTGTTAGTCTGTCAGTTGTCATCTGTTGAGTGTGTCTCCCTGGTAAGTGTCTCTCGCTCCCTGGTGAGTGTCTCTCTCACGGAGTCCACTCACACACTGGAACCCCCAATGTCAACACACTCAGACACTCAATTTGAGAGCTTGAAGCAGGTCTTCCCAGTAATCACAACGTGGGAACATAAGTCAGATGAACAAATCCACAAGGGCCGTGACGAGGATTCGAACCTGCGTCCAGGAGCATCCCAGACACGGCCCATGTGGATTTGTTCATTTGATGCATCACGTTAGTGTGATATCTGTGTGTGACATAAGTCAGATGTTGTCCTTGGTATCAACAGCCTTGGTCCTTGCAAGGCCGTGACAGACAGACATGTTGTGACATCAGTTATCACGGCCATACAGTCCTCACTGGTCACCTGTGATTTCACTCAGGACGCACTTATCCACAGACACCTGACTCAAGTGCCTCCCAAGCCTCAGTGCCTGATGTCAAACAAGCTGTTGAATCCGTGACGTCATCATGCGCACGCACCACCGTGGACTGAGCGAGTTCACGCAGCTTTTGACTGCGCATGTCTGCTCAAGTGACTGCGCATGTCTGCTCAAGTGACTGCGCATGTCTGCTCAAATGACAGAGGCAGACACCCTCATGACATAATTAACCAAACAAAACCATCACGCAATCACAACTGTTTACATCGCTATAACCTCGTTACAAGACTGTAACAGCCTTGTTGTAACACCTTCCACACAGATGTGGTCTTAACTTCTCCCCCTAAGAGACCACATGACCTCACCAGACTACCAAAGTCTTGCTAGCTAGCTACTCAGCCTCGGTGAAGACTGAGGACTTTACAAGCGTGCATTTCTCAGCAAATACTAAGGCCATGAAATGTGACGTCTTCACAGGTGATGTCTTCACAGGTGACGTCTTCACAGGTGACGTCTTCACAGGTGATGTCTTCACAGGTGATGTCTTCACAGGTGATGTCTGGGTGCATTATGAGGAGTTGGTCAAGAGCAGGAGGGTGATCCAAGAAGCAGTGGTAAGGTGCCGACAGATAACGGGTAGTTTACTTGTGTAAACTGCGACAGGTCAGGTCTAGGGGGCTTCAGATAACGTGTGGTAAACTAAAGTATCCATATTGGTCTTCACTCAGTGTTGGGTTTACCGGAGAGAGAGAGAGAGAGAGAGAAAGAGAGAGAGAGAGAGAGAGAGAGAGAGAGAGAGAGAGAGAGAGAGAGAGAGAGAAAGAGAGAGAGAGAGAGAGAGAGAGAGAGAGAGAGAGAGAGAGAGAGAGAGAGAGAGAGAGAGAGAGAGAGAGAGAGAGAGAGAGAGAGAGAGAGAGAGAGGTGAAACAAAGTAGCTTAGAGAACTGAGCATTGAGCATATCCCAGCACCCAAGGATATATCCCAGCATACCCAGCACCCAAGGACAGACCCCAACATACCCAGCAACCAAGGCTATACCCCAGCATACCCAACACCCAAGGCTATACCCCAGCATACCCAGCACCCAAGGACATACCCCAGCATACCCAACACCCAAGGCTATACCCCAGCATACCCAGCACCCAAGGACATACCCCAGCATACCCAGCACCCAAGAACATACCCCAGCATACCCAGCACCCAAGCACATACCCCAGCATACCCAGCACCCAAGCACATACCCCAGCATACCCAGCACCCAAGGACATACCCCAGCATACCCAGCACCCAAGGACATACCCCAGCATACCCAGCACCACGCTTCAAGGATATACCCGACCGCCTCTCAAGTGGCTCTCCACACCCACTTCTCTTGTTCTATATTTTCTGTATTTATTTATTTAATTTTGTTATTATTTATCCAGAGCACGTGCACGATAACAACAAGAGCCACATAACAGTGCCAGCTGGGGGTGCCAAGCTGGCACAGGCCTCCTTGGGGGTGCCAAGCTGGCACAGGCCTCCTTGGGGGTGCCAAGCTGGCACAGGCCTCCTTGGGGGTGCCAAGCTGGCACAGGCCTCCTTGGGGGTGCCAAACTGACACAGGCCCCCCTTGGGGGTGCCAAGCTGGCACAGGCCTCCTTGGGGGTGCCAAGCTGGCACAGGCCCCCCTTGGGGGTGCCAAACTGACACAGGCCCCCTTGACATGTGCAGCTTTCCGAACGGGTCTTGAAACTAAGCTGTTAATTGGGGAAGACATTGAAATTAGTGATTTAATCACAAAAATATACAGTTATGGCTTTGGGAGACGATTGAGAACTATATAGACAACCCTCTACTGAAAGGCGGGTGTCATCAGCTGAAGCTCGTCCTGGGAACACACACACATAGGTGGTGACATGTAGGGGAGTACATAGAGCCGGCTCCCTCGCCACTAAGCCTCACAATAATCGCATTAGAACATCACGCATAAAGTGGACAACTTGGCTAAACCAGAGGTGATATGCAACCCCGTGGACTCGCCTAGTTGCTCTCCTCTAGTTGTACTTACGGGAGACGAACACTTCAGCTCTTAGGTCCCGCCTCTCAGCCTCAAATGGAGGGAGTATAGGTTCCAGAGCCTATTGGGCTCTGTCTGTCGTATTCACATATGAAGACGTGGGTTTGGTCTGCTTCCACCCTGATGGAGGTCTGACAGCTGAGTAGACAGCGCTCGGGATTCGTAGTCCTATCACCAATGGGCAGTTTCATTCACCCTGATGCTCCTATTCACCTAACAGTAAATAGGTACCTGGGAGTTAAGACAGCTGCTACGGGCTGCTACCTGGGGGTGTGTAACGAAAAGGTGGCCTAGTCGAGGACCGGGCCGCCGGGACGCTAAGCCCCGAAATGATCTCAAGATAACCGCATAACTTTAGAGCGCAGTTCTCCTGAATGACCTACCACCGCCCCTCCCCTCAATCAATCAATCAATCAATCAATCGATCATCAATCAAGGCTAGACACTATAGTCGGAGAGGTCAGCACGCCGGAGAGACGTCGGTGGGCCTTACTGTTGTGTATAAGGCCAATGTTCTGAAGGTTCCCCCAAGCGGCCCCAACCAGAAGCCGGCATCCACAACACAAGACGCTCAGGCATCACCCGCCACCTGCTGGCTCTGCCATTCTCATCGCTCCGTCAGCTGTCAGCTCTGCTAGGCTGACTGTGTGTGTGTGTGTGTGTGTGTGTGTGTGTATACTCACCTAGTTGTGCTTGCGGGGGTTGAGCTTTGGCTCTTTGGTCCCGTTTCTCAACCGTCAATCAACTGAGGTACAGAGTGTGCGCGTGTGCGTGCGTGTGTGCGCGTGCGTGTGTTGAGGGATGAACCACACTCTCCCCTCAGGGACTGGATGGAGCCAGGGGGGGGGGGCCGACATCGACGGGTCTTCTCTAATAACAGTTAAGATCACCAGGCTAATTTGTTGCTCGGTCTTTTTCATCGCTAGGTATCAGTAAGGAGCGTCGAGTTACACGTGTTATAGATTAGGTGCGTGTGCGCGTGTGCGCGTGTGCGTGTGTGTAATTACCTAAGTGTAGTTACAGGATGAGAGCTACGCTCGTGGTGTCCCGTCTTCCCAGCACTCTTTGTCATATAACGCTTTGAAACTACTGACGGTCTTGGCCTCCACCACCTTCTCACTTAACTTGTTCCAACCGTCTACCACGTGTGTACTCACCTAGTTGTACTCACCTAGTTGTGTTTGCGGGGGTTGAGCTCTGGCTCTTTGGTCCCGCCTCTCAACCGTCAATCAACAGGTGTACAGATTCCTGAGCCTATCGGGCTCTGTCATATCTACACTTGAAACTGTGTATGGAGTCAGCCTCCACCACATCACTTCCTAATGCATTCCATTTGTCAACCACTCTGACACTAAAAAAGTTCTTTCTAATATCTCTGTGGCTCATTTGGGCACTCAGTTTCCACCTGTGTCCCCTAGTACGTGTGCCCCTTGTGTTAAATAGACTGTCTTTATCTACCCTATCAATCCCCTTCAGAATCTTGAATGTGGTGATCATGTCCCCCCTAACTCTTCTGTCTTCCACCGAAGTGAGGTTTAATTCCCGTAGTCTCTCCTCGTAGCTCATACCTCTCAGCTCGGGTACTAGTCTGGTGGCAAACCTTTGAACCTTTTCCAGTTTAGTCTTATCCTTGACTAGATATGGACTCCATGCTGGGGCTGCATACTCCAGGATTGGCCTGACATATGTGGTATACAAAGTTCTGAATGATTCTTTACACAAGTTTCTGAATGCCGTTCGTATGTTGGCCAGCCTGGCATATGCCGCTGATGTTATCCGCTTGATATGTGCTGCAGGAGACAGGTCTGGCGTGATATCAACCCCCAAGTCTTTTTCCTTCTCTGACTCCTGAAGAATTTCCTCTCCCAGATGATACCTTGTATCTGGCCTCCTGCTCCCTACACCTATCTTCATTACATTACATTTGGTTGGGTTAAACTCTAACAACCATTTGTTCGACCATTCCTTCAGCTTGTCTAGGTCTTCTTGAAGCCTCAAACAGTCCTCTTCTGTTTTAATCCTTCTCATAATTTTAGCATCGTCCGCAAACATTGAGAGAAATGAATCGATACCCTCCGGGAGATCATTTACATATATCAGAAACAAGATAGGACCGAGTACAGAGCCCTGTGGGACTCCACTGGTGACTTCACGCCAATCGGAGGTCTCACCCCTCACCGTAACTCTCTGCTTCCTATTGCTTAGATACTCCCCTATCCACTGGAGCACCTTACTGAGCACACACTGTGTGTGTGTGTGTGTGTGTGTGTGTGTGTGTGTGTGTGTGTGTGTGTGTGTGTGTGTGTGTGTGTGTGTGTTGTGTGTGTGTGTGTGTGTGTGTGTGTATTCACCACTCGTGCCTACGGGCTGAGAGAGTAGAGTGAAGCCAGTGATGGATCTACCTACAAGTTTTCACCGCTAATACCGACAGTAATTCACTGCCTCACCGCTTAATAAGATAATCGGATGATTGAATCAAACCCCGGCCCCCTTCCCCCCCCCCTGCTGTAAGCCTCGCCCCGTTCACCAGGCATTAGTAATTAACTCCACAAGATGCTGCGCCCCTAAGCAATTTTGGTCACGGTAAAACAGTCTTACGGGCTATTCATGCCCGTGCCACCTCTTGGGTGGCTTAATCTTTATCAATCAATCGGTAAAACAGGACATATAAATTATCAGGGTTACTTATCAAGTTCAAGACGGGAGACATCTCCCGTCACGCAGGGTGCAGTCGCACCTCCACAGATCTCCACAGATGGCTCAAAAGGTGCAGTCGCACCTCCACAGATCTCCACAGATGGCTCAAAAGGTGCAGTCGCACCTCCACAGATCTCCACAGATGGCTCAAAAGGGCCACCACTTACGGGCTATTCATGCCCGTGCCACCTTTTGGGTGGCTTAATCTTCATCAATCAATCAATCTACCAAGTTCAGACAATTATGTATTAGCGAGAAAAGAAAAACTACCATTAATGATTAACTGTAAATATATCGCTATTGAAATGGAACTTTCTCTGTAACTAGCTGACATTATAACGTGTGAAGGATAGATGTAATTATTGATGTAATAATCTCCTTTGAGGTCTGATAAAAGACCTTGTGTGTCCTATGTAATCTTTTTTGCGCTACTGCTCACAGGATGAGTATGGGGTGCACAATAATCTACCCGCCTCCGGCGGCAATAATCAATCAACAGGATGAACAGCCCAGCTGCGTCTGGGAACAAGTGACAGGATGAACAACCCAACTGCCCCAGGGAACAAGTGACAGGATGAACAACCCAACTACCCCAGGGAACAAGTGACAGGATGAACAACCCAACTGCCCCAGGGAACAAGTGACAGGATGAACAACCCAACTGCCCCAGGGAACAAGTGACAGGATGAACAACCCAACTACCCCAGGGAACAAGTGACAGGATGAACAACCCAACTGCCCCAGGGAACAAGTGACAGGATGAACAACCCAACAGCCCCAGGGAACAAGTGACAGGATGAACAACCCAACTGCCCCAGGGAACAAGTGACAGGATGAACAACCCAACTGCCCCAGGGAACAAGTGACAGGATGAACAACCCAACTGCCCCAGGGAACAAGTGACAGGATGAACAACCCAACTGCCCCAGGGAACAAGTGACAGGATGAACAACCCAACCACACAACACAATGTAAATAACCATACAGCAGAACAGGCATCAGTACTCTGATAAACATTAACAGAAGACACAGGTACTTGAGAGAACTAGCGTCCATAAGAGTGTGAGTCCTACTGGCTCCCTTGGCCGGCGTAGGCTCGGGGACCACACGAGGTGAATAATTGGATAAAAGTTATTAAAAAAGGAGGATGTAAACAAAGCTAACATCGTCCGAACTCGTCCCCGTGGATTCGTGTTGGGTAAATTTATACAGTGCGAGTTTGTAAGTAAATCCCGGCTTGGTAATAGCGTTGCGGACAGGTGGAAACCTTTTTCGTGTTTAGCCATTGTGCCTCTTCCATGTGAAACAGTCTATAATATGCCAGTATCCAGGAGTATTTGGTATGTCGTGATCATATCTTCCTTGTTTCTCCTCTCTTCCAGTGTCGTGGTAATTATTTCCTTTTAGTCTTTCCGTACAAGTCATGTCTTTCAACTCTGGGACTTCTTTATCAGCAAACATCTTTTTAGATTAATTTTATGATTAAGGAGATACAGGCTTCATATTGACTTTGTGTATTATAGTTGCTCTGTCGTAGATAAAATATAAAATCATGAACGGTTGAACATGAACAGTTACTATTTGTGACTGCAGAATCGAGCTATTAGCTCTTGGACCCCGCCTTTATAACCAATCTAATTTTCCTCTATAATGTCTACTACAAATATTTCTCTCTAACTCACACACACAGGAATCAGGAATCTGTACACCAGTTGATTGACAGTTGAGAGGCGGGACCAAAGAGCCAAAGCTCAACCCCCGCAAGCACAATTAGGTGAGTACAATTAGGTGAGTACACACACATCCCCAGGAAGCAGCCCGTAGCAGCTGTCTAACTCCCAGGTACCTGTTTACTGCTAGGTGACCAGGTGCTTCAAAGTGAAAGAAACTCAGCCCATTAAATGGGCTATGTAAACTGTGAAATTGTCCTTTTGATAGTCCTCAAAATATACAATGTGCCCAACCTTCTCTGTTCAGACTGATTTATGTCATCTGGTCACAGAATTTGGCTCGACAAATAAGACAAGATTTGTTGCTTTTATTCGAGACAGTCACGAATGGGACGCAAACAAAGACTGTTGTTTAGCACTGTTGATTGTCTACCTTTTCGTATAGGGACATATACGAAATAGACATATTTCGTATATTTGATTGTCTTCTAGCTTTCGGTCAATTCTCCAGGTTTCAGTGACTGCTTATGTTTCACCCTCACAGGTATTCAGGCTCATTCTTTTAGTATGCAAGTGCTACCTACCTACCTTGAGGCTACCTTGAGGTGCTTCCGGGGCTTAGTGTCCCCGCGGCCCGGTCGTCGACCAGGCCTCCTGGTTGCTGGACTGATCAACCAGGCTGTTAGACGCGGCTGCTCGCAGCCTGACGTATGAGTCACAGCCTGGTTGATCAGGTATCTTCTTTTCATCGTGAAATAATCCCCAGGGATCTAATGTTGTTCGATACCCGTTAGTAGTTCCCTTTCTCGACCCTTACGGGTACTCTCCTTTCCACACCACAACCAATTGATTGACTGATGAAGATTAAGCCACCCCCTAGAGGTGGCACGGGCATGAATATCCCGTAAACCCCACAACTAAATGTCAAGCAAACTGGGTTACACCCCTAGCTCCATCCCTTACACAAAAGTTGCCTCCTATCTGCCGTCCTACAACCTATTCTCCTCCTATCCTCACTTCCTCCCTAATCCGCCATGAACCCTTTTCTTTATGTTATCTGATCCGATCCAAAGGGGAGGAGACGAGGCCCGAGGGAAGGTGGGGGTCGACGCGGGTCAGAAACAAATAGTGACGAATATAAATAACATTAACCATGGTCTTCCAGCCGCTGCTTGGTGAACACCTTCTGAACACGTCTCTAGTGACATAGTGATCTTTCAGCAGTTTTCGTCTGGGTTCGAGTCCTAGCGAGGGAGGCTGGACTGGGTTCCACACCTAAAGCTCTGAGCCCGCTAATTGTAGTTAGTAGTAGTTGATTACTTGTGTGTGTGTGTGTGAGAGAGAGTGAGAGAGAGAGAGAGAGAGAGAGAGAGAGAGAGAGAGAGAGAGAGAGAGAGAGAGAGAGAGAGAGAGAGGGAGGGAGGGAGGGAGGGAGGGAGGAGAGAGAGAGAGAGAGAGAGAGAGAGAGAGAGAGAGAGAGAGAGAGAGAGAGAGAGAGAGAGAGAGAGAGAGAGAGAGAGAGGGAGGGAGGGAGGGAGGGAGGAGAGAGAGAGAGAGAGAGAGAGAGAGAGAGAGAGAGAGAGAGAGAGAGAGAGAGAGAGAGAGAGAGAGAGAGAGAGAGAGAGAGAGAGAGAGAGAGGGAGAGAGAGAGAGAGAGAGAGAGAGAGAGAGAGAGAGAGAGAGAGAGAGAGAGAGAGAGAGAGAGAGAGAGAGAGAGGGAGGGAGGGAGGGAGGGAGGGAGAGAGAGAGAGAGAGAGAGAGAGAGAGAGAGAGAGAGAGAGAGAGAGAGAGAGAGAGAGAGAGAGAGAGAGAGAGAGAGAGAGAGAGAGAGAGAGACAGAGAGAGAGAGAGAGAGAGAGAGAGAGAGAGAGAGAGAGAGAGAGAGAGAGAGAGAGGAGAGAGAGAGAGAGAGAGAGAGAGAGAGAGAGAGAGAGAGAGAGAGAGAGAGAGAGAGAGAGAGAGAGAGAGAGAGAGAGAGAGAGAGAGAGAGAGAGAGAGAGAGAGAGAGAGAGAGAGAGAGAGAGAGAGAGAGAGAGAGAGAGAGAGAGAGAGAGAGAGAGAGAGAGAGAGAGAGAGAGAGAGAGAGAGAGAGAGAGAGAGAGAGAGAGAGAGAGAGAGAGAGAGAGAGAGAGAGAGAGAGAGAGAGGAGAGAGAGAGAGAGAGAGAGAGAGAGAGAGAGAGAGAGAGAGAGAGAGAGAGAGAGAGAGAGAGAGAGAGAGAGAGAGAGAGAGAGAGAGAGAGAGAGAGAGAGAGAGAGAGAGAGAGAGAGAGAGAGAGAGAGAGAGAGAGAGAGAGAGAGAGAGAGAGAGAGAGAGAGAGAGAGAGAGAGAGAGAGAGAGAGAGAGAGAGAGAGAGAGAGAGAGAGAGAGAGAGAGAAGAGAGAGAGAGAGAGAGAGAGAGAGAGAGAGAGAGAGAGAGAGAGAGAGAGGAGAGAGAGAGAGAGAGAGAGAGAGAGAGAGAGAGAGAGAGAGAGAGAGAGAGAGGAGAGAGAGAGAGAGAGAGAGAGAGAGAGAGAGAGAGAGAGAGAGAGAGAGAGAGAGAGAGAGAGAGAGAGAGAGAGGGAGGAGGGAGAGAGAGAGAGAGAGAGAGAGAGAGAGAGAGAGAGAGAGAGAGAGAGAGAGAGAGAGAGAGAGAGAGAGAGAGAGGGAGAGAGAGAGAGAGAGACAGAGAGAGACAGAGAGAGAGAGAGAGAGAGAGAGAGAGAGAGAGAGAGAGAGAGAGAGACAGAGAGAGAGAGAGAGGGAGAGAGAGAGAGAGAGAGAGAGAGAGAGAGAGAGAGAGAGAGAGAGAGAGAGAGAGAGAGAGAGAGAGAGAGAGAGAGAGAGGCCTACTATAACAGATAAAGTGACAAAAAATATAAAAAAGGCCCATACAAAAAAAAGAGATAAAGAGATAATAGACATAGGGAGATAAGAGAAACGAAGGGGAAAGAGATAAATAGAGGGTGTGTGTGTGTGTGTGAGGAAGGGGGAGAGTGAGGGGCAGGTTGGTGTAAACGAGGGGAGAGGTAACATATGTGGCTCCTAAACCCTCTCCCCCAGGGGAGTAAGCTGTCCCTTGGATGGGTCAGGCGTCCGCACCCCTTCCACCAGCACCTTAAGTCCTCTTGCAAGGCATCTATCCCCTCACAGTCCAAGTGGTTGGGCACCATTCCTTCCCTCCGTCCCATCCCAAATCCTTATCCTGACCCCTTCCCAGTGCTATATAGTCGTAATGGCTTGGCGATTTCCCCTTACAATTCCTTCCCTCACTACCCTTCACAGCTCTAGGTCTATTAGATGCATTCAACGTATATTTGTTGCAAAAAAATGACTTCTGCAAATTGCACAAAAAATGGATAATTTTAGATAATAATTAGGGATAATTATTGATTTCAGAGTCTAAATTAAGACTTTTTCGTCACTCAGACAGTGGCTAATTCAGATACAGCAGGTTATTAGTACTCAGCTAAATGTTAGGCTTTCAGGAGTCGTGTGCTAACTCCTAAGCCCCACCCCGCTTGTGTACTTATCTAGTTGTGCTTATGTGATCGAGGCATTGCTCCCAAGCCCCGCCTTTGTGTCTCCAGAGTGCAGTAAATGCAATCGATTCCATCTCACGCGTTTCTCGTCATTTTTCCTTGTGTACTGAATTTACATCGACGATATCCTCTTGTAAACAGTTACTTTTACTTGTGATTTTTATGCTAAAGAAGCTTTTTTCTGCTGTTGCTTCGCTTTCTCTGCTTTTTTCCTCCTGGACCCAATGGACCCTCTTGTTTCCAGTAGGGTCTAAGGCCTGAGAAATGTATGCACTTCTCAACGTCATCACTAATCTATAAACAAAAACATACCCCAACCTAACGTATCTTAGCCTATCCTGGTCATGTTTTTGTTACTTTGGTTATGCCAACTCTTTTTATATGAGTTGGTTGGCATAACCAAAGTAATTTAAAACACTTTCATTATTTGTTGATCCCTATATACAGTCCTGTTGATAGTCATAATTTGTTTTTGTTTTTTAATTATTCTCCCCAGTGGAGTTGTAGTAGCAGTTTTGTTGGTGGAGTTATAGTAGCAGTTTGGTTGGTGGAGTTGTAGTAGCAGTTTGGTTGGTGGAGTTGTAGTAGCAGTTTGGTTGTAGTTAAGTCACAGGATGACTACTTAGTCTCTTGGATCCTGTTGTGTGTCAAAGCCTGGTGGTGTTCGATCCTGTTGTGTATCAAAGCCTGGTGGTGTTCGATCCTGTTGTGTGTCAAAGCCTGGTGGTGTTCGATCCTGTTGTGTGTCAAAGCCTGGTGGTGTTCGATCCTGTTGTGTGTCAAAGCCTGGTGGTGTTCGATCCTGTTGTGTGTCAAAGCCTGGTGGTGTTCGATCCTGTTGTGTGTCAAAGCCTGGTGGTGTTCGATCCTGTTGTGTATCAAAGCCTGGTGGTGCTCGATCCTGTTGACTCTGTACGTGGTGTTCGAGACTAAAGATCGAATCCCTCTTTAGTATATTTCGAGTTCCAATCTAGGAGAGTTGTTGTTGTTATAGATTCAGCTACTGGAACCAAAAAGTTCCAGGTAGCACGGGCTATGGTAAGCCCGTAGCACCCTGTTTTGGGTAGGTAGGCTGAAAAGATAACTAGGGGGGGGGAGGGGCTATGGCCAAGGATTTTAACCTCCGAGATGTGTGATCTTTAGTTAATATTACACGAAACTGTTATCCCTTCTTGATAAGGATAGCTATCCTATCTGTACGACTTTATATCACATTTCTTAATTTGTAGAGCAGTGCCGGAGTTCCATATACTCTTCATGAAAGGAGGTTGTGTCATTCAGAAGGATGACATCAGGGTTGTTGTTATATACTTGTAATGACAAGATATATGTGTTGTTAACAAAGGTTAATTTGAGGTCCCAGGATAGAGCCCCGTGGGACTCCATCTGCAGCGGTGTTCCACAAGGGTGTCCCTTTATTTATGCTCCCCATGTGACTCCTTTGATATAGCTATTATTACTATTAGCATCTTTATTGACAAGATTTAATTAGAATTTTGACTAATCTGAGGATTTCAATTAAGTCTTATTAAAGTGAGAATGATGCTGGTATTTACTGTCAAGCAGGATAGAGGGTCATACACAGGCTACAATACAGTGTAAGATATCTTCCCCAGTGTCAAGGATAGCACCTACTCCTGTCTCTTACCTCCTCTTACTGTCATTCCCACTCTCTACTGCTATCTTCCAACATCTCCTGTTGTCTCTCACTTTCTCTTACTTGCCTCTCACCCACTCCTGCTCTTATCACATCTTCCGTCCCAGTATAATGCACCTATTCCCTTTCCCTTCCCAGAATTTCTATCCTTCCCTATATCCTCACATATCCTGCCCTTCTCTCAAGAGTCCTTCCAATCTTCTTTAAGGTTGTGTTTACTCAATCTTTCTCACAAGTCTCGTCTCTGAGGCCTCTTCCACGCTGGCAACTAACATTAGTCACCCCCTTTCCCCTCTTCTCTCTCTCTCTCTCTCTCTCTCTCTCTCTCTCTCTCTCTCTCTCTCTCTCTCTCTCTCTCTCTCTCTCTCTCTCTCTCTCTCTCTCTCTCTCTGCCTCTCTTTCTCTCTCTCTGTGCCTCTCTCTCTCTCTCTCTCTCTCTCTCTCTCTCTCTCTCTCTCTCTCTCTCTCTCTCTATCTCTCTCTGCCTCTCTTTCTCTCTCTCTCTCTCACGGTTTACCACCACTTCTTCGTCCTATTTGATCCATCTCATTTTCCCCTGACCTAATTCTGAATCTCTGATATCAAGAAGAGTCCAAAAAGCAGTACAGACATGAACACTATAAACGTCATAATGACGTCACAAACCTCATATACACTTGCAAAACATGATATTTTTACCTCTTTTTATAGTAGCGATGACGTAGGTGGGTCGCATACTCCACTCAGGTCTTGGACCCCTATACTGTTTAGATTTCACCATAGCATCCTCATCTTTCGCCTCACCTCTCATCACGGTAACACTCAACACTCGACACTCACCACGCGGCCTGGCTATAGGGGGGGGGGTTTCCGCCCCCTCACCGCGCCCCCACCCCCGTCGTAACCCAATACTCCCCTGGGGAGAGGGCGGGGGAGGAATCAAGCCGAGAATAAATTAATATATATATATATATATATATATATATATATATATATATATATATATATATATATATATATATATATATATATATATATATATAAAGAGATTGTTGAACGCGATTTCGGCCTCAGACTATCCACAGAATAGAATATTCAATTGATTCATTTGGCTAATGAAATGGTTGATTGTTGGGAGTAACGGGGGAGGAGGGGGTGGTTGATGGTTGGGGTGAGAGGGGGAGGGGGTAGGGAGGTGGTTGGGGTGAGGGGATGATGGGGGGAGGGGAAGGGGGGAGGGGAGGGGGTGGTTGTGGGCATCCGGCCGTCACACGAGGCGGACCACCGGGTTAGCGACGAGATGAAAAACTGTGGTTTAGGGATCACGGTGGATGCCTGTGGAGGGGGCACCTGTCCGCCCGCACCTGTCTGTCCGCACCTGTCCGTCAGCACCTGTCTGCCCGCACCTGTCTGCCCGCACCTGTCACACAGTGTCAAGAGTAGTTAACAGGTGGAATGCATTAGGCAGTGATGTGGTGGAGGCTGACTCCATACACAGTTTCAAGTGTAGATATCATAGAGCCCAGTAGGCTCGAGAACCTGTACACCGATTAACAGTTGAAAGGCGGGACCAAAGAGCCAGAGCTCAACCCCCGCAAGCACAACTAAGTGATTACCTGTCTCCTTCAGCTCTCACAGGTAACTGTCTAGCAATTACATATAAATTTGATTATTACTATCAACACATGTATATCAAATTTAAATAGGGTACCCTATGGTGTCTGGCTCGATCTGGTGCTTGGGTCGACCAACTACTAAAAGCTGATACCAACATGTGCTGATATCATGTGGGCTGATACCAACAAGTACCTTGATTTGAAACACATATTCCATATTCCAAGGAGGCGTTAGGTCAAGACATTCTTAAGAACTCAGGCAAGAACCTTTCAACAATTTGGGGGTCCCTGTGGGAGCCAACAGCTTTTGAAAGGAACCAATCAGCCCAACCCCCGACTCACCCATGTTGCTCACCTACCCAACATTAATCACCGTGCAAAGTTGGGTCGGGCTGGCCATAAGCGTCTAACTGCCAACTTTGGGCAGATAGTCAGACTCTTATACAGATTGAGACCTGAAGTTTACCTTGTGAATGTGTAGTGTGGTCAAGCGGCTTGACTTGAGGAATGTGTATCAGCTGAAGTATTTAACTATTCGTGAATTAGTTTCGCGAGAGACTCCGTCAACTTATTGACATATTCCATGACCAGGAAGAGAAGAGGGAGTTATCTTCTTACCTACGTTAACACCCTACCTGATACCTGCTATCTTAAAACCAAAATAATATATAAGATAACAGGAATGATATTAATAACAGTGGCAACCACAGTGAAAAATAATGTTGTAATGGTAATAATAAAAAATACTTTGAGCCACACAAATAGGTGCAAAAGTGAGGTTGAGTCCCCTAATACCTAGCAATGACCGCGGCTGCATTATAGGCCATTGTTTTTCCTCGACATCCGATCCAATTTAATCAGGAGGGTGATGGTGTCGGGTGTCGCGACCCCAGCGTGCTGCTGCTGCTGCTGCTGCTGCTGCTGCTGCTGCTGCTGCTCTTTCACTCCTGCGTCACCACCATCACCCTCCTCCTCTGTGGTTCCCCTTCACCCTTAGGCTACGTCTCCACCACACACCTGCCCCCTTACTCCTTGTCTCCTCCACCACACACCTGCCCTTACCCCTGGCCAGGTCTCCACCACAGTAACACAAACATTTAAGACCCACGCGAGTGACGGAACAGACACTTAAAGGCACTTGGAGCAGATGATATGCCAAAGGCTTTCTATACTCGAAACATTAGTTGCTTCTTAACTGCCACCACCCTGCGTAACAAGGCAATTCCAAGTGTACTGGAACAAGGGAACAGTCTCTGATAATTACCCCAAGTTGTGGATCATCAGAGATCACAAGGGGAAAGGGTAGATACAGAAGGGAAGAGGTAGGTACAGAGCGGAAGGGGTAGATACAGAGCGGAAGGGGTAGACACAGAGCGGAAGGGGTAGACACAGAGCGGAAGGGGTAGATACAGAGCGGAAGGGGTAGATACAGAGCGGAAGGGGTAGATACAGAGCGGAAGGGGGTAGATACAGAGCGGAAGGGGTAGATACAGAGCGGAAGGGGTAAACACAGAGCGGAAGGGGTAGACACAGCGGAAGGGGTAGATACAGAGCAGAAGGGGTAGACACAGAGCGGAAGGGGTAGATACAGAGCGGAAGGGGTAGATACAGAGCGGAAGGGGTAGACACAGAGCGGAAGGGGTAGACACAGAGCGGAAGGGGTAGATACAGAGCGGAAGGGGTAGATACAGAGCGGAAGGGGTAGATACAGAGCGGAAGGGGGTAGATACAAACGGGGGAAGAGGGTAGAACCCTTCCAGCTCAAGGTCGCCTGCAGCTCCAGCCCCGAG
Source organism: Procambarus clarkii (assembly GCF_040958095.1). Lineage (NCBI taxonomy): Eukaryota > Metazoa > Arthropoda > Malacostraca > Decapoda > Cambaridae > Procambarus > Procambarus clarkii. The sequence goes on from NC_091157.1 coordinate 49,122,137, forward strand.
AGAGTAAATCACTGGGCCATAGATTGGAGCCTTGAAGACACGGGTCAAAGAGCGTGCTGTCAAGTGGTGCCGGTTACGCCAGTGATTAGCGAGGACTGATAGAGTGTCGGCGAGTGCAAATGGATCCCGGGAGAGGTCAGCAGCAGGGGTCAGCAGCAGGGGTCAGAGGCAGTTAAGCGAGTGCCAGGGAGGTCTGAGGGTGCAAAATGACACCTCCGCTCCCGTATGAAGACAGGGGGGGGGGACATACCTGCTGTTTCAGGTATATTGTATGCTTTGAGATGTTCACAGGTGTGTTAATAGAGAAGCAGGAGCAGGTGTGTACTTAAAGCATACCTTGAGGTTACCTTGAGATGATTTCGGGGCTTAGCGTCCCCGTGGCCCGGTCGTCTACCAGGCCTCCTGGTTGCTGGACTGGTCAACCAGGCTGTTGGACGCGGCTGCTCCCAGCCTTGACGTAGGAGTCACAGCCTGGTTGATCAGCATCATAATGACACAGTGTCATAAATGGGTCATTATAATGTCAAAAGACTTAAATATCACTGATATTTTTAAGTCTTTCAATGAAATTCACATCAGCGATACTCTATGACAGACTATTTGTTTGTTCTGTCTGGTTGCTGGGGTATTACCTGACTCACTATGTCTTACTCATGAGTCTCAGGCGAGGGATATGAGTGATCCTGACTCATGTGTTACTCATGCCAGCCTCAGGCGGTGGATATGAGTGATCCAGACTCATGTATTACTCATTCTCAGGCGGTGGATAAGTGATCCTGACTCATGTGTTACTCATGCCAGCCTCAGGCGGTGGATATGAGTGATCCAGACTCATGTATTACTCATTCTCAGGCGGTGGATAAGTGATCCTGACTCATGTGTTATTCATGCCAGCCTCAGACGGTGGATATGAGTGATCCAGACTCATGTATTACTCATTCTCAGGCGGTGGATAAGTGATCCTGACTCATGTGTTACTCATGCCAGCCTCAGACGGTGGATATGAGTGATCCGGACTGGTAAGTCCTCAGCAAACTAAAACCTTCTCAACATCAGGGCCTTTTACGACCAGTGGAACCATTTTCAATACCGCCCTTGGCACTGGCATACCTCAGAGCACGATGAACCATCTCTCACAAGGCTGGCTATTCATACCATCCGGGGTATTAAAGCCAGCCAGCTACACACACTCTGGGATAACACCCAGTTGAGACACAGGTCCCAGTAAGGTCAACAAGGACTCCTTTCATTGCTAGCCAGAATAGACTGCAAGATAAGCTCCTCTTGCTTTTATAATTACGCCGAATAGATGTATTTCGGCTATTACAAAAATTTGCTGTATTGTGTAGAGGGGGTTAAGAATGCAGCCTTTTTTTTTCGTGGGGTGTACAGCTTCCTGAGCCTATTGAGCTCTTGATATATTGAAATATTTCTAATGTATCTCTGGCTCAAATATCTGCATAGTTTTCCAGCCCGGCCTATTCAACAAAGGGTAAATGTTCGTTAATCTAGCCAAGTGCTCTTTTTTTTTGTGAATGAAAAGCATTTTATTTACGACTCGCCAACACAAGCTTTTGCACGTCCAAGCAGCGCCCGACCCCTCCAAAAGCCGCATTTAGAAATTCGAGCGCAGTATTCAAAATCAGTTTTTCCTTAAATGTAAATTAGAGTTTTGTGCCTAGATAGGGCTAGATTAGGATAGGCGTTTAGGGTGTGTTGTTAATTAAGGGTATTTGCAGTTCATGGGTGAAGCATGTAAAAAGTCCAGCGGACTTGAGTGTCTACCGGACTTGAGTGTCCATCGGACTTGAGTGGCTACTGGACTTGAGTAGCCACGCAGTGTCCAGCGTGTTTCATTCATAAACAAGGCGATTGACGGGTGAATTAACACGCATTCAATAATAGTTTAGAGCATCACGTGTCTCTACTCCAATGAGGCTTTTATATCTCTTCACCCAGTTTGTCTTCTCATGGATGAAGTCTCCAATGATTAATAGTTGGGATCCATCTGTACAGATGACAGTGGCTTACCATTTACATTAACTGTCATGTTGTTTCTGTCATATTCCTGTCATATAGAGGAGGGGTTGTATACCACTACTGTCTTCCGTCCTCCCAGTGGCACGAATCCCTGGTGTCTCACAGTCCTTCACAGCTTGGGATAGTCATCTTGTTTGTGTGTGTAAGCACATGTGTACAGGAATATGTGCATTTGTGTATACAAGTGTTGATGTATGAGGTGTTTTTTGCGTGTGTGTTTTTTTGCGTGTTTACATGTGTGCGTCTGAGTGAAGGAGTTTTGTAGGTAATCCACACCATTCTTATTCAGAGTAAAACTGACATTTATCCTTCATTGTCACGTCTACTGTACTCATTTCTCAAATGATTTTTCACTTTATGTACTTATGATAAGTATACTAACTTTGCTCATATTGATAATCATGTCTTTACCATCTTTTGGATTATAATGATTTGTTCCCTGTTATTTTTTTTTAAACCGTGGACGTAAAAAAATCTCTGTTTTTACTGATCAACTTAAACTTTTTAGCTTGGTATTATATAGTATTATATAAATATATAGTATTTTGTTCTATTTTCACCCATGATAATTGTATGTCTGGAACATGTTCCCCCCTTTGGCTTTACTTTATTGGACATTAAATCCAGGCCACCATACTAAATTACTAACAGGTATACTATATAGTTCTGAAGATAAATCAACAGTATACCATGTATACTGTATACCCTGTATACTGTATACCCAGAAGCAGGACACATCTCTCGGTGTTTATATAACTTTTCGCGTGTAAACATCTCAAACCATATTTATATAATGTCTATTTATCAGTTTAAAATGGACACATGTGCTTATATAAACGCTCAAAACGTTTATATAACAGTTCTTAAATATTTATGATGAGAAGATAACTTTTGTTACATTCCATTATGCCCAACCACTTGGACTGGACGGTAGAGCGACGGTCTCGCTTCATGCAGGTCGGCGCTCAATCCCCGACCGTCCACCAAGTGGTTGGGCACCATTCCTGCCCCACCCCACCCCCCGGTCCCATCCTAAATCCTTATCCTGACCCCTTCCCAGTACTATATAGTCGTAATGGCTTGGCGCGTTCCCCTGATAATTCAATTCAATTTACCTGGGCTGTAGGTGACTCGAACCACGAACCCCATGTGTGTGAGACCGAATTTTTTACCGACGAGGCAACATGATTAACTTTTGTTACTTTTCTAAACTCTGTTATTTTCCGTTACCGTCTTAAGGTAAGACGGTAAGGTACCTTATATTGAGATCTTGAGATGTTTTCGGGGCTTACCGTCCCCGCGGCCCGGTCCATTACATTAAAGTTATGCGGTATCTCATCTTAAGGTACCTTAATTAAACAATTGTGGTGGAATTGTGTAAAATCCTGGTTTGTGTCTCGGAGAGGCTGCAGGATCCAAGTAAATTCAGTAGAATTTCTGGTTGCAATTCTTATACCCTGTCGTAGCTCAGTCGATTAAGGCGGCGTCTGGGATGCTCTCGGACGTAGGTTCGAATCCTCGTCACGGCCCTTGTGGATTTGTTCGTACCTAAATTAAGGTAATGTACCGTCTTAAGGGAAGAAATGCTCTCCTTATAGTGTCCCCTTGACCCTGGCGCTCCTCAAGATGGTCGCCTAGAGTGCGCAGATGCGAAGAATATATTTATTTATTTTTAAGCGTTCACGCGGTACCTCCAGAGGAGGCGGGAGGTACCCTCTTGACCTCTTGACCTTCGGAGTTAGTAAAGGTTCGTGGAGGAGACTCATCAACTTTCATTTATATAATCATTTATGTCTTGAAACGTTGATGATTATTTCCCGACGGCGCCGACTGACCAATGATATCTCGAACAACGATTAGGAGAGAGAGAGAGAGAGAGAGAGAGAGAGAGAGAGAGAGAGAGAGAGAGAGAGAGAGAGAGAGAGAGAGAGAGAGAGAGAGAGAGAGAGAGAGAGAGAGAGTCCATTTTGAGGAAAATGCTGGACTTGGCGCTCCGTACACCCACACACACACACACAGTAATTATTATTTAGTCAATGACATTCATAGCGAGCAGACTGCTTGTAGTGAAGGAGATGAGTGTCGCATCACGGTAATCTCCAGGAACATAGACAGAAGAACCGTGTGAATATTGGATGCTGCCAGAGACGCTTCCAGGACCCAAACTCTTGTTGCATCTTAAGAGGGCACAAGGTGTCTACTCCTGTTCCTATCTATGGGGAGATAACATAAGCCCCAGTAGGATCTATTGGCACCAAAGGAAGATAGTGATCAGCAGTCAGCTGCTGTTTATAGCCTCGTGGCTGAAGGCAGTCCCAGTGTCTTTCAAGACGAAGGCAGTCCCAGTGTCTTTCAAGACGAAGGCAGTCCCAGTGTCTTTCAAGACGAAGACAGTCACAGTGTCTTTCAAGACGAAGACAGTCACAGTCCGTTATCCTGCTAAATGAAGGGTTGCTGAACAACCCAGCGGGTTTTCTTCCTATTGGGGAGTGTTGTACATGCTGCTATGGCGGTGTGTCCACTCACAAGACGAGTGGCGCTGCCCAATACTGTCACTATGGCGGTGTGTCCACTCACAGGATGAGTGGCGCTGCCCAATACTGTCACTATGGCGGTGTGTCCACTCACAGGATGAGTGGCGCTGCCCAATACTGTCACTATGGCGGTGTGTCCACTCACAAGACGAGTGGCGCTGCCCAATACTGTCACTATGGCGGTGTGTCCATTCACAAGACGAGTGGCGCTGCCCAATAAACTCGCCCCTCGGGGCAAAATTTAAGGAGTGCAGTGCCCCGTTCCTCGACTTCTGGGACTCCCGTGAACTCACTGCTGCCAAAGCACCGCAGACACCTTGCTAAAGCTATCCAGTCCTGATGTGCAGACAACGCACCTCGCTGTTGTGACCGGCGCTGCGTGTATGGTTACGTTCCTATTACTGCAACCGCTCAGGTGATGCTTGACAGGTTCCCACGGGTCTCCAGAGGAAGATCTTCTCCCTCTTGTTTTCGCCAAGATGAAGAAGAAACAAAAAAATGATGAAAAATATACAAAAAAATATATGCAACTCTTTAGTTCATCTGTGAGAACACACAAGCCTCCTTGTTCATCTTGCAGAACACATTAGCCTCCTTGTTCATCTGAGAACACCCAGCATCTTTGCTTATCTCACAGATCACATCAGTATCACTGTTCATTTGAGAACACAACAGTATTCTCGTTCATCTCCAAGAACACACCAGAATCCTCGTTTATCTCTCAGAATCCACATACATTCTTGTTCATCTAAGAACACCCCCCAGCAGCCTTGTTCATCTCCCAGAGCACACCAGCATCATTCTTCACCTGAGAACACTCCAGAGTCCTCTTCATCTCCCAGAATGCATCTTCGCTCTTCACCAAGAACACATCACCTTCTTGACACCTGTCAGACGGTCCTCCACCCTCCTCCGACTTCTTAAATCAATGATACATATTCTTAATCACCAAAATAGTAACTCTTAGCCTCTAACCTAACTCTAAAGACTCTTAACCTTTATGTAACTCTTTACATAAAGTTATAACTAGGTGCAGTGCTCCATACGAATGACCAGCTGGAAAAAAAATCACTAAAACTATTACAAATTAACCAGCTGTTGTGAAAATGTACAATCTGATGTCCTCAAGTTCATTATTAACGTCAGTTAACTTGTAATATTTTTCAAGGTCACTGCTGTAGGTCAAGCCGGCACTAGTCCTGACCATTCAACCCTATCCCTGACAATCCAGTCCTATCCCTGGCACTCCAATCCTATCCCTGACCATCCAGCCCTATCCCTGACAATCTAGCCCTATCCCTGACAATCCAGACCTATCCCTGACCATCCAGCCCTATCCCTGACCATCCAGGTCTATCCCTGACCATTCAACCCTATCCCTGACCATCCAGCCCTATCCCTGACCATCCAGCTCTATCCCTGACCATCCAGCCCTATCCCCTGACCATCCAGGCCTATCCCTGACACACCACCATTATCCAGGACGCTCTAGCACTATTCCCGACCTTCCACCACCATCCCCGATCCTTTAGCACCATCCGTACCACCGACACTATTCCTAACCACATTAAAATCCGACACTCTGTTATGCCAGGATTGAGGGACAGGGGAGTTAAGTCTCAGGGTACAAGGGCTGGACATTATAAGGTCTCAGGGTATGAGGGGACGGGCATTAAGGTCTCAGGGGTATGAGGGACGGGCATTAAGGTCTCAGGGGTATGAGGTGACGGGCATTAAGGTCTCAGGGGTATGAGGGGACGGGCATTAAGGTCTCAGGGGTATGAGGGGACGGGCATTAAGGTCTCAGGGGTATGAGGGGACGCACATTAAGGTCTCAGGGGTATGAGGGGACGGGCATTAAGGTCTCAGGGGTATGAGGGGACAGGCATTAAGGTCTCAGGGGTATGAGGGAACGCGCATTAAGGTCTCAGGGGTATGAGGGGACGGGCATTAAGGTCTCAGGGGTATGAGGGGACGCACATTAAGGTCTCAGGGTATGAGGGGACGCACATTAAGGTCTCAGGGGTATGAGGGGACGGGCATTAAGGTCTCAGGGTATGAGGGGACGGGCATTAAGGTCTCAGGGGTATGAGGGGACGGGCATTAAGGTCTCAGGGGTATGAGGGGACGGGCATTAAGGTCTCAGGGGTATGAGGGGACGGGCATTAAGGTCTCAGGGTATGAGGGGACGCACATTAAGGTCTCAGGGGTATGAGGGAACGCGCATTAAGGTCTCAGGGGTATGAGGGGACGGGCATTAAGGTCTCAGGGTATGAGGGGACGCACATTAAGGTCTCAGGGGTATGAGGGGACGGGCATTAAGGTCTCAGGGGTATGAGGGAACGCGCATTAAGGTCTCAGGGTATGAGGGAACGGGCATTAAGGTCTCAGGGGTATGAGGGAACGCGCATTAAGGTCTCAGGGTATGAGGGAACGCGCATTAAGGTCTCAGGGTATGAGGGAACGCGCATTAAGGTCTCAGGGTATGAGGGAACGGGCATTAAGGTCTCAGGGAATGAGGGCATGTGTCTCTCCAAGTACTGGCTGTCTGCATCAACAAACAAGGGAGCCCTAGTACCCTCCCCCATCTCCCACTGCATCAGTAAGCTTATACCCTCCTAAATCAATAGCCACTACACGGTGGGAAAGAGGAAGGGGTATGGGGGAGGGAGGGGTGATGATGCCCCATGCCCTGTGCCGTGCAGGTGATTCGAATCCCTATGCCCATCCCCCATTCGGAATGGGTGAAAGGCTTCACCCATTTCCCCTGGGTGAAAACTTTTCTGAAGGTGTATCTCTGATTTCCTTTTAATGATGTAGGCTGCAGAATATCAACAATTTGGAACACGGGCTACTGTCTATGGAACACAGGGCTACTGTGTATGGAACACAGGGCTACTGTCTATGGAACACAGGGCTACTGTGTATGGAACACAGGGCTACTGTCTATGGAACACAGGGCTACTGTGTATGGAACACAGGGCTACTGTGTATGGAACACAGGGCTACTGTGTATGGAACACAGGGCTACTGTGTATGGAACACAGGGCTACTGTCTTTGGAACACAGGGCTACTGTGTATGGAACACAGGGCTACTGTGTATGGAACACAGGGCTACTGTCTATGGAACACAGGGCTACTGTGTATGGAACACAGGGCTACTGTGTATGGAACACAGGGCTACTGTGTATGGAACACAGGGCTACTGTGTATGGAACACAGGGCTACTGTCTATGGAACACAAGGCTACTGTCTATGGAACACAGGGCTACTGTCTATGGAACACAGGGCTACTGTCTATGGAACACAGGCTACTGTCTATGGAACACAGGCTATTGTCTATGGAACACAGACTACTGTGTATGGAACACAGGCTACTGTCTATGGAACACAGGCTACTGTCTATGGAACACAGGGCTACTGTCTATGGAACACAGGGCTACTGTCTATGGAACACAGGGCTACTGTCTATGGAACACAGGCTACTGTCTATGGAACACAGGCTACTGTCTATGGAACACAGGCTACTGTCTATGGAACACAGGCTACTGTCTATGGAACACAGGCTACTGTCTATTATTATATAGACTGTGGGTTGGTTGGTGTAGTCGTCGTTGATCCTCCTCTACGGACAACCCAACCCACAACTCGGTAGAGTGCTTATACTAGGAGATCACCCTTGGCGCTTCTGGCTCTTGGAGAGGGGCTCAACGTCACACGTTCAGGGGATGCGGCTCCAACACTTAGCCTCGTCGTCACGTGCACACACCCACTCGAGCCGCTGTGACTCCCCACTCTCTCCTTATGAGATATGATCTCCTCAATCCCCCTATGACTTACTAGTATTACCTCCTACCCTGTCCACAGCAGTGGTTCATGGTTCTTTCTCTCTCTCTCTCTCCTTCTTTACTACCTCCTGGGAAGCCTCACTAGGACAAGGGCAAACACCAGCGAATTGTGACACATTTACTGAAGAAAGCACATACACGATACATACACACATATAATAATAATGAATCCTATACTCTATAATATCACAATCAGGTTGCACTCCAATACCATCAGAACTCTATTATCAGCTTATCAAGTGGTATCCTACCTCCTGGTTCACCACCTGATACTATTAACTTCCTCAAGTTGGTCAAGCCTACACACTGTTACACCATCAGCAAGATAACATATATATATAGAAAACCAGCATTTGAATGCAATAACATATACCAGTATAAATGTTCATTGATACTTCAGTATAAAAAAAACTCCTTGACGCAAGAATGCCAACAGTCACTCACCTCTCACTGCGTCTTGCACGCTAATGACAACCAAACACTATCAACTCCCTACTAGTAATCCACCAGAACTTCCCCTTCCACCTCTGGAAGTTCACAACCCTAATATCCTTAGGTTCTGCCGGGCTTCACTACCAGGATCCTCTGCAGCTCCTCCAGGCTGCTATCATGAAGTTTCCCTGTGCAACTACGGTGCTTCACCCTTCTGTTAGGTTCTTCCACAGCTCTCTTGGCTGCTACACCACCTCTACAGAAGCGCGTGACACTCCTCTTCACTGCTGCTTCTCCTCACAGCTCGAGGTCCTCTGCTCCACTACCTTGGAGTCTCATCAGCTACATCATCTGCTGGCTTCGAAGTTCTCAGCAACTTCTTCCCCAAAGACAAACCTGCAACCCATCGACGTTCCAATAAAACGTTCCCCTTTAACACATAAACAAAAATAACCACACAATATGCTTGCCTCAAACCTCTATCTGTCCTCTACATACAGTGAGAGTGGACTCCCCCGTTTTGGGCGGGTCCATACTCCACCTCGCCTGGTGGCGGTCCTCACTCGCTGGGAGGGTCTTCCTCCATCCGGAGCCAGGCTCCCTCAGTCGTCCACCAGCGCTCAGAGAGGACGGACGTCGCTCCGTGTTCCTCCCTCTTCACTCTCCTATTTCAGGCCTTCTGCCTTATTAAAACATGTCTAACTTATAAATAAACATCGCTACTGTCGCTGGGCACACGACCAACTACAATGCAATCACTATGAACTGGCGTATATCGTGCTTACCACAGATTAACTGGTCGAGGGCGCTTCTTCCTCTGACGACGTCTGGTCAGGGCGCTCCACACAGCCCACAATAATGCCTCCGGGCGGCTTAATATTCACTAATTATCGTCCACGACTTGAGACCACACGTCCCCAGCTCGATTCCACAGCTGGCACGTCTGCACACTTCTCTTCTCTTAGAGATATATCACTAGGGGTTCCCTTCTGACGGGAGCTCAACGAAGCGCGGCTTCCCCCTGCGATGTCTGGCACTCAAGTGAGGTCAAGGTCCTCCAGAAGCGAGCCTCAAGCCTCCAGCAAAATGTCCACATCTCCTAGCCAGTCATTTATCTATTTTCTTCTGCATTGCCCATAATCTCAAACTGTTACACATATCCAACCAACTATTTTACATATGCGTTATCACCTCAATACTTGCTAGACCTTCTAGTTAGGTCAGGCTTGCTGAATAACTCTCAAGAAGGGAGACTCGTTTCTCCTGTAGGCTGAGATCATAACACTCCCCTCCCCTTATTTTTGAGAGTTATTCTAGTGGCTAGGCTCGGGATAATACATCCGCCACCACACTGTCTCGTTCTTCACCCGATATACTCTCTTAGGAGTCTACAATTAATCCGTTGCACCTTGCAACATCTGGCTCACAACTCGCCAGAAATATGATCTTCTCACAAACGATTTGACTTCTCTGGCACCTCTTGGCTAGGCTGTCCTCCTTGGACGCCTGCACTCCATCGGTCCACTCTACTTATTGTTTCCACCCTCCGTTTCCTCGTCTTCCTCTCTTCACGTCCAGAGTCAGACATCTACTGTCTGTACCTCCTCTGTCGTCTTCATACTTCCATCTACTCCCATTATACTTTCGTCTCCTGTCATCATACTTCATTCCCTCGTCTTCACCGACGATCCTCCCTTTCGTCTCCGCATTTATCCAAGATCTCATCCTGTCTGACTTCCATCGAGTCCTCGGCTTTCTTCTATCCCTCCATGCTTGCATCATCATCCTCTTCCTACACTTTTCACTTCTATACCACTCCATTTCTTCTCCTTCGACTCTTCTTCGTTCCCTAAAAGTTTCTTCGAGCACTGCACTACATCCAACAGCACTCGACCATACATGTCGCTTTGCCTCTCCCAAAGTGCTCGTAAGCATCTCTCCACACATACTGTCTCTTCTCCTTTCATTTTCCCGGCTATTACTCTTCTTCACTATCTCTCCTCCACGTTTTCTGTGAAACATGTCGACTCCTGACATCTCAAACAACTTAACTCCACTATCCATATGCCTCTGTGCTCGTGGACCACTTGACGCTCTATTCCCGTCTTCAGTCTGTCCACATCCTTCCTCATTCCTACTCAGCACAGTTGCATTCGCCTTCCGACTCTCAATTTCAGCAGTCTGGGCTCTCTTCAGGTCAACTCCCTTCACAGTATTCTTCTTCGGCTGGGCCATCTTCACTTTTGACCTCACCGAGACTTCATTTTCCTGGGCTGGACCTTCATCAAACAGCCATGATATATCTACATCGATATCTTCCACCGGTTTAATCGACACTGTCTCACCTTCTCCAGTGTCTTCCTCGTCGGCCACCTCTGTCTTCATCACTACCGAGACAGGGTACTCAATGGCTTGGCGGTCTCCTGACGCATCTCCTCGGATGTCAGTCAGGTTCACACTCTCAGGTGTCCCACCCGTGCAGTGGCCTTCTGGGCACTCCTCTGGCACAGTCTCCGCTATGACTCTTGGCAACACCTTTGTCCCGCACAAGTCATTCCCCAGGATCACTTGGACTCCTGGAATAGGTATGTCGGGGCACACTCCCAACATCACCTCCGCCGACACATATTCCGACCTTAGCTGGACAGTACATACGGGCATGTCACTCTCAGACAATAACCCATATACTCTCATCTTACTCCTGCCAGCTAACCGTCGATCATTCCCAATCAGGCTTCTCGTAATCAAGCTCTGATTAGCTCCGGTATCTCTTAAGATACCAACTTCTACTTCAGGTTGGCTTCCTATTCTGATCCAACCTTTGCTCATGAACGGCCTATACCTCTCGTTCACTAAGTTCGCTCTCTGTGGTTTGTCTTGGAACACATTAGTATATTTACCTCGGGGGTCACACATGGCCAGGGTCACAACTCTCTTGCCCTGCCGACAATCTCGCATCACGTGACCCAATCCGTTACAATTGTAACATCTCATCTGGGAAAAATCTCTTCTATATGTACCAAAGCGGCTCTGACTCTGCCCACTCGTATTGGAGTTCCTCGGGCCAGACGTACTACTCGTACTCTGTGGAGCTTTACTGGACTCTTGATTTCCCGGATACCGATCAGTTTCTCGTTTAGCTCCTCCATCTTCACTTTCAGATGAAGTGCGCGACCTACTCTTCTGAGCTTTAGGGTACTTACTTTTATCTGCCCATTTATCAAAATTTTTCTCATCCCAGACTCTTCTGGGTCTTTCGTAATTTCTTCCTCCCCAGACTCCATTGGATCTGCCATTGCTGCGTCTCGCCTCGCTTCTCACTCTGTTCTCCCTTAAGCTCTTGTACGCTTCAGTAATCATATCCGCCCTATCTGCGGCATCTTTCACCTCCATTATCCCTGCTTCTTGGATCTTGAACTTTGTTTCGGGATGCATCATCTCCAAGAACTTCTCCATGACCATCAGTTGCTTCAGGTCAGCATAAGATCCAACTCCAGCAGCCTCAATCCACTTCTGGAATCGTCTTTCCAGATCTCTTGCTGTCTCAGCAAACGTACATGCTCCAACTTTCACCATCTCTCTGAAGCGCTTCCTATAAGCTTCTGGGGTTAACTGAAACGAGCGCAAAATGCTGCTCTTTACCGTGGCATAATCCTGGCACTCTTCCAGTGACAATTGGGTGTACGCCTCCCTGGCTGCACCGGTCAATCTTAACTGGACCAGCTGGGCCCATTCCTCCTGTGGCCACTCCTTGATGCTGGCTACTTTTTCAAAGTGCTCGAAAAAGCTCTCTGCCTCTTCGGGAACAAACAAGGGAATGTCCTTCTCCCTAACCCTAACATCTGGTGGGTGTGATACCTGGGTGGTGCTCTCTGGCAACCCATGTTCAATCCTTTGTTCAGCCAAGGTTCTATTCGCTTCTATCTGCATTTGTTTTGTTCTCTCTTTTTCTTTTTCCACCTCTAGCCTTGCTTTCTCTTTTTCTATTTCCAGTCTGGTTTTCTCTTTCTCCTTCTCGGCTTCATTTTTCATCTGGAGTTCCAATCTCATCTTTTCCAGCTGGAACTGTCTCTCCTTGTCCTCACGCTGCATCTGGAGCTCTAACTGGAATCTCTCCAAGCTCCTATTCCGGCTACTCCTACTACTGCGGCTACTCTTGCTGCTCCTACTCGATCCCTGGGATCTCACGTCATCCTGCCCATCATCCTCCTTTCTACTTTCAGCTCCTTCCTGGGCTCCTTGTTCTGCCGCTTCACTTCTGGCTCTCAACTGCCTCAGGATCTCATCCTTCATCCCAGCTACTTTAGATGCTTTCAACCTGATGCCACATTTTTCTGCTATTTGTTTCAATTGATCCCTCGTGCAACCTTCCAAGTCCTCAGGCTTGCCTGACTCCACAAACGCTTGCACCTTATCCATCTTTGTCCTGTGAGTCTTCCCAAGAGAGAATATACACCTGCGTTCACACAGTTTATCTATTTCAGCAAGGGTGTACAAATCCACTCTTGGACAGGGTGTGGGTGTGTCAGTTCACTCTCCCGGACACAGGCCCCCAATTTATTATATAGACTGTGGGTTGGTTGGTGTAGTCGTCGTTGATCCTCCTCTACGGACAACCCAACCCACAACTCGGTAGAGTGCTTATACTAGGAGATCACCCTTGGCGCTTCTGGCTCTTGGAGAGGGGCTCAACGTCACACGTTCAGGGGATGCGGCTCCAACACTTAGCCTCGTCGTCACGTGCACACACCCACTCGAGCCGCTGTGACTCCCCACTCTCTCCTTATGAGATATGATCTCCTCAATCCCCCTATGACTTACTAGTATTACCTCCTACCCTGTCCACAGCAGTGGTTCATGGTTCTTTCTCTCTCTCTCTCTCCTTCTTTACTACCTCCTGGGAAGCCTCACTAGGACAAGGGCAAACACCAGCGAATTGTGACACATTTACTGAAGAAAGCACATACACGATACATACACACATATAATAATAATGAATCCTATACTCTATAATATCACAATCAGGTTGCACTCCAATACCATCAGAACTCTATTATCAGCTTATCAAGTGGTATCCTACCTCCTGGTTCACCACCTGATACTATTAACTTCCTCAAGTTGGTCAAGCCTACACACTGTTACACCATCAGCAAGATAACATATATATATAGAAAACCAGCATTTGAATGCAATAACATATACCAGTATAAATGTTCATTGATACTTCAGTATAAAAAAAACTCCTTGACGCAAGAATGCCAACAGTCACTCACCTCTCACTGCGTCTTGCACGCTAATGACAACCAAACACTATCAACTCCCTACTAGTAATCCACCAGAACTTCCCCTTCCACCTCTGGAAGTTCACAACCCTAATATCCTTAGGTTCTGCCGGGCTTCACTACCAGGATCCTCTGCAGCTCCTCCAGGCTGCTATCATGAAGTTTCCCTGTGCAACTACGGTGCTTCACCCTTCTGTTAGGTTCTTCCACAGCTCTCTTGGCTGCTACACCACCTCTACAGAAGCGCGTGACACTCCTCTTCACTGCTGCTTCTCCTCACAGCTCGAGGTCCTCTGCTCCACTACCTTGGAGTCTCATCAGCTACATCATCTGCTGGCTTCGAAGTTCTCAGCAACTTCTTCCCCAAAGACAAACCTGCAACCCATCGACGTTCCAATAAAACGTTCCCCTTTAACACATAAACAAAAATAACCACACAATATGCTTGCCTCAAACCTCTATCTGTCCTCTACATACAGTGAGAGTGGACTCCCCCGTTTTGGGCGGGTCCATACTCCACCTCGCCTGGTGGCGGTCCTCACTCGCTGGGAGGGTCTTCCTCCATCCGGAGCCAGGCTCCCTCAGTCGTCCACCAGCGCTCAGAGAGGACGGACGTCGCTCCGTGTTCCTCCCTCTTCACTCTCCTATTTCAGGCCTTCTGCCTTATTAAAACATGTCTAACTTATAAATAAACATCGCTACTGTCGCTGGGCACACGACCAACTACAATGCAATCACTATGAACTGGCGTATATCGTGCTTACCACAGATTAACTGGTCGAGGGCGCTTCTTCCTCTGACGACGTCTGGTCAGGGCGCTCCACACAGCCCACAATAATGCCTCCGGGCGGCTTAATATTCACTAATTATCGTCCACGACTTGAGACCACACGTCCCCAGCTCGATTCCACAGCTGGCACGTCTGCACACTTCTCTTCTCTTAGAGATATATCACTAGGGGTTCCCTTCTGACGGGAGCTCAACGAAGCGCGGCTTCCCCCTGCGATGTCTGGCACTCAAGTGAGGTCAAGGTCCTCCAGAAGCGAGCCTCAAGCCTCCAGCAAAATGTCCACATCTCCTAGCCAGTCATTTATCTATTTTCTTCTGCATTGCCCATAATCTCAAACTGTTACACATATCCAACCAACTATTTTACATATGCGTTATCACCTCAATACTTGCTAGACCTTCTAGTTAGGTCAGGCTTGCTGAATAACTCTCAAGAAGGGAGACTCGTTTCTCCTGTAGGCTGAGATCATAACACTATGGAACACAGGCTACTGTCTATGGAACACAGGCTACTGTCTATGGAACACAGACTACTGTGTATAGAACACAGACTACTGTCTATGGAACACAGGCTACTGTCTATGGAACACAGGCTACTGTCTATGGAACACAGGCTACTGTCTATGGAACACAGGCTACTGTCTATGGAACACAGGCTACTGTCTATGGAACACAGGCTACTGTCTATGGAACACAGGCTACTGTCTATGGAACACAGGCTACTGTCTATGGAACACAGGGCTACTGTGTATGGAACACAGGGCTACTGTGTATGGAACACAGGCTACTGTCTATGGAACACAGGGCTACTGTCTATGGAACACAGGGCTACTGTCTATGGAACACAGGGCTACTGTCTATGGAACACAGGCTACTGTCTATGGAACACAGGCTACTGTCTATGGAACACAGGCTACTGTCTATGGAACACAGGCTACTGTCTATGGAACACAGGCTACTGTCTATGGAACACAGGCTACTGTCTATGGAACACAGGCTACTGTCTATGGAACACAGACTACTGTGTATAGAACACAGACTACTGTCTATGGAACACAGGCTACTGTCTATGGAACACAGGCTACTGTCTATGGAACACAGGCTACTGTCTATGGAACACAGGCTACTGTCTATGGAACACAGGCTACTGTCTATGGAACACAGGCTACTGTCTATGGAACACAGACTACTGTGTATGGAACACAGACTACTGTGTATAGAACACCCTATGGAACACAGGCAACTTTCGACTGAACTCAGATTGAGTGGTAAGAGAATCTAATACAAATATTCTTTAACTGTTCTACGGTGTTCTCCTCTGTTTAATGTTGCCTTCGAGATTACATGTACGAATTAACCACCCAAAAAACCTGCAGGAAATCAAAATATTGGACTATTTTTCTAAGAAAACAAAAGGAAATTTATTAAGGATCCTCCATTGTCTGATTTGTAGGTAAGTAGAGTAGGACGGGTACCGTAGTTAGTGGCGCAGTGGTAAAACACCCAGCGCATTGCGAACTATTTAAACTGAGTTCGAATCCTCTTCAGGAAGCCATTACTGGGCACCCAGCAGTAATTCGCGAGAACTGCTTGTTAACCGATTATCGGAATGCGTTCTAGGGGAAACAATTATGCGCTAGGGCCACTCCAAGCAACAGCCTGGTGGACCAAACTCTCAAGTCAAGCCTGGCCTCGGGCCGGGCTTGGGGAGTAGAAGAACTCCCAGAACCCCATCAAGCAGGTATCAACCAGGCTAGGCTTACTATGAACTATGGGAAGGGAAAGCTCTCAGCCTGCTAAAAGGTGTCGAAAATCATCTGTTCCAGGCTAACCATAGCTCGTGCTTCTTGCCCCGCTCCTGTGCCAGGTAAGTTACGGGCTCACCTTAGCCCGTGCTACTTGGAACTTGTTCCGAGTAGCTGAATCTCTAACAACAACAACAACATCTGTTCCTGTACCCACTTGAGTAAAAAAAGAAAAGATTCACATACAATGAATACAGGAACACAACCCCCCAATGATTTTGAAACCAAGTAGTTTGGAATAGTGGCGAGGTGCTGCTATTTCCTGGGAATGGATTATTATTATTAACATCTTTATTGACAAAATTAATTACAATTTTGCCTAATCTGAGGATTTTGATAGTCTTATTAAATTGAGGTTAATGCTGGTATTCACTGTCACGCAGGACAGAGGGTCATACTCAAGACAATAGGTCTAAACTGTAGGCTGAAGCACATATATATCACGGTTACAATCAATGTTTTAATGTGTGGATATGTGAAAACAACTTTCTATTGTGCACTGCCACACAAGGGCAGGGATGGGTTCATAAGTGATGCAGCTTAGAGTATAAATAGAAATTGTTCTTCATTCTTTAAAATGGACAAGCAAATTTTGGGTAAATTGTTAGGATGTCGTCCAGAACACCTGAGTCAATAAAATAGTTACACAGTTGGTGGTACAATAGGCCAGGAGGTCTAAAGTCCTTTACGGTTTCACATTCATCAATATAGTGTTCTAGTGAATGCATTAAAGGTTTATCACAGAGTTTACAATCTGAATATTCTGGTAGTGGCTCAGCCTCACTAACCTGCCAGATGTGTCTATAGCCAAGGCGAATTCGCGCAATGACTACATCACATTGCCTGGTCCGGTTACTGTGCTGACCATACAAATACCTATTATTACAGAACTTGTCATAACTTTTAATACTGCAGCTTTCAGGTCTCTGTGCATTTCTTAGTTCTTCTAAATCTGAATTAATTTCTTTAATTTGTATGTTTCTAATAACTGCATTAGATAGTCCAAAGTCATAATCAATGTTTTCTTTCCTGCAAGCCTCATTGGCCAATTGATCTACAAAGTCATGTTTTTCAACTCCAACATGGGATGGGATCCACACAAATTTTATACAAGAATTATTATCATTGGCAAAAATTACATTCCATTTAATAATACAAGCTACTTCAGACATACATTGTGATGGGTTATTTAAGGACTGCAGAGCACTTTTAGAGTCACAGAAAATAACTCCACCACCATTGAGCTTAAGGTATTCAGTGGCTAGATAAATACCCAATAGCTCGGTCTGTGTCGTGCTTGCCCAGTTGTTCAATCTCTGTGTACTAGTCATGATCATTTCATTCCCTTTATACACTGCACATGCACAACCTGTTCTACCAGTGCCTAACTGCACAGAGCCATCAGTAAAGGCATAGGATTCAGTCGGTTTGAGAATTTGAAGATGACTTTCAATAGCTTCTAATGTTATACATGGGAATGGAGGCCTATCTTGAGGTTATCTTGAGATGATTTCGGGGCTTTAGTGTCCCCGCGGCCCGGTCCTCGACCAGGCCTCCACCCCCAGGAAGCAGCCCGTGACAGCTGACTAACACCCAGGTACCTATTTACTGCTAGGTAACAGGGGCATAGGGTGAAAGAAACTCTGCCCATTGTTTCTCGCCGGCGCCTGGGATCGAACCCAGGACCACAGGATCACAAGCCCAGCGTGCTGTTCGCTCGGCCGACCGGCCCGGTCCTCGACCGACCGGCCCGGTCCTCGACCGACCGGCCCGGTCCTCGACCGCGGCCTGGTCGAGGACCGGGCCGCGGGGACACTAAAAAGCCCCGAAATCCTCTCAAAATAACCTCAAGGAGGTAATTACACAAAATCGTATTATCTAAGCACTTTCGTCTCCTAACTGGCTCGTTACCCTACACCCACACTCAACCGACGGGTAGGAGGGGACAGGCAGCCACGCTATATGTTCTTAAAAGAAGCAGTTCCGAATAAATTCTAAGAAATCCTCTACTTAATATTTATCGTTTGATTTTATTCACTTAATTCTCTGTAAATAAAATTATTTCCTATGAATACTTTATCGCTGAGTCTTTGTTTGTTTTCCCTGATATG
Organism: Procambarus clarkii; assembly: GCF_040958095.1. Taxonomy (NCBI): domain Eukaryota; kingdom Metazoa; phylum Arthropoda; class Malacostraca; order Decapoda; family Cambaridae; genus Procambarus; species Procambarus clarkii. The sequence goes on from NC_091157.1 coordinate 49,140,979, forward strand.
TTTATGTTCTATTCTGTTTAATGTATTCATTCTAGAGAGCAGAAGGGAAGGGAAGTATCAGAGGGAGAAAACGCCAAGCCATCACGACTATATAGCACTGGGAAGGGGTCAGGATAAGGATTTGGGGATGGGACGCGGTGGGAAAGGAATGGTGCCCAACCACTTATGGACGGTCGGGGATTGAACGCCGACCTGCATGAAGCGAGAGCTGCTTGTCGCGAACCAAGCCAAGGACTTCACCTTGGTCTTGACGCCAAGGAGATGAGCGTGACACAGCGATAGGTGACACAGCGACACGTGACACAGCAACACGTGACACAGCAACACGTGACACAGCAAGGCGTGACACAGCAACACGTGACACAGCGACACGTGACACAGCAAGGCGTGACACAGCAACACGTGACACAGCAACACGTGACACAGCGACACGTGACACAGCAAGGCGTGACACAGCGACACGTGACACAGCGAGGCGTGACACAGCGAGGCGTGACACAGCGACACGTGACACAGCGACACGTGACACAGCGAGGCGTGACACAGCGAGGCGTGACACAGCGAGGCGTGACACAGCGACACGTGACACAGCGACCACGTGACACAGCGACACGTGACACAGCGACACGTGACACAGCGACACGTGACACAGCGACACGTGACACAGCAAGGCGTGACACAGCAAGGCGTGACACAGCAAGGCGTGACACAGCGAGGCGTGACACAGCAAGGCGTGACACAGCGACACGTGACACAGCAAGGCGTGACACAGCGACACGTGACACAGCGAGGCGTGACACAGCGAGGCGTGACACAGCGACACGTGACACAGCGACACGTGACACAGCGAGGCGTGACACAGCAAGGCGTGACACAGCAAGGCGTGACACAGCTGGGGAGGGTGTGGTAGGAGGGAGCAGGAGGAGGGAGGGAGGGCGTGAGGTGGTGTCTCTGACGTGAGTCAAGAGCTGCTCCCCGGCACACAACACGGGCGCCTCTCTGATGTCACAGCTATTTTAAATGACCCAGGCTGCGTAGCTGTGTATACGTCGCTTTAATTACTTTTCTGACGCACTCTTATACTCTAGCACGAGGGAACATTATATATATATATATATATATATATATATATATATATATATATATATATATATATATATATATATATATATATATATATAATGACATTAAACACAACATTATTCATTTTCTTTTTGCTATTTCATATTTTACGCAAATATCCAAAAGAAAATTAATAATAAGTCTCAATGTTTTTGTGTTTAATGACATATTAGAGAAAACCTGCTCCCAAAATTGACTAAGGTCAGGGAAGCTACAAGCAGGTCAGGCAACTCGTGGCGGAGAAGCTGCTGACTTGAAGTGCGTCTTGTCGTCAGTCCTGCGCAAAGTCATGCTGTTGCTATTATGGGCAACGCTGTGGGAGCTAGTGCTGTGGGAGCTGGTGCTGTGGGAGCTGGAGCTGTGGGAGCTGGAGCTGTGGGAGCTGGTGCTGTGGGAGCTAGTGCTGTGGGAGCTGGTGCTGTGGGAGCTGGAGCTGTGGGAGCTGGTGCTGTGGGAGCTGGTGCTGTGGGAGCTAGTGCTGTGGGAGCTAGTGCTGTGGGAGCTGAAGCTGTGGGAGCTGGTGCTGTGGGAGCTAGTGCTGTGGGAGCTAGTGCTGTGGGAGCTGAAGCTGTGGGAGCTGGTGCTGTGGGAGCTAGTGCTGTGGGAGCTAGTGCTGTGGGAGCTAGTGCTGTGGGAGCTAGTGCTGTGGGAGCTGAAGCTGTGGGAGCTAGTGCTGTGGGAGCTAGTGCTGTGGGAGCTAGTGCTGTGGGAGCTGAAGCTGTGGGAGCTAGTGCTGTGGGCGGTGATGGAGCTAGATAAGCGGATGGTGTTATCCATACCATTCCACATCATCTAATGACACATCCCTTCACTTCCATCCTGCCTACGGCCCTCGTATCCACCTCACCGCTGGGGAAGGTACCCAAAAAAGTACACGATCATCATTTCTGCCATTAAGATGCTTATTCAGAATTCGGGTCGGGGTGTCCGGTTGCTTCGGAGGGCGGGTCAATATGACTCTGCAGGATCGCGGCACCACAGGTCACTACATCTACGGAAAAAAGGAATAATTAATCGCGTCGTTGGTGATCCTGTGAGATGCTGGAGTAAGGGACTCCTGTCCTATTGGGTAGAGACGCTGGAACAAACAGTAAGGGACCCAGTGAGATGTTGGACCAAGGTAGGGACTCCATAGAGAGTAGGGGAGCGCGCTGACCAGACCACACGCTAGAAAGTGAAGGGACGACGACGTTTCGGTCCGTCCTGGACCATTCTCAAGTCAATTGTGGGGTAAATTAGAGGGGGCTCCTTAGGGGGGGTCCTTGAGATCCTGCAGGGAGCAAGGCAGCACAAGATATGCTAGAGCGGGAAAATGAATCCCGTGATGTAGATGCTCAGTTTGTAGAAAACTAAATTTCTGAGACTGTGGACTTCCTTTTGTGTAAATTATTAAATAAACTTGCCGGCCACTTCTGCTAAAGCGGCAGAAATTATCTTGTAACATTACACAAGGGGGGGGGCTTGACAGCTGAGTGGAGAGCGCTCGGGATTCGTAGTCCTGAGGTTCGGGGTTCCATCCCAGGTGGAGGCGGAAAAAATGGGCAGAGTTTCTTTCACTCTGATGCCCCTGTTTAGCTAGTAGTAAACAGGTATCTGGGAGTTAGACAGCTGCTACGGGCTGCTTCCTGGGGATGTGTAACAAAAAGGAGGCCTGGTCGAGGACCGGGCCGCGGGGACGCTAAGCCCCGAAATCATCTCAAGATAACCTCAAGAAGGAAGCAGGTTTCATTCAGTTTTGTTATGAACAAATCCACAAGGGCCGTGACGAGGATTCGAACCTGCGTCCGGGAGCATCCCAGACACTGCCTTAATCGACTCAGCTACGACAGAGTTAAATAGAGTTGAAACCTTTGCTCCCGGACGCAGGTTCGAATCCTCGTCACGGCCCTTGTGGATTTGTTCACTTCATGCATCACGTTAGTGTGATCTCTGTGTGTAGTGCAGTTTTGTTATCTTTGGTGTATTTCATGACCCATGCATCATGTGTTTACAGAGACGCCGAGATACAAGAATCTATATTTTAGTTGTGTGTGAATATAGATTACTCTTCCATGCTCCTTAAGATCTAATATGTTTCCTCTCGTTTCCTGTAGCTTCACTAAACACATCATTTCACCAAAGGTCGATCAATCACACTGTTGTGTCAGTTCTCGTTCAGTCGTGAACCAATTACTTTTCGGGTGATAAGTCACAATAACGGGGCTATAGATACGGTGACCAAACTACTCATCAGAAGATGGAGAGACGACGACGTTTCGGTCCGTCTTGGACCATTATCAACGTCGACGTTTCATCATCTTCTGATGTGTGATTGGGTCATCAATTAATTATCTTTCATGAACCAGTAAAATTTATACTGTATATTGAACTCACCGTCAGTCCTTTAACATTTAAGTAATGTAATGTTAACTCCTTTTGTTTTCATATAAGTAGATTATTGTAAATAAACTTTTTTTCTAATAAATGTAATATTAAGACTTTACCTAAACCTGAATTATCTTTTTGTTAATATCTTATTATACGTTTTGTCTTTATATCTCGCTATCAACATTGATCAAATTCAATGCCAAAGCTGTCTTGAAGAGAATCTCACCTGCATGTTGATTCTGGAGACCCAGTGCCACCTTCCTTGCACTGGAGACCCAGTGCCACCTCCCTTGCACTGGAGACCCAGTGCCACCTCCCTTGCACTGGAGACCCAGTGCCACCTCCCTTGCACTGGAGACCCAGTGCCACCTTCCTTGCACTGGAGACCCAGTGCCACCTCCCTTGCACTGGAGACCCAGTGCCACCTCCCTTGCACTGGAGACCCAGTGCCACCTCCCTTGCACTGGAGACCCAGTGCCACCTCCCTTGCACTGGAGACCCAGTGCCACCTTCCTTGCACTGGAGACCCAGTGCCACCTCCCTTGCACTGGAGACCCAGTGCCACCTTCCTTGCACTGGAGACCCAGTGCCACCTCCCTTGCACTGGAGACCCAGTGCCACCTCCCTTGCACTGGAGACCCAGTGCCACCTCCCATGCACTGGAGACCCAGTGCCACCTCCCTTGCACTGGAGACCCAGTGCCACCTCCCTTGCACTGGAGACCCAGTGCCACCTTCCTTGCACTGGAGACCCAGTGCCACCTCCCTTGCACTGGAGACCCAGTGCCACCTCCCTTGCACTGGAGACCCAGTGCCACCTCCCTTGCACTGGAGACCCAGTGCCACCTCCCTTGCACTGGAGACCCAGTGCCACCTCCCTTGCACTGGAAACCCAGTGCCACCTTCCTTGCACTGGAGACCCAGTGCCACCTCCCTTGCACTGGAGACCCAGTGCCACCTCCCTTGCACTGGAGACCCAGTGCCACCTCCTTTGCACTGGAGACCCAGTGCCACCTTCCTTGCACTGGAGACCCAGTGCCACCTTCCTTGCACTGGAGACCCAGTGCCACCTCCCTTGCACTGGAGACCCAGTGCCACCTCCCTTGCACTGGAGACCCAGTGCCACCTCCCTTGCACTGGAGACCCAGTGCCACCTTCCTTGCACTGGAGACCCAGTGCCACCTCCCTTGCACTGGAGACCCAGTGCCACCTCCCTTGCACTAGAGACCCAGTGCCACCTTCCTTGCACTGGAGACCCAGTGCCACCTCCCTTGCACTGGAGACCCAGTGCCACCTCCCTTGCACTAGAGACCCAGTGCCACCTTCCTTGCACTGGAGACCCAGTGCCACCTTCCTTGCTCCTAACTGACTCGATGGCTGTCTTAAACCTCTACATCAGCGCCTCACTCCTAACTTATCTTACTTCATCCCCATCAGCTCCGATACAAATAACGGGTTTGATCCCACTTCCGCCATAATATCATTCATATGTTAAGAGAATACTCCATTCCCGCTCCGGATAGCAAACCCGTAACCCGTTCCCGGTCTCTGGCACTAAAAGTCCTGTGTAAATACCTCACCCGGGAATCACCAAGAACTAAAATTCACTTACATCTTTTACCGGCACGACAGTCCAGCAACCAGGAGGCCTGGTCGACGACCGGGCCGCAGGGACGCTAAGCCCCGGAAGCACCTCAAGGTAACCTCAAGGTAAGGCACTCCAATCGTCTGCCTAACCCTTCGGGCGAACTGCAGCAGCCTGCCTATGGCACTGATCCTCCACAGTGGCGAATGAATGGGACGTCTTCACGAAAGCTGTAGTAGACCTTTTCAGGGTCTTCTTAAGTCCCAAGTCCTTCGTGACACTCCAGGACGAGGACTTACTAAGGCCGCTCACTTCCTCTTGTGGGCATAAGCGATGCTGAGTTACTGACATACACGATCCGGCTCAGTCCTGAGCCCCACACAGTTCCACGAAATCTCTCATTACACACCATGTAATATATATGTAACTTTGTTACTAGTTGATACAGTTACAGCCCCGCTCCTGTGCCGGGTAAGTCCACTACGGGCTCGCCATAGCCCGTGCTACTTGCAACTTTTGGTTCCCAGTAGCTGAATCTATACCAACCAACCTGGGTGATATAGACATGCGCAGACAATAGACCGAAAGGCCTTCTGTAGCGTCTTTTATTCAAATGGTGTGAACACTACAGTATGGAGGGGGGGAGTAGACTACAGTAACTACAGTAACACTACAGTAGGGAGATATGGGTACAGGAGAAAACGCCAAGTCATTACGACTGCATAACACTTGGAAGGTATCAGGACAATATGATATGGGACGAGGGACGGGGGGGGGAGGAATGGTGCCCAAGCACTTGAGACGGTCGGGAATTGAACGCCGACCTGCATGAAGCGGGGGGAAAGGAGCGGGAAGGCAGACAGAATAAGTAAGGGGAAAACAGGCAGCATGGGTAGGGTGGGAGGGGAGAGGAAGAGTGAGAGGGGGAGAGAGGGATGGGACCATCTGGAAGAGAAGCAACAGGTGCATACAGTAACTGTATCAGCCCTCGACAGCTGCCCTCAAGATGCTGAGGAGAAGGCAGCGGGGCGGGGACAGGGGAATGAGGGAAGGGGAGAGGAAGGGGGAGAGGGAAGGGGGTGAGGGAGAGGGAGAGGGAAGGGGGAGAGGGAGAGGATGCCAGGGTGAAGGGTGGGAGAGATGAGTACAAGAAATGCAATATATACACTATGCATATTCAACTCCTACACACTACAGTATAACACTGAGAAGACATCAGGATAAGGATTTTTGGGATGGGACGGGGGGAAAGGAATGGTACCGAACCACTTGGTGGACGGTCGGGGATTGAACGCCGACCTGCATGAAGCTAGACCGTCGCTCTACCGTCCACCCCAAGTGGCTGGACAGGCCTTGCAGGAGACCAGAAACTCAACACAAAAATAATCGTGAGCTGAAACGTTTCAATAAAGCCAACGGCGTTACCTAAATTGTGTGAGTGAACCTACCTTGAGGTGCTTCCGGGGCTTAGCGTCCCCGCGGCCCGGTCGTCGACCAGGCCTCCTGGTTGCTGGACTGATCAACCAGGCCGTTGGACGCGGCTGCTCGCAGCCTGACGTATGAGTCGCAGCCTGGTTGATCAGGTAACCTCCTGAGAGAGAGAGAGAAGCAGATCAAGCGGCACCGTTTGGGCTCACCTGACCACTTCAGCCACCTGCGCCTAATGTCTATCTAGCCAAATGAAACAACGACGTTTCTCTGCTGTTACAAACTTAAGGAGGAACTTGCAGCTTTTAAGAACCGATAATGATCCTTATTAACACAAGTTATGCCATTATCTTCGTTCGATAAATGAATCATATACTGTAATAATTTTTTTTACCAAGGAGTACACACCTATATATAGCTATATAATTCTACATGCATGGCTACATATACATATATGCAAAAGATCACACAACGTGTTACATATAAATGCAATCAAGTACGGGCAAAACTTCAGGAAAACTTTTGGAAACTTTTCCCCCCAAAAAATCACCTCATTTTCGGGGGTTATTTGATAAAATAACTATGCCCAAGATTACCATCAAAGTGCCGTCGGGATGATGGGCAAATAACCTCGACTACCATAATCTTTTGTACGGTCGTGATGGTCGAGTGGTTAAAGTCTCCTGTACACCAGTTGCATAGTGCTCCTGGTTTGTATGGGTTCGAGTCACTTCTGGGGTGTGGAGTTTTCAGTTGCATATATGCCTGGGGACCATTCAGGCATGTTCGCATATATTATATGCGAACAATATATATATATATACGCATATATATATACCTTCTATATACCTTCTATATATACCATGGTATATATAAATACCATCGTCTTTTACCTCTATTTGACGGCAAAAACTGAGCAAGAGGAGTGTGGACGTCACTGTCTGTCACCTGGTTGAGCCAGGTGGCCCTCTGTCATCCCCGCCCCCGTCACCAGGTGGGCGTAATTAGAGGTATGGGGGTGGTGATCTGTCAGGCTGTCTGTCTGTCTGTCGCTGCTTCTCGTAAGGTACCAGCTCACATTTACCTCAGGGGAGGGGGGAGGGGGTAGGGGGGGTACGGAAGGGTTCAAGAGCTTCCCTTCAATCCAGGTGTTGTGGAGTGGCAGGTATTTTTAAGGTGGTGGTGATGGTGGTGGTGGTGGTAATGGTGGTAGTAGTGGTGGTTGTAGTGGTGGTTTAGAGTCAGGATTGAGCACCATATTTACAAATTTGCAGACGACAAGAAACTCAAAATCACTTCCAAGACGATCTATATATCTTTAAAATGGTCGAAAGATTGACAGATGCAGTTTTAATGCTGACAGATATAAGGGTCTGAGACTTGCCAATGAAGACAAAAGTTGCTAGACATTAGTTGGATGGGCTCCAAGGTACTTAGACTTACCTTAGTACCTTGGTGCCTTAGTCCCTTGGTACCTTAGTCCCTTGGTACCTTATGGTACTATCAGGCTCAGGCGTTATCAACTCTCCTAATCTTGACATTTCTTAAGCATATAACAGCGTCTGACGTATCAAATCACCTTACTTTTCGATGATTTCGGGGCTCAACGTTCCTCGCGGCCCGGTCCTCGACCAGGCCTTGATCACGGCCCAAGTCACTATATAGAATTATTGTCTGGAATGATGGAGTGCTGCCCAATCACTGTGACATCTCATAGGCTTCAGCCTACTGCCTCTTCCCCATAGAACTGTCTACACGTCACCGGTAATATGGTTTTAGCGTCAACGTTTAAAACATATTATAAAACGCTTGACAGCTGAGTGGACAGCGCTTCGCATTCGTAGTCCTGAGGTTCCGGGTTCGATCCCCCGGTGGAGGCAAATGGGCAAACAGTTTCTTCACCCTGATACCCCCTGTTACCTAGCAGTAAATAGGTACCTGGGAGTTAGACAGCGCTACGGGCTGCTTCCTGGGGATGTGTAACAAAAAGGAGGCCTGGTCGAGGACCGGGCCGCGATGACGCCAAGCCCCGAAATCACCTCTAGATAACCCCCCCCCCCCCCCCAGGCCACTTGTTCGTCTGAGTAGTTTACAAGGGGGTCGGGACTCATTACCCCGGTATAGAGAACGCTTAAACAAAACAAATGCGAGTTGCTTCAAGAGTTGCCGAGGTCGTGGTTCAGCGGCTTATCCCAGCAGTCATCTGGTGTGCTAACTGGCCAATCAGCGGCTCGATACATCATGGCTCGCCCGCGTCCCGATCCCCTTGACCGACGCTGGCTTTGGCGACGCCTCCTGGCAGAACACGACTTTTAAAAATAGATTGCAGGCTTTTGAGCTTATTTTCCTTCGTGTAACATAATATAAAAACTTGTCTAGAACTGATATCGGAAGACTTTCCTGTATTATTTATTCGAGAATAAATTTAGTGATGATCACTAATTTTCCTGGGTAGGCCTACCCAGTTAGCCGTTTGCAACGCTTCAGTAGGCCTATGTGTTTTATTCCAATTATGGCAAACCAGAAAACTTAGCCAACTATGTCTACTGTAGATTGTGGATACACTTGACTGTTGTTCTGTTGTAGATCGTGACCAAAACTACAGGACCAAGACCAGGTCGGGGCCGAGGGTTGGGACGAGTGTTGACACCTGATACAAGGGTGTTGAGCAGCAGGTCGCTCGTAGTCTCCCTCAATCTTATCTCCTGACGATGCCCATGCGTTCCCGGCCTGGCCCACCTCCTCTACCTGGCCCACCTCCTCTTCTACCTGGCCCACCTCTGCCTCTACCCGGCCCACCTCTGCCTCTACCCGGCCCACCTCTGCCTCTACCCGGCCCACCTGCCAGTATTTGGAACGACTCAACCTCCCCTATTCCTACCACTGGACTTACTTTACACAACATACATCTCACTCTCTGTCTTTCTGTTGCACTGTCCTATCTTTAACGTGTGATTTGCAGCATATTCCATTTTTTAAATCATTTGATTCCTTTCCACTTACAATTTTAAACAAGAGAGCCAATTAATTGACACCTAATTAATTGATGTCCTTCAAGTCATTAAGAATATATAAGCATGTTTCAAGAGTGATTGAAACAGAACTCGAGAATGGTTTCCTTTTAGAAGTGGCAAGGCAGACACACACACACACACACACACACACACACACACACACACACACACACACACACACACACACACACACACACACCCAGTTGAGAGGCGGGACCAAAGAGCCAAAGCTCAACCCCCGTAAGAAACATTAGATGAGCACACACACACACACACACACACACACACACACTGGCTGACCTCTCATGCCTCCACGTGACCTGACCTCGCGCCCTGCAACGGGGCACCTCCCTGCCCCCTCCCCCCCCCTCCCCAGCACGCCACAACTGGACAGCATAACCCCTGGCGCGGGTTCGAGTTACGGCCAGCGCTGACTGCATAGCGAGAGAGAGAGGCTGGCTGGCTGACGGCTCTCGCAGCGACGACTGACTTCCTTCACTCGCCTCGATAAAAATCTTTCCCACCCCGGTGAGCTATCTCCTCGATCTTCCTCGCCACATCTCAACGACCCAGCATCACCACTAAGATGCTGGCACCCCTAGAGATTAGGTAGTTACTGGGATGCTGGAGTTACTAGGATGCTGGAGTTACTGGGATGCTGGAGTTACTGGGATGCTGGAGTTACTGGGATGCTGGAGTTACTGGGATGCTGGAGTTACTGGGATGCTGGAGTTACTGGGATGCTGGAGTTACTGGGATGCTGGAGTTACTGGGATGCTGGAGTTACTGGGATGCTGGTAGTACAGTACTGGTGGTTACTAGGATGAGGGCACTGGTGGGATATTACTTGTGTCTGGGTACTATTTGGCATGATTAGTGATGGCAGTGCTGCACAGGGTTACTGGAGTGCTGGCACTGCTGATGTCTATCATGCTGGCACTACAGCAGATGTCTATCATGCTGGCACTGAAAGAGATGTCTATCATGCTGGCACTGCAAGAGATGTCTATCATGCTGGCACTGCAGGAGATGTCTATCATGCTGGCACTGCAGGAGATGTCTATCATGCTGGCACTACAGCAGATGTCTATCATGCTGGCACTGCAGGAGATGTCTATCACGCTGGCACTACAGCAGATGTCTATCATGCTGGCACTGCAGCAGATGTCTATCATGCTGGCACTGAAAGAGATGTCTATCACGCTGGCACTGCAGCAGATGTCTATCATGCTGGCACTGCAAGAGATGTCTATCATGCTGGCACTACAGCAGATGTCTATCATGCTGGCACTGCAGGAGATGTCTATCATGCTGGCACTGCAGGAGATGTCTATCATGCTGGCACTGCAAGAGATGTCTATCATGCTGGCACTGCAAGAGATGTCTATCATGCTGGCACTGCAGGAGATGTCTATCATGCTGGCACTGCAGCAGATGTCTATCATGCTGGCACTGCAAGAGATGTCTATCATGCTGGCACTGCAAGAGATGTCTATCATGCTGGCACTGCAAGAGATGTCTATCATGCTGGCACTGCAAGAGATGTCTATCATGCTGGCACTGCAGCAGATGTCTATCATGCTGGCACTGCAGCAGATGTCTATCATGCTGGCACTGAAAGAGATGTCTATCATGCTCGCACTGCAGATGTCTATCATGAAGGCACTGCAAGAGATGTCTATCATGCTGGCACTGCAAGAGATGTCTATCATGCTGGCACTGCAAGAGATGTCTATCATGCTGGCACTGCAAGAGATGTCTATCATGCTGGCACTGCAAGAGATGTCTATCATGCTGGCACTGCAAGAGATGTCTATCACGCTGACACTGCAGATGTCTATCATGCTGGCACTGCAGATGTCTATCATGCTGGCACTGCAGATGTCTATCATGCTGGCACTGCAGATGTCTATCATGCTGGCACTGCAGATGTCTATCATGCTGGCACTGCAAGAGATGTCTATCACGCTGACACTGCAAGAGATGTCTATCATGCTGGCACTGCAGATGTCTATCATGCTGGCACTGCAGATGTCTATCATGCTGGCACTGCAGATGTCTATCATGCTGGCACTGCTGATGTCTATCATGCTGGCACTGCTGATGTCTATCATGCTGGCACTGCAGATGCCTATCATGCTGGCACTGCAGATGTCTATCATGCTAGCACTGCACGGGATTACTAGAGTACTGTCACTGCTGATGAATACAATTATGCTGGCACTGTAGATGTCTATGACAGTCACTTCCGGAACCACTAGGATGCTATGAACCTAATGGCACATGAAGACATGTAAACAAAAAACAAAGAGGGGACATGATTCAGACATGAAAAATACTTAGGGGACATCGATGAAACAGATAAGATGTTTCAGCTGAACAATAATATGACGAGAAGTGACATTAACTTCACTTAGCACGTAAAGCTGTAGCTAGAACAGCAAGAATGGAAATAAAAAGGCACAGTGCATTAGACGACCGACCGCTGGGAGTGCTGGGGGACAGGAGCTGAAGCCCGGTCTTGCATAGGAGAGCAGCTGAGGGTGCCTAGGATGCTCAGACTGCTAGGAATCATTAGCATGACGCCAGGTCTGTTGCAGATCATCCTGATGATCTAGGATTACCTTGAGGTGAAGCAGAGGTGTGTATAAGGTGTGTTAAGGCAGCCGGAGGCAGCGGGGCTCGAACCCCTGGGAGCGAACAGGGCGTGGGATGGACACCAGGGGCGCCGGCTCCTCTGCCCTGGCTAACAAGCATACCCTGACCCGGATCCTTGTAGGACTTCTACCTTTATATATATATATATATATATATATATATATATATATATATATATATATATATATATATATATATATATATATATATATATATATATATATATATATATACTCTTTATTTTCTTCTCCGAGGCTATGGGTCCCTACACTATCCACCCGTTAGGTTATCGTTAAGTTCGAGGTGTGCCCGAACCTAACCTATCCTAGAACCCGTGAATAGAAAACGGGACATCACGAAGTCCATTTATGCGAGTCGGTTTCTCCTGCATAATACATGGCATGTTGACGTAGACCCTACGGCCAGAAGCCGATGAACTAAATCATAACAGCCTGCGAAATTGACGTGATGTCCCGTTTTCTATTCGTAGGTCCTCGGGGTAGGTTAGGTTCGACACTTTTAGAACGTCAGTTTAGTGACGATGGGAAAGCTAAGGGGACGTGATGTCCCGTTTTCTATTCGTAGGTCCTCGGGGTAGGTTAGGTTCGACACTTTTAGAACGTCAGTTTAGTGACGATGGGAAAGCTAAGGGGACGTGATGTCCCGTTTTCTATTCGTAGGTCCTCGGGGTAGGTTAGGTTCGACAATTTTAGAACGTCAGTTTAGTGACGATGGGAAAGCTAAGGGGCCAGATTCACGAAGCAGTTAAGTAAGTACTTACGAACGTGTACTTCTTTCCTCAATCTTTGACGGCTTTGGTTACATTTATTAAACAGTTTACAAGCGTGAAAACTTGTCAATCAACTGTTGTTATTGTTATAAACAGCCTCCTGGTGCTTCGCAGCTCATTAACTGTTTAATAATTGTAAACAAAGCCGCCAAAGATTGAGGAAAGATGTACAGATTTGTAAGTGCTTGCGTAAGTGCTTTCGTGAATCTGGCCCATGGAGAGCGGGGTAGGATTTTTAGTAAATCAGTTTTTTGGACTTAAGGGTCTTAAGGTCTTAAGTTTTGGTCTTAATACGTCAAAATACGATGTACTAGTCATGCCGACTGGTTGAAAGAAGATCCTGTTTACATCTATCCCGTCTCTTGTATTCAGGAGAAAATAGGATTTTAACAGATATAGGACAATTAATGGGAATTTAAGGACAAACTGTCTCATTTGCCTCATTTTTGTGAGTAAACATTTACTGTAGTGCCCGTTACCTTGCGATGATTTCGGGGCTTAGCGTCCCCGCGACCCGGTCCTCGACCACGCCTCCTTGTAAGTCCCTTGAGCCAAATAAAACTATTATTATAAACCTAATCTTGAACCACTTACTATTAGCAAACCGTTACCAAAATACTTACTAAAAATAAAAAAAATGAAAAAAAATAAAAAAAGTCAATTTTCAATCCAGTTTTGCTGCTTTTAGTTTTTATTCAATTATTGTCTGATGATTTTAATCTATTTCTACTCTTCATCATTATCGTTTATGAAGGATTTATCATCCAATGCAGCACAATATTCGTGTTACTATCTTATCTTGAGAGGTTATCTTGAGATGATTTCGGGGCTTTAGTGTCCCCGCGGCCCGGTCCTCGACCAGGCCTCCACCCTCCAGGAAGCAGCCCGTGACAGCTGACTAACACCCAGGTACCTATTTTACTGCTAGGTAACAGGGGCATAGGGTGAAGGAAACTCTGCCCATTGTTTCTCGCCGGCGCCTGGGATCCAACCCAGGACCACAGGATCACAAGTCCAGCGTGCTGTCCGCTCGGCCGACCGGCTCCCTAAGACGTCTTTACATACAGTCAAGAAACTTATTGGTCATATTGCCTACAGTCACACATTATTGTCTTCACTCTAAATCTTTATTCATCTTTACTTTAGGAACAAGGAAACTTAGTACCCAAATGAGCCACAGGGACGTTAGAAAGAATTGTTTCAGTGTCAGAGTAGTTAACACGTGGAATGCATTAGGCAATGATGTGGTGGAGGCTGACTCCATTTCAAGTGTAGATATGCAACCCGTTCTCGCACTTTCGTATAGTCAATATTGACTTATTAAATACGTGAATATGTGACATACTAAACATACTAGTTTACCTTGAAAAGCTTCATAGAAAACACCGACCTTACCTAACCTTCTTAGTATGTTAAGATAAGCATCTTATTGCTTCGTAATTACAATTATTACTTAACCTATTATAGGTATAGGTTAAGTGATAATTGTAATTACTATTATTATTTGTAACCTATTATAGGTATAGGTTATAACCTATAATAGGAATTAGTATAGGAATAATTGTAATCTATTATAGGTATAGGTTAAGTAATTGTAATTACGAAGCAATAAGATGCTTATCTTAACATACTAAGAAGGTTAGGTAAGGTCGGTGTTTTCTATGAAGCTTTTCAAGGTAAACTAGTATGTTTAGTATGTCACATATGCACGTATTTAATAAGTCAATATTGACTGTAATAAAGTGCGAGAACGGGTTGAGATATGATAGAGCCCAGTAGGCTCAGGAACCTGTACACCAGTTGATTGACGGTTGAGAGGCGGGACCAAGGAGTTGAAGCTCAACTAGGTGAGGAAAAAATATTCAAAGAGGAAACTTCTCGAGCTGTGTGAGTAGTATTTAAAACAAGTTAGAATTAGATTTAGAACTGAGGAGACAGCGAAGAAGGTAATTATCTCTCTCTCTACTTGAAGACAATGCCCAGCTTATCTGAAGCAGTCGACAATTACTGACATGTTAGGTTACAAAACAATTTCTTTCACCTGATGGCTCTGTTCACTTAGGAGTAAATAGGTACACCCCCCTTGGAATTAAGCAACTGTTTTGGGTGGCATCCAGCGAATGGGTTTGCCAAGAGCAAGGGAATGTTTTAAGAGGATACAGATGATATAGCTGAATACATGAATTAAATGCCTGTGTCTGTATTACAGGACCTCTCCCCATTGTCCATATACCCCCTTATACCCATGTATCCCCCCCCCCCCTTCTGCTTGTACCCTGTGTCCTCTCCCCTGTGTCCTACGCCCCCCTTTTCCAAGGTTCCCTTTGCCCTTGCATGTACCTGTGCAACATATCAGGTTGCAAGAGGCTGGCCCTTCTCTCCTTGCTGCCCCGTGGCTTTGCAACGTCTGTGTCCCTCCCTCCCCCGCCCTCCGTGTCCACCCCTGCCTCCTCCGTGTCCCCCGTCACTGACTGTCTCCTCCCCTTTCATGCCTTTCAATTGTGTCTCCTTCCGTGTCCCTTTCTGTCTCCCTACGTGTCCCCATGTCACTGTGCCTTACCTCTTCCTGTGTCTCTTCACTGCGCGTGTCTTCAGTCATCTCCGTGCCATGTCTCAGTGTCCACACACTTCTCCGTGTCTCTCTTCTCAGTGTGTCCATGTGTCACAGCGCCCAGACATGTCTCACAGTCACCGGATATGTGTCACAGGGACAAGGCACTTTACGTGTCATAATTACCAAACACGTTACAATGACCTTCTCTAGTTACCTTGAAATAGTTCCGAGGATCGTTGTCCCCGCGGCCCTGTCTCTGCTCGGGCCTCCTGGCTGGCAGTCTGATCAACCAGGCTGTTAGAGGTTGGTGCTTGCATGTTGATCATGCTTACAGGTACCAGTAATAGGCGTCGAGAGAGCAGGAGAGCATGAATGAGGTTGCCTACTATCAGACTGTGTTTCATTATGTTGAAAGCTGAAATACCTTTAATGGTTATTAACGTATCGCATTTTTTATTGTAGTGATCCTAATGGGCAAAAGAAATAGGCTGACACACCCAAAATGTCATCAGCTTCGTGACATTAAATCTATATGAGATAATGTCAATCTGTCTGTCTGTCTGTCTGTCACTCTGACTGTCCAAAGTTGGAGGCCAGACGTTTGGAGCTAGCCTCACCCAATTTTTAATGGTAATTGCTCTTGGTTATGTGCCTAACATGGGCGGGTCGGGGTTGCCATAAATAACACGAGTGCCACTTGACATAGTGCCTAAGCAACTATGACAAATTTTGCAATATTATTTTAATCTTTTTTCGTTATTTTAATGTTAATGTTTTAATGTTATTTTTTTCATATTATGATGTATAACACCACTCGACGATGTCTGCAAAATTGTAAAATCATAAATTCTATCATATAGATAGAATAGATGACTCAAATACACATATAGAGACATAGAACGGATGTATTATACAATGGGTATATCATATATGTTCTCATATATTACCGGTGGCGCTTGTCACCCATGTGTCGACAGCGAAGGCTGTTGGGACCTTTTCAAGTATCTGAATACACCCACAAAAACCCTTATATAAGATATTCCAGGAGGTCTTAATAATAGAGCAAGAAGTTCCTGAGCTGAGCAAGGTGAAGTTAATGCAAGCAACTTTAAGAGGAATTTGTGACTCCCGGAGATGGTATTAGAAGGCATCTGCTGGAACTGAACATATGGTAAAGACTGCTGGACCAGACAGCATTTTACCATGGCTTCAACTCATTCCAAACTAGGCTACATTGATGAGTCCTTTAAACTTGATCAATCTACTTCCTACTCTGTTTCTACCATGCTGCTGACATCAGAGTACATTTGTGCAGTAATCTGGTGATGGCTGGGATCTACACACACACACCCTCAGCATCACAGACGTAACGGAATGCATTAGGCAGTGATGTGGTGGAGGCTGACTCCATACACAGTTTCAAATTTACATATGATAGAGCCCAGTAGTCTCAGGAACCTGTACACCAGTTGATTGACAGTTGTGAGGCGGGACCAAAGAGCCAGAGCTCATCCCCCGCAAGCACAATTAGATGAGTACAATGAGGTGAGTACAGATGTCTGTAATTTGGGATAATATCCTTTCAAGTAGCTCCATTAATTTGCTCCGCAAAAGCTTCCTGTCTCCTGTATAGACTTGGAGAGTCGTCCAGCAGTGCCGGAAGTAATCGCCCATTTAGAGTTAATAACCTTCCAGGGATACATAGGCAAAACGTTATTCATTTACACTATTAAACAAGAACACAACTGACAAGGTCCAAAAAGATATCTCTATCAAAAAGATATCTTGCATTGATGTCACAATATATGTTTGGACCAAAAAACAGTAAAGAGCCTATCTAATATATATATATATATATATATATATATATATATATATAT
Organism: Procambarus clarkii; assembly: GCF_040958095.1. NCBI lineage: Eukaryota > Metazoa > Arthropoda > Malacostraca > Decapoda > Cambaridae > Procambarus > Procambarus clarkii. Next base: position 49,158,376 of record NC_091157.1, read on the forward strand.
ATATATATATATATATATATATATATATATATGTATATATATATATATATATATATATATATATATATATATATATATATATATATATATATATATATATATATATATATGTATATATATATATATATATATATATATATATATATATATATATATATATATGTCGTACCTAGTAGCCAGAACTCACTTCTCAGCCTACTATTCAAGGCCCGATTTGCCTAATAAGCCTAGTTTTCCTGAATTAATATATTTACTATAATTTTTTTCTTATGAAATGATAAAGCAACCCTTTTCTCTATGTATGAGGTCAATTTTTTTTTATTGGAGTTAAAATTAACGTAGATATATGACCGAACCTAACCAACCCTACCTAACCTAACCTAACCTATATTTATAGGTAAGGTTAGGTTAGGTAGCCAAAAAAAGCTAGGTTAGGTTAGGTTAGGTAGACGAAAAAACATTAATTCATGAAAACTTGGCTTATTAGGCAAATCGGGCCTTGAATAGTAGGCTGAGAAGTGCGTTCTGGCTATTAGGTACGACATATATATATATATATATATATATATATATATATATATATATATATATATATATATATATATATATACTCAGATATATCATCAATATAAATTGTCATTTTTGTAATATACATACGTATTTCTTCCGAGGATCACCGTTACCGAGGCCCGGTCTCTTGACAGTGACACGCTTTGAGGGATGAGAAACATTGCACAGTACCTCATGATGACCCTACACACCTGTGATGACCCTACACACCTGTGATGACCATGGTGATGACCCTACACACCTGTGATGACCCTCATGATGACCCTACACACCTGTGATAACCCTCATGATGACCCTACACACCTGTGATGACCCTCATGATGACCCTACACACCTGTGATGACCCTCATGATGACCCTACACACCTGTGATGACCCTCATGATGACCCTACACACCTGTGATGACCCTCATGATGACCCTACACACCTGTGATGACCCTCATGATGACCCTACACACCTGTGATGACCCTACACACCTGTGATGACCCTCATGATGACCCTACACACCTGTGATGACCATGGTGATGACCCTACACACCTGTGATGACCCTCATGATGACCCTACACACCTGTGATGACCCTCATGATGACCCTACACACCTGTGATGACCCTCATGATGACCCTACACACCTGTGATGACCCTACACAACTGTGATGACCCTACACACCTGTGATGACCCTACACACCTGTGATGACCCTCATGATGACCCTACACACCTGTGATGACCCAACACACCTGTGATGACCCTGGTGATGACCCTACACACCTGTAATGACGCTGGTGATGACCCTACACGCCTGTGATGACCCTTCACACCTGTGATGACCCTACACACCTGTGATGACGCTGGTGATGACCCTACACACCTGTGATGACGCTGGTGATGACCGTACACACCTGTGATGACCCTGGTGATGACCCTACACACCTGTAATGACGCTGGTGATGACCCTACACACCTGTAATGACCCTACACACCTGTGATGACCCTCATGATGACCCTACACACCTGCGATGACCACAACAACAACACAGGGGGTGAGGCTGGACCTCAACACAAACATGGCTAATGAAAAAGAAACAGCCAGAGTGTCGGCTGGAACAGTCAACTTCATCCCAAGAGTCAATACCTTAATTGCTTATGTTACCAATGATAACACTGACATAAACTGAAGGTAACTTGTTACAGTGAAGTCCCACACAGTGAAACTTGCTACAGTGAAGTCCCACACAGTGAAACTTGCTACAGTGAAGTCCCACACAGTGAAACTTGCTACAGTGAAGTCCCACACAGTGAAACTTGCTACAGTGTAGTCCCACACAGTGAAACTTGCTACAGTGTAGTCCCACACAGTGAAACTTGCTACAGTGTAGTCCCACACAGTGAAACTTGCTACAGTGTAGTCCCACACAGTGAAACTTGCTACAGTGAAGCCACACAGCTAACTAGATACAGTGAAAGTAGTTGATAACTAGCTTGATACATAAAAAGTAAGCTCCAAGGGTATGTATGTAGCCTACACGAGCTAAAATGTCTTCCCGTCTTTTCAGGAACAAAAACCCACATTAAAAGGCACAAGACAAATTTAGAGAAGGTGGCCAAGCAACCCGTCCTCTTAAAAATAACGTCACTTTTGGCTCGTATGTGCAATATGGCTAAATTTGGACGTAATTTGAAATGAAATCGACTCACAAAAGTGACGTTCTGTTCCGTTTTCTGTTTGAGTCGTCCGGCGTACTCGCAGAGGTTATGAGACAACATGGAGGGCACTGTACCTCACCACACTGGCTGAGACACACAATGGCACAATACCTCGTAACGAAATGGTAAAGTCTAGTGAGAATCATCAAAGTTGAGTCTGGAGAATCATCAAAGTTGGGACCTTTGGGGGTTAGTCCGTAGTTCGACCTTCTTGAGTTGATCTTGGGAAAAAGCTTGGGAATACCTTGGGGAAACCTTGGGGAAAAGCTTGGGGAAAACCTTGGGAAAAAGTGAGTTACGGGAGCAGGCGTGCTGTCCGCCTGGCTGACACGATGTATGCCCCCACCTAGTTGTGCTTGCGGAGGGGGTTGACCTTTGGCTCTTAAGTCCCCGCCTAGCTTTTGGCTTTTGTGTGTGTTGGAT